>NC_139990.1:72720903-73025774 GCF_964263955.1 Coregonus lavaretus
TACAGCACATATGGATCAGAACTGTGAGTGGGACTGGAGGTGTGCGTTGGTGCTGCTCTTCCTCATTCAAACCAAGGAAAGTACTTTCCTTGATTCAAACCTCCAGGATGACTTCAAGAACATCTCCATAATGCTACAAGACAAAAGTCTCATTACATGTAATTACAGACGGCCAGTATTAAAGCATGGGGAAAGAAGAAAATCCTCCCTCCCTCTCTCTGTCCAGCCTTCAGTACTTCATCCTCTCACTCTGCACAAGAGGTTTAGAGAAGGGTTGGATGGGGGGGAGGGGTTGGCTATTACCTCAGAGCAGACACTGATCATGGACAGTGGCGCTTTACTGCACTTCCATTCATGTGGAGTGGCTCACTTGCTGGCAGCAATTACTGAAAACTGGGCCCTCTGACGTACTGGCTGACTGAGTGACTGACTCTCTGTGGTACTCCTTGTTTTTCTTTCTTGCTTTTCTCCCGTGTTCCTTATTGTGGTTCAGTTCTACTGTTACATGGTAATGCCATATGGGAGATGTTGCAGAATACTGATCAGTTTGTGGGTCTCTATCTGCAATCTTATACTCTATACTCTATACATTGCTTTTAACTCTATGATCTGGTTTCCCGGACACAGATTAAGCCTAGTCCTAGACTAAAAAGCATTTTCAATTGAGATTCTCCAATGAGCTTGCTTTATGACCAGGACTAGGCTTAATCTGTGTCCAGGAAGTCGTCCCTATAAATTACACTGCACTGTTGTATCTACTATTATATCTCAGTGTAGAATACTGATGAGAGTGTGTGTGTGTGTGTGTGTGTATAGCCTGCTCCCCTCTCACCAGGCATTGGCCCAGCCTAGGCTGGTGCAACAGGCATGGCCTGTCAACAGCAGAGCAGAGCACAATGGACTCTTCCTCTGGCTGCCTTTGAATATGTCACTCTAGGCACAGCATAATCAACCCCCGTGTCACCACCAGCTGTTCCCGCAGGCCAGATTAAAATAAACAACAAGGAAGGGAAGAGGCCAAGGTAGGAAAAGAGAGAGGGAGAGAGTAAGAGAAGGACAGTGCTTGTGCTCAGTGATACGAAAATGAAATTGTTCAGTGTCATTTGGCCTGTCAATGCAGCGTCTGTGAGGGCTGCATGGTGAATGGAGGAGCGGGATAAAGCACAAATTGAGCTGGCGATTGAAGTAGAAAGATGCCGACTCCTCTCCTCGATGTCACTGTGCATAGCCGCGGGAAGATGTTTTGGGGTGGGGGTGCTCTGATTTTTTCAACTGGGGGGGGGTTGGTGGGGGGGCTTGGGGTAAGGGCGACCACATTTAAAATACCCAAATGCGGGACAACAGGATGATTTTGCAGAACATTAGTGGGACTTTGTAACATACAGTGAGGGAAAAAAAGTATTTGATCCCCTGCTGATTTTGTATGTTTGCCCACTGACAAAGACATGATCAGTCTATAATTTGAATGGTAGGTTTATTTGAACAGTGAGAGACAGAATAACAATAAAAAAATCCAGAAAACACATGTCAAAAATGTTATAAATTGATTTGCATTTTAATGAGGGAAATAAGTATTTGACCCCTCTGCAAAACATGACTTAGTACTTGGTGGCAAAACCCTTGTTGGCAATCACAGAGGTCAGACGTTTCTTGTAGTTGGCCACCAGGTTTGCACACATCTCAGGAGGGATTCTGTTCCACTCCTCTTTGCAGATCTTCTACAAGTCATTAAGGTTTCGAGGCTGACGTTTGGCAACTCAAACCTTCAGCTCCCTCCACAGATTTTCTATGGGATTAAGGTCTGGAGACTGGCTAGGCCACTCCAGGACCTTAATGTGCTTCTTCTTGAGCCACTCCTTTGTTGCCTTGGCTGTGTCTTTTGGGTCATTGTCATGCTGGAATACCCATCCACGACCCATTTTCAATGCCCTGGCTGAGGGAAGGAGGTTCTCACCCAATATTTGACGGTACATGGCCCCGTCCATCATCCCTTTGATGCGGTGAAGTTGTCCTGTCCCCTTAGCAGAAAAACACCCCCAAAGCATAATGTTTCCACCTCCATGTTTGACGGTGGGGATGGTGTTCTTGGGCTCATAGGCAGCATTCCTCCTCCTCCAAACACGGTGAGTTGAGTTGATGCCAAAGAGCTCAATTTTGGTCTCATCTGACCACAACACTTTCACCCAGTTCTCCTCTGAATCATTCAGATGTTCATTGGCAAACTTCAGACGGCCCTGTATATGTGCTTTCTTGAGCAGGGGGACCTTGCGGGCGCTGCAGGATTTCAGTCCTTCACGGCGTAGTGTGTTACCAATTGTTTTCTTGGTGACTATGGTCCCAGCTGCCTTGAGATCATTGACAAGATCGTCCCGTGTAGTTCTGGGCTGATTTCTCACCGTTCTCATGATCATTGCAACTCCACGAGGTGAGATCTTGCATGGGGCCCCAGGCCGAGGGAGATTGACAGGTTTTTTGTGTTTCTTCCATTTGCGAATAATCGCACCAACTGTTGTCACCTTCTCACCAAGCTGCTTGGCGATGGTCTTGTAGCCCATTCCAGCCTTGTGTAGGTCTACAATCTTGTCCCTGACATCCTTGGAGAGCTCTTTGGTCTTGGCCATGGTGGAGAGTTTGGAATCTGATTGATTGATTGCTTCTGTGGACAGGTGTCTTTTATACAGGTAACAAACTGAGATTAGGAGCACTCCCTTTAAGAGTGTGCTCCTAATCTCAGCTCGTTACCTGTATAAAAGACACCTGGGAGCCAGAAATCTTTCTGATTGAGAGGGGGTCAAATACTTATTTCCCTCATTAAAATGCAAATCAATTTATAACATTTTTGACATCCGTTTTTCTGGATTTTTTTGTTGTTATTCTGTCTCTCACTGTTCAAATAAACCTACCATTAAAATTATAGACAGATCATTTCTTTGTCAGTGGGCAAACGTACCAAATCAGCAGGGGATCAAATACTTTTTTCCCTCACTGTACATTAATAAAAACATTTGGTTGATCTCAGGGAAACAGTTAGGAAGGGAAACTGTTAAAACAGGATTGAGTGAAGTATCAGCAAATATGTTGAATGATCAACTAATAAGCATGGAGAGCCTCACAAGTTTGACAAAATTACCTTATATCTTTCAGTCTAATACTGCAATTTACCTTTTTAGATCTTCATCAGAACAACACATTTCACTGCACCTATCTGGTAACAATAAAACATTCATATTTTTTAAACATGCTTTTTGTAAGTAGTTAGGCCTATTGTCCTCTTCAAATTCAGCTGGAGCAAAGATTATGGATGTACTGACAAGATACGTCTCTCCACCCTAACGATGTATCCTGCGCTACGGAGGGCTATATTGGTCCCTAATACAGGACTAGTAAAGGTCCAGTGCACTACTTTTGTTAAAAAAGTACATTTTCGAACAAAACATTTTTTGCCCGCACTACAGACGGCTATATCGGTCCACTAATACAGGACTAGTAAATAAAGGCCCAGTGTACTACTTCTGTGAAGAAAATAAATATATATAAAAAATATATATAATAAAAAAAATTCATTCAGAATTTTCAGCACCTCTACCTTCCGCAACTATGTATTCTGTGTCAGAAGCAGTGCATCTCCTCTGTAGAACTGGTGGTCTACACATGAAGGCAAGATAATTGTTACACTCAAAAAATTAGGGGTTCAACAAGGGTTCTTCTAAGATCCTCAAAGTTCTTCGAAGAACCTTAGGGTTCTTGGCACTGAAAATGTAAAGATCTCCTCAATTTAAGGTAAGGTTTGTCCCTTGTATGATCTAAATTGAAATTGTTTTATAATGATACAATCTTTGTGCAAATCTTTCTAAAAACTGAAAATGGACACAATTCAATGGATATCAATCAACAAAGAGGTAAGAATATGTAGGCTATAAGAATATGTTGAAGGCTAGCTGTATTGGGTGCAGATGACTGAACTGTTCACTTTTGTGTCTGCAGGTTTACAGACGAGGAGGCATACAAAGGTATGTCAATTGGTATTTGTATGTTACGCTGATCACATTTACCATCCTCCTCCCTTACCTCTTCAATGAATATCCCATAGGCCTCTACATTATGTTTATGAAAACCACTATCAAAACAGTTTTTTCCATTCACATTCACCACAAAAACCAAGGTATGAATTCTGTTGTGTGCATGTTTTGTTAATCATCTGTATAATTACTATTTTTTGGATTCACAGACATCACCCTCCCTACACCTCTGAATATAACAGGAAACCTGTTCGATCACCATGCACCTCAAAAACATTCTGGCTGTAGACACGGAGAATATCAACACATTAACATCAACAAGCCAGAGGATATACCCGTTGGACTTGGGGCTCTGCTGGGAGTTTACCTCATATTTTGATTTTTATATTCTGCTTTGCCACTAAAATCATAATAAACACTGAGAACGAAAATATTGTGTTATTGCTGTTATTGTTATGCATATTATTCATAATAATAATAACAGTGGAGGGGGGTAGTTCAAAAATGAACCTCAAAAGGTTCTTCAAAAGGATATTTGAGGATCCATTAAAAGGGGTTCTTTGAAGAACCCTTTTAAAGGGTTCTTCAAAGAACTTATAGGGGTTCCCCCACAGTTTCAATTTGAAGAACCCCTAAAGGATACTCGAGGAAACGTTTATTTCTAGAGTGTATGACATGACCAAAACATAACCTGCTCTGGTCCATAATCCAGCTCTCTCCTTTTAAGAGATACTTTTAATCTCAATGGATTTTCCCTGTTAAATGATGACGTAGAAAAACAGGCACTGTGAACATTCATCAACATTTCAGTTTCCACATCAATGTAAACATGCCAGAGTTAACAGAAAAGCTCAAAGCCCAAAGGCAAGGACATAAACATTCACAGGTAGCTTACAGAATGAGTACATGACAAAGAAGAAGAATTTTAGCAGTTATTGCAGCTATGTTATTTGCAATGGGAAAAGAGGCTGAACAGAAGGAAAAGAAGCCCACTGGCTAACATTGGTCTTGATAATGAAATAATTATTTAAACAATTTTTTTAGTCATTTAGCAGACGCTCTTATCCAGAGCGACTTATAGTTAGTGAGTGCATACATTCTCATACTGGCCCCCCGTGGGAGACGAACCCACAACCCTGGCATTGCAAGCGCCATGCTCTACCAACTGAGCTACAGGGGACTAGACACATTATAAAGGAATTATAAAGGAACCTATTGCAAACCTATCTCGAGTGTTTCTGTCATAACGATTATAGCAATAAAAGGTTGTCCTTGAAAAACTCACAAAGAACTTGAGACAATCCTAGACAAAAGACCACTTTCACATGTATGGAAGCAACATGTTTCCATTTTTTTAGGTCACAAGCAGGTTAGTTTCAAAGTAAATGTAACATTTTCTTATACATTTTTCAAACTTCCCAAGTCAAGGGCCGTAGATGTGAATTTCCTTTTCAGTTTACCATCAGAGTATGTACATAATCCAGTATACAGTATAATATACTGTAACACGTTTCAGTATATTACACGATTCATCATGTATTGGTCTTGTGGCGTGGTGACGACTCTCCACCATCTTGTCAAGTGCCCTCTCACTATCCTCACTAGCACAGATTTCCTGTGATCTCCTGTATTTCTGAATAATACCGACAAAACCACCAAAATGATGATATATGCATTTGCCATTGATTCTATCAGTTCTCTTTGGTACTCTGGTATTCCTATTATAATGTATCTTTTAGTACAATAGCTAGATATGGCAGGAATAAAGGACAGCCTTTCTTCTCCTTGTCAAAGGTAGGCTGTCTTCCAAATTACTTCTTTCTGAAGTCTCATCAGTCTATTATATGGGACTAATAGATCACCAGTAATTGCAACTAATAACTTATTACTCGTCTATACAAATATTCTAATAGCATGTATTTAGAAGGCAATTTCTTCAATGGGAAGAGAAAAAACCTTTTCAGGAGCCAGACAGAGAGCAACACAAAAAAAACTGCCACAAAGGAACTGTACAACCTGTAGCATGTTTTTTCTTTCTCAGCAGGATTAATGTATAACCTCATTCAAGTCATATGAAACCCCTGCCTCTTCTTCATCTCTACAACAGCAGCCTCCAGGGCTTTGTTTGGTTGTCCCACTTGAATGAGGCGGTGCAGGGAATTAAATGTAATGTTCTCCATCCTCTTCTCTTCTCTTTCCCGCTAGGCCTTTAGATAGACAGACTAGTGAGGACCAGAGTGGACTGAGACACTGCATGGCCATGAGAGCAGCCAGATCAGGGAACACATCAGTACACTCTCACAACCTGTGTGTATCCTTATCATGACATCAGGACGGTGGATTCTTTATGTCTAGTAAATGTTATATTACTTAGGGGTAGCATGGCTGTATATGATTTATTTTATTGTATTTGATTTATTGAACATCTGATCTGTTTTCTTCTGGGCCAGACAAAACACAAAATAATACATTTTGACACTCTTTTATAGAGGGAACTGTTGAATTTAAGTTCTGATTTTATTTATTTAACATCCAAGGACTACTTCAGGCACTGGGTTAACTGATTTATGGGAAAGTGTTGAGGCTGTTGTCAGGGTATAGGTCAAATGAAGTGTCACGCCCTGACCTATAGAACTCTAGTTTGTTGAGTCAGGGTGTGGAAATCTATGTTAGAGATTCTATGTTTAGGTTCTAGTTTTCTATTTCTATGTCTGGCTGGGTATGATTCCCAATCAGAGGCAGCTGTCGCTCGTTGTCTCTGATTGGGGACCATACTTAGGTAGCCATTGCCTACTGTGTATTGTGGGATCTTGTTCCTGTTAGGCTGGTATGTGTATAGCCTTTTGGACGTCACGTTACGATGTTTCTTGTTTTGTTGAATGTTTATTGAGTTATTAAACATGTACGCTTTTCACGCTGCACCTTGGTCCGACCCGTCTCTCAACGTTCGTGACATTAAGAGCTGTGGCGCACATTGGAATGTATGTTTTTCAGCTCTCATTTTACCTCTTAAAGGGACAATCTGCACTGTACATGATATCAACATTATAGTTTTGAGGCAATACAGTGTTTGTTTACATTCACTTTGTTTAGTTTAGTTTGGAGTAAAATAAGCTTATATTTTGGGTCCTGATGGGTACGACAGTTGAACTAAGCTGACGAGGAATTTACAGTGCATTCGGAAAGTACTCAGATACCTTGACATTTTCCACATTTTGTTACGTTACACCCTTATTCTAAAATTGATTAAATCTTTTTTCCCCTCATCCATCTACACACAATACCCCATAATGACAATGCAAAAACAGGTTTATAGACATTTTAGAAAATGTATTTTTTTTAAACCACTGAAATATCACATTTACATAAGTGGCGCAGTGGTCTAAGGCACTGCATCGCAGTGCTAACTGTGCCACTAGAGATCCTGGTTCGAATCCAGGCTCTGTCGCAGCCGGCCGCGACCGGGAGACTCATGGGCGGCGCACAATTGGCCCAGCGTCGTCCAGGGTAGGGGAGGGAATGGCCGGCAGGGATGTAGCTCAGTTGATAGAACATGGCGTTTGCAACGCCAGGGTTGTGGGTTCGATTCCCACGGGGGGCCAGTATAAAAAAAATATGTATTCACTAACTGTAAGTCGCTCTGGATAAGAGCGTCTGCTAAATTACTAAAATGTAAAATGTAAATGTAAATAAGTATTCAGACCCTTTACTCAGTACTTTGTTGAAGCACTTTGGCAGTGATTACAGCCTCGAGTCTTCTTGGGTATGACGCTAAAAGCTTGGCACACCTGTATTTGAGGAGTTTCTCCCATTCTTCTCTGCAGATCCTCTCAAGCGCTGTCAGGTTGGATGGGGAGCGTCACTGCACAGCTTTCAGGTCTCTCCAGAGATGCTCGATCGGGTTCAAGTCCGGGCTCTGGCTGGGCCACTCAAGGACATTCAGAGACTTGTCCCGAAGCCACTCCTGCGTTGTCTTGGCTGTGTGCTTAGGGTCGTTGTCCTGTTGGAAGGTGAACCTTCACCCCAGTCTGAGGTCCTGAGCGCTCTGGAGCAGGTTTTCATCAAGGATCTCTCTGTACTTTTCTCCGTTCATCTTTCCCTCGATCCTGACTAGTCCCTAGTCCCTGCCGCTGAAAAACATCCCCACAACATGATGCTGCCACCACCATGCTTCACCGTAGGGATGGTGCCAGGTTTCCTCCAGACATGATGCTTGGCATTCAGGCTAAAGAGTTCAGTCTTGGTTTCATCAGACCAGAGAATCTTGTTTCTCATGGTCTGAGAGTCTTTAGGTGCCTTTTGGCGAACTCCAAGCGAGCTGTCATGTGCCTTTTACTGAGGAGTGGCTTCCGTCTGGCCACTCTACCATAAAGGCCTGATTGGTGGAGTGCTGCAGAGATGGTTGTCCTTCTGGAAGGTTCTCCCATCTCCACAGACGAACTCTGGAGCTCTGTCAGAGTGACCATTGGGTTCTTGGTCACCTCCCTGACCAAGGCCCTTCTCCCCCGATTGCTCAGTTTGGCGGGGTGGCCAGCTCTAGGAAGAGTATTGGTGGTTCCAAACTTCTTCCATTTAAGAATGATGGAGGCTACTGTGTTCTTGGGGACCTTCAATGCTGCAGACATTTTTTGGTACCCCTCCCCAGATCTGTGCCTTGACACAATCCTGTCTGGTAGTTTTTGCTCTGACATGTACTGTCAATTCCAAATCATGTCCAATCAATTGAATTTACCACAGGTGGACTCCAATCAAGTTGTAGAAACATCTCAAGGATGATCAATGGAAACAGGATGCACCCGAGCTCAATTTTGATCTCATAGCAAATTGTCTGAATAGTTATGTAAATAAGGTATTTCTATTTTTTATTTGTATAAATGTGCAAAAATGTCTAAAAACCTGTTTTTGCTTTGTCATTATGGGGTACTGTGTGTAGATTGATGAGGAAAACAATTAATGTAATCAATTTTAGAATAAGGCTGTAAGGTAACAAAATGTGGAAAAAGTCAAGGGGTCTGAATACTTTCCGAATGAAAGTTATATTCTTTAAGAATCAATGGGTACATATCATTAATGGATATAGCAACTGCAGATTGACCCTAGTTAGTTGTATTAGTTGTCTCATTGCTGACAGATGCCACCAAGGTTGGGACTCGACACAGATGTAATGATGTAACATGCACGATTGACAGGATTCACAATCCAGTCATTAACTGGAACTACAATGTAGTTTCTGTGAGACTTCTGATTTGACGTGCCTGAGGTGTTTACACGCTCTCTCGCTCACTTTTATAATCTTGGGTCATTTTACAATGTGGATCATTCCTTCTTTATCTCACCCTACATTTCATCGCTTCCAGGCAAGCAACACTGAACCGAAGAGCACCAGCTGTTCTGGACGACTGTGTCATCACGATCTCCATAGTCGATGTGAGTAAGACCTTTTAAACAGGTTAACATTCACAAGGCCGCAGGGCCAGACGGATTACCAGGACGCGTACTCAGAGCATGCGCTGACCAGTTGGCAAGTGTCTTCACTGACATTTTCAACCTCTCCCTAACCCAGTCTGTAATACCTACATGTTTCAAGCACACCACCATAGTCCCTGTCTAAATGACCTAAATGACCACATCAACACCATCATCCCAGATAACCTGGACCCACTCTAATTCACATACCGCCCCAACAGATCCACAGATGACGCAATCTCTATTGCACTTCACACTGCCCTCTCCCACCTGGTCAAGAGGAACATCTACGTGAGAATGCTGTTCATTGACTACAGCTCAGCGTTCAACACCATAGTGCCCTCGAAGCTCATCACTAAGCTAAGGACCCTGGGACTGAACACCTCCCTCTGCAACTGATTTCCTGGACTTCATGACGGGCCGTCCCCAGGTGGTGAGGGTAGGCAACAACACAACCGCCGTGCTGACCCTCAACACGGGGGCCCCACAGGGTGTGCGTGCTTAGTCCCCTCCTTTACTCCCTGTTCACCCACAACTGTGTCCACGCATGACTCCAACACCATCAATAAGTTTGCTGACGACACAACAGTGGGTGAATGCTTTACTAAAATTGCATTGGCAAATACAGTACTGTAATGTATGCCATTTACATGCAGGCATTTTATCCACAACAGTGAGTCCACATAGTTTTTTTATATGACTCCAGTGGGAATCGAACCCACAACTCTGGTGTTGCTAGTGCCATGCTCTTACTAACACAAGACAACTACAATACATACAGTTGAAGTCGGAAGTTTACATACACTTAGGTTGAAGTCATTAAAACTTGTTTTTTAACCGCTCCACACATTTCTTGTTAACAAACTATAGTTTTGGCAAGTCGGTTAGGACATCTACTTTGTGCATGACACAAGTAATTTTTCCAACAATTGTTTACAGACAGATTATTTCACTTATAATTCACTGTATCACAATTCCAGTGGGTCAGAAGTTTACATACACTAAGTTGACTGTGCCTTTAATCAGCTTGGAAAATTCCAGAAAATGATGTCATGGCTTTAGAAGCTTCTGATAGGCTAGTTGACATCATTTGAGTCAATTGTAGGTGTACCTGTGGATGTATTTCAAGGCCTACCTTCAAACTCAGTGTCTCTTTGCTTGACATCATGGGAAAATCAAAAGAAATCAGCCAAGACCTCAGAAAAAAAATGGTAGACCTCCACAAGTCTGGTTCATCCTTGAGAGCAATTTTCAAATGCCTGAAGGTACCACGTTCATCTGTACAAACAATAGTACGCAAGTATAAACACCATGGGACCATGCAGCCGTTATACCGCTCAAGAAGGAGACGCGTTCTGTCGTCTAGAGATGAACGTACTTTGGTGCGAAAAGTGCAAATCAATCCCAGAACAACAGCAAAGGACCTTGTGAAGATGCTGGAGGAAACAGGTACATAAGTATCTATATCCACAGTAAAATGAGTCTTATATCGACATAACATGAAAGGCCGCTCAGCAAGGAAGAAGCCACTGCTCCAAAACCGCCATAAAAAAGCCAGACTACGGTTTGCAACTGCACATGGGGACAAAGATCGTACTTGTCGGAGAAATGTCCTCTGGTCTGATGAAACAGAAATAGAACTGTTTGGCCATAATGACCATTGTTATGTTTGGAGGAAAAAGGGGGACGCTTGCAAGCCGAAGAACACCATCCCAACCGTGAAGCACGGGGGTGGCAGCATCATGCTGTGGAGGTGCTTTGCTGCAGGAGGGACTGGTGCACTTCACAAAATAGATGGCATCATGAGGAAGGGAAATTATATGGATATATTGAAGCAACATCTCAAGACATCAGTCAGGAAGTTAAAGCTTGGTCGCAAATGGGTCTTCCAAATGGACAATGACCCCAAGCATACTTCCAAAGCTGTGGCAAAATGGCTTAAGGACAACAAAGTCAAGGTATTGGAGTGGCCATCACAAAGCCCTGACCTCAATCCTATAGAACATTTGTGGGCAGAACTGAAAAAACCATGTGCGATCAAGGAGGTCAACAAACCTGATTCAGTTACACCAGCTCTGTCAGGAGGAATGGGCCAAAATTCACCTAACTTATTGTGGGAAGCTTGTGGAAGGCTACCCGAAATGCTTGACCGAAGTTAAACAATTTAAAGGCAATGCTACCAAATACTAATTGTGTGTATGTAAACTTCTGACCCACTGGGAATGTGATGAAAGAAATGAAAGCTGAAATAAGTCATTCTCTCTACTATAATTCTGACATTTCACATTCTTAAAATAAAGTGGTGATCCTAACTGACCTAAGACAGAGAATCTTTACTAGGATTAAATGTCAGGAATTGTAAAAAACTGAGTTTAAATGTATTTGGCTAAGGTGTATGTAAACTTCTGACTTCAACTGTAAGTACAATACAATACTGTAAAATACAATACATGATTACAATAGAGGTGGAATGTGTAGGATCACCATCCCCATGAGCGTGCCACCCTCCTCCAGGCCATGGATGAGGCATGCAATGACATCAATCCAGACCTACAGTATGTCAGGCTTGGATTCTCCATTCATTCAACATTAATTTTACTGCAATGTCGATGAGAACCTAGACCCAAATTCTCAAGACAGGCTTGATGCAAACTAGTGCCCGCTAAACGTTATGTTTCTTTCATTCATTTCATTTGTTTCATTTGATAACAGTACACCTATGTTGTAATTATATCTGAACAATACATACATTTTGTGCATCAAGGATTGTGAAAGATGTCTTTAATGATCACACATGGGATAGAAATTATGGAAATTTGATTTTCAGTCAATTTTAATGGGTAGTGCAAGTTCATTGCCTGATGTGAAAACAGTATAATGTACTGTAATGTGCAGTACTGTAGCATATTACATTCAAAGGGCAATTTTAAAACATGTATTTTGCATTTTTTGCTATTAGATTAACAGGTTGTTAAAACAACTACATTGAGAAGATGCAGTATCATTATGTTGTGTTTTGATGATTAAATCAATGTTCTCATGGTATTTCACAGAAAACTTCTATTTTGGATCAATGATTATGCGGTGAAAGACGTCTCCAAACAAAATGAATACACAATAAAAGGTTTTGAAGATAAGACTTGCTGCGTTACAAGTGTTACCAGTTTGGAGTTTTGTTCTAAGAATTTAAAAAATTCACCAAATTCTTTAGAAAATAGCACCAAAGCGATTGAAGTAAACATGGTTTGGACAGAATCTAATATGGCTGCGGTAGGATAAGACATTAAACAGTATGTTTGAGGGCTGAAAGGCAGAATACAATAGGGATGTTTAAAGGGGAAGGGCCCCCAAAAAAACATTGGAAGAATATAGCTCCTGCTGATCAATGACCTCATTTAGAGTCAGTGGCTCTTTGAAAGGCGGTGAGACCAAAGAGGGCCGGCTCCTTTTCAGAGGGCCGATAACAAACCAACACCAGACACCCAATAAAGAGACTTCCACTTCATTTAAAAGCAATTAATATTCTTGGCTGGCCGGCGTGGTCTCTTTGGTGTGGCAGGTCTGTACACGCCCCCCTGCACTGTAATGGAGTTGACTGGTTAACTTTGTGTCTGTAGCCAGTGTTGCTGCTGCCTGGGTGAGAGCACTGATGCACAGTCTGACACCGTGCTTATATTAGGCTCAATGGGCCTTTCTCACACCCCACTGCACCCCAAAAGAGACCCTTCTCTATCTCTCTCTCCCTCTCTGTCTCACTCTTTCTCCCCTCCCTCCCTCTCTCTCTCTCTTACTGTTCTACTCCATTTTGCTCTCCGTGTCTGTCTTGCCCTTTGTTTCCCTTCTTTCTCTTTGTCTCACTTTCTTGATATTCTATCTTCTTTAATACAGAAGCATAGCCCTACAGGGATAGGGTTTACATTCTAACTGTATTTTCATCCCAAATGATCTGTTTGGCTCAACAGCAGGCCTATGCCTCATTCCAGAAATGAATGAAAGACAGGCTGAGGGATATTATGATTAATATGAAGTTAACATATAAATCTCTGCACTGTTTTCAGAAAAGTTCATAGTTTAGTTAATCAAGGACAAAATGGATAGCTTACCTTCAATATTGGTTTATTGCTAGACACTGAGTCAAGGTGAACATTGAGCTAAGTTTTCAAATGGCGGAAACAAAGCCAAAGCCGTATAGGCCTACCAATATTCTGCATCTAATTCAAGGTCTTACTTTCAGATATTTCAGAGACTAAAAGAGAAAAGAGGTTGGGCTGTCTTCCAAACAGTGGAAGGTACTATGAAACCACTTTCTAAGACTATGATTTGAATGAAAATGTACAAAGGATGGTATTCTGAGATCTGTGCACTTAGCTGGAATTTTCGCTTAAAGGCCCAGTGCAGTGAACATTTTTTTTATATCATTTTTGTACAATAGCTGAAGAAACTAAAACTGTAAAATGGTGGAAAATGTTATAAGCGTTATTTCACAATAGTTGATGGTTAAAAATACAGTCTGTACAATCAACAGGTTTTGCATGTGTAGAGTTTTTGCTCCTCATGTGATGTCATGTGAGCTAATAATTTAATAGACCAATAAAAAATAGAATTTTATTTCAAACTATCTGCCAATATTGTTACCCAGAAATGATTTGTTAGGGAAAGGACATCAAAACAACTTTACTGGGCCTTTAAGTCTCATATTGGTATCAATTAATGATTTCCGTGAATGCCTGAGTGGCACATGTTTATCTCAAATCTGAATCTCAAATGGCAAATGGAGACATTTTCCGTTACTGCAGGCAACAGAGATTACGGTGTGTATTGCCCTTTTAATTACAGTTTGGTGCCATCTTTAGATTATGAAGTGTGTTACCGTTTAATTACAGTGTGTTGCCATCTGTTAGCTATCAGTCAAACGGCACAAAATGAAACCAAAACAAACCTCAATGTTAACTTTAGGCATTATTCAGAGATTTTTGTTAAGTTTAGGCATTAGGGTTACATTTAGGCATTAATTCCGACTGATTAAGGTTAGGGTTAAAGTTTGGGTTAGGGTTAAAACAAACACACACAAAATTCTAAATGAGTGCCTAGCATTGGGATTGAACCCGCGATGTTCAGAGCCGTAGCACATGCTTTTAGCCCATCCTCACCCCGTTCCTCAATGCCCTAGCTCGTTGTGAGCCTACTAGATGATAACAGGTAGGGGTGTGCCGAGTAATCGGACAAAATGAGTATCGTAACTGATATGGGGAATTTTCTGTATACGATTATAATCAGAGTATTTTTTGTAATTATCCGCATCGATCTTACGTCACTCAAACGTGTGAGGTACTCTAAATGCTCTAAATAACTGCTCTAAATAATTCAACTGGCTAGTTCTGCTGTCAGTAAATAAATGGGTGGGCTGTTGGTTGATCCTAGTATTACGATTGGATAGAGCGCAGCTTTAACTCTGTTCAGTCGCAAACTCCGTTTATCAACTTTCAATTTACGATTACGAATACGAGTATAGCCAGATCGACACACCCCTAGTAACAGGTAGAGCTCTGCTACTCGACACTATACATTGGGTTAGGGCCGGGTAGGGCCTGTTTTTTTCATCCATAACTAGGGTATGGGCTGACTCGGGTATAATTTTCAAGAATAATTAAATTAATCACAAACATTTTGAAGCTGAGACATATGCTTCTGCTCTGCTGCACAGTGTCACCGTACAGTCATATTTTACTAAGATCATATCATGGTATTAGAAGTGCTTAAACCTCGTCAAATATATGACCAGAACATTGTCCGAGTTGACAGGAGAGATTATTTGACAGAAAATAATAATGTTCTGTGAGTTTTGTTTGAGTTAAGAGTGACAAAAAGTAGCTAGCTAACAGCTCTCTCACGTTTCGTCATTGAGCAGCCCAAAACGGAGCTGTTGTTATGGATACTCACACACGCAGAGAGCGCATGGAGCGGGGTTAGTGCAGGGAGCAGGGGACAGACAGAGACGAGCCGCTAATGGAATGGATATAGTAACGGAGGAAGTTATTTCTGATTTCGGGTTTGTGCACGGCTGGGCCATAAATTTGGCAGAAGCCTGAACATTGTGGGCATGGTTAGGGCTCAGGCTTCAATTTCATACCCATGTGGCGTGCAGGGCTCTCTTAAAAGGCACTTGCCTTGCCCCTAGTGGACGGTTGGAAATTGCCATGGAAATATAATGCCAAGTGGTGCCCCTAACTAAACCATTCTAAAAACGCCTGGACAGTGTGTAATTTACATTTACATTTTAGTCATTTAGCAGACGCTCTTATCCAGAGCGACTTACAGGAGCAATTAGGGTTAAGCGCCTTGCTCAAGGGCACATCGACAGATTTTTCACCTTGTCGGCTCGGGGATTAGAACCAGTGACCTTTACGGTTACTGCCACAACGCTCTTAACCACTAAGCTACCTGCCGCCCCACTGGAGTTTGGGCTGTTTAATCTGTAATGGAGTTGAATGGGCCCTATGTGTGTATTATTTAAACATCTGACTAATAATATCAATTTAAGGACAGCTACCTTTGGAAATAGCTGCTGTCCTAGTAAAAGCACGTTGAACTAAATATAATAGCATACCTTGGCTTTTAACATAAATTATCGATGAGCCTTGACTTCGTCAAAAACCACAGATAATGATAGTGTTCTTTCACTTTAGGGAGGGAGTCCACTGAGTGTGTGTTGATTCACAGTGCATTAGCAGAGTAGCCTGGCTGTTTAGTAGGCTGAGGGTAATGAGGAAATCAATGGGCCACATTCACGCATCTTTAACCATGCCCACACACACACACGCACACACACACACACACACACGCACACACACACAGCAAAGCATAAAAGCAGACAGTAGTCCCTCAAACATATGGGCCTCATATTGAATTCTTCCTCTAAGTTATTACCATAGTAGTGGCTGTAATGGCCCTAGAACACACCCTAGCCATAACTGTATTTCTCATAGATTAAGCACAGTGATGAGATGTTACGCTAGTCTACAGTCATATGGTCAACTGCAATCAGACAGTCGATAGCAGCCTGTGGCTGCCGACAGGCTCCAATTGAGTCCAACCTTTGACCCACCCGTTAGTCGATCCGAACCCAACCTGGTACTTTGAGTGCCTTTCACTTGTTTGTTTTTTCACTTCTCGCCCAGTAAACAGGTTGGTCAGTACATGTTGGTAACCAGCTTTGTTTGGAGTGATCCAACCAAGGAACTCAGTCCGGCTTTCAACTAACTCTTGAAAGTTCTAATAGTAGAATGCACAAGGTGCAATTTTACAAATTGGGTAGTGCATCATCAGTTTTCCTCTTGTCATGTCAGTCTTTGCGTACCTTAGAGAGCTATTTATAACTTTCCAGAAATGTCCAGATCAAGTTTTTTAACCCATAGATTTTATTGTTTGAGTCACTCATGAGACATTAGCGTTAAAAATGCAAAATGTTCTCTGCACCCCATGACAGAATGTCTAGAATTGCAGAAAATAAGCTTTAAACCTGCAACATTTTCTCTCCACCAGAGGGGTGTGAACTAAATAGAATGGAGCCAGAGGGGATGGCCACTGTTTTACGGGCTCCTGACCAATTGTGTTTTATTGCTCTGTTTTTAACTTTTTTTTGTACATAATGTTTCCGCAATCATTTCCTATGACCGAATAGAGCTTCTGGACATCAGAACAGCGATTACTCACCTCAATCTGGACAAGGATTTTTGGTTTAATGAGTCGGACGCGAAGGATATACTGCTATTCCCAGACCAGGCCCAAATCTCCGTCATTCGTAAGAAGAGGAGACACCGCTACAGGGGTGGGTGAGCCAGATGCCTGGCGAGACTGCGTCGGCGAGTGGATAATCCACCTCTACCCTCTGTTCCACTGGCGAACGTGCAATCACTGGAGAATAAACTGGATGAGCTCCGTTCGAGACTACCCTATCAATGGGACATTAGAAACTGTAATATCCTATGTTTCACATAGTTGTGGCTGAACAAGGACATAGATAATATACACTTATCTGGGTTTTCTGTGCATTGGCAAGACAGAACAGCAGCCTCAGGTAAGATCTGTGTCTCTATATAACCAACAGCTGGTGCGCGATCTCTAGGTTTTGCTCGCCTGAGTTAGAGTACCTCATGATAAGCTGTAGACCACAGTATTTACCAAGAGAGTTTTCATCTATTTTCTTCGTAGCTGTCTATGTACCACCACAAACCGATGCTGGCACTAAGACCACACTCAACGAGCTGTATAAGGCCATAAGCATACAAGAAAATGCTCATCCAGACATGGCGCTCCTAGTGGCCGGGGACTTTAATGCAGGAAAACTGAAATCCATTTTACCTCATTTCTACCTGCATGTCATGTGTGCAACTAGGGAGAAGAAACTCTAGATCACCTTTACTCCACACACAGCGACGCATACAAAGCTCTCCCTTGCCCTCCATTTGACAAATCTGACCATAACTCTGTCCTCCTGATTCCTGCTTACTAGCAAAATCTCATACACAAAGTACCAGTGACGCGCTGAATACGGAAGTGGTCCGATGAAGTGGATGCTAAGCTACAGGACTGTTTCGCTAGCACAGACTGGATTATATTCCAGGATTCATCCGATGGCATTGAGGAGTATACCACATCAGTCACCGGCTTCATTAATAAGTGCGTTGACAACATTGTCCCCACAGTGACCGTACATAAACTCAGCAAAAAAATAAACGTCCTCTCACTGTCAACTGCGTTTATTTTCAGCAAACTTAACATGTGTAAATATTTGTATGAACATAACAAGATTCAACAACTGAGACATAAACTGAACAAGTTCCACAGACATGTGACTACCAGACATTGAATAATGTGTCCCTGAACAAAGAGGGGAGGGTCAAAATCTAAAGTAACAGTCAGTATCTGGTGTGGCCACCAGCTGCATTAAGTACCGCAGTGCATCTCCTCCTCATGGACTGCACCAGATTTGCCAGTTCTTGCTGTGAGATGTTAGCCCACTCTTCCACCAAGGCAACTGCAAGTTCCCGGACATTTCTGGGGGGAATGGCCCTAGCCCTCACCCTCCAATCCAACAGGTCCCAGACGTGCTCAATGGGATTGAGATCCAGGCTCTTCGCTGGCCATGGCAGAACACTGACATTCCTGTCTTGCAGGAAATCACGCACAGAACGAGCAGTATGGCTGGTGGCATTGTCATGCTGGAGGGTCATGTCAGGATGAGCCTTCAGGAAGGATACCACATGAGGGAGGAGGATGTCTTCCCTGTAACGCACAGCGTTGAGATTGCTTGCAATGACAACAAGCTCAGTCCGATGATGCTGTGACACACCACCCCAGACCATGACGGACCCTCCACCTCCAAATCGAATCCCGCTTCAGAGTACAGGCCTTGGTGTAACGCTCATTCCTTCGACGATAAATCCATTCACGCAGATGAGCAGGGACCCTGGACATCTTTCTTTTGGTGTTTTTTCAGATTCAGTAGAAAGGCCTCTTTAGTGTCCTAAGTTTTCATAACTGTGACCTTAATTGCCTACCGTCTGTAAGCTGTTAGTGTCTTCACGACCGTTCCACAGGTGCATGTTCATTAATTGATTAAACCCTTTACAATGAAGATCTGTGAAGTTATTTGGATTTTTACTAATTATCTTTGAAAGACAGTGTCCTGAAAAAGGGACGTTTCTTTTTTTGCTGAGTTTACATATCCCAACCAGAAGCCATGGATTACAGGGAACATCTGCACTGAGCTAAAGGATAGAGATGCAGCGTTCAAGGAGCGGGACACTAATCTGGACGCCCTACGATGAACCATCAAACAGGCAAAGTGTCAATAGATGACTAAGATCGACTCCTACTACACCTGCTCTGATGCTCGTTGGATGTGGCAGGGCTTGCACACCATCATGATTACAAAGGGAAACCCAGCCGCGAGCTGCCCAGTGACGCGAGCCTACCAGCTAAATGCATTTATGTTTGCTTCAAGGCAAGCAACACTGAACCATGCATGAGAGCACCAGCTGTTCCGGACAACTGCGTGATCACACTCTCTGTAGCCGATGTGAGTAAGACCTTTAAACAGGGCCGCAGGGCCAGACGGATTACCAGGACGCGTACTCAGAGTATGCGCTGACCAGCTGGCAAGTGTCTTCACTGACATTTTCTACCTCTCCTTGACCAAGTCTGTAATACTTACATGTTTCAAGCAGACCACCTTAGTCCCTGTGCCCAACAACGCCAAGGTAACCTGCCTAAATGACTATCGCCCTGTAGCACTCACATCTGTAGTCATGAAATTCTTTGAAAGGCTGGTCATGGCTCACATCAACACCATCATCCCATAATCCTGGACCCACTCCAATTCGCATACCGCCCCAACAGATCCACGGACAACGCAATCTCTTTTGCACTCCACACTGCCATTTCCCACCTGGACAAAAGGAACACCTATGTGAGAATACTGTTCATTGACTACAGCTCAGTGTTCAACACCATAGTGCCCTCCAAGCTCATTCCTATGCTAAGGACCCTGGGACTGAACACCTCCCTCTGCAACTGGATCCTGGACTTCCTTACAGGCTGCCCCCAGGTGGTGAGGGTAGGAAACAACACATCCGCCACGCTGACCCTCAACACCGGGGGCCCTCAATTGGTGCGTGCTTAGTCCCCTCCTGTTCACCCACGACTGCGTGGCCACACACGAAACCAACACCATCATTAAGTTTGCTGACGACATGACGGTGGTAGGCCTGATCACCGACGACGATGAGACAGCGTATAGGGAGGAGGTCAGAGACCTAACAATGTGGTGCCAGGACAACAACCTCTCCCTCAACTTGAGCAAGACAAAATAGCTGGTCGTGGACTACAGGAAAAGGAGGGCAGAGCACTCCCCCATTCACATCAACGGGGCTATAGTGGAGCAGGTCGAGAGCTTCAGGTTCCTTGGTGTCCACATCACTAAGGACCTATCAAGGTCCAAACACACCAACACAGTCGTGAGGAGGGCACGACAATGCCTATTCCCCCTCAGGAGGCTGAAAAGATTTGTCATGGGTCCTCAGAGCCTTCAAAAGTTCTACAGCTGCACCATCGAGAGCATGCTGACTGGTTACATCACCGCTTGGTATGGCAACTGCTCGGCATCTAGGACCTCTATACCAGGCAGTGTCAGAGGAAGTCTCTAGACTGTTCTCTCTGCTACCGGATGCAAGCGGTACCGGAGCGCCAAGTCTGGGACCAAAAGGCTCCTTAACAGCTTCTACCCCCAAGCCATAAGACTGCTGAACAGTTAGTCAAATGACTACCCTGACTATTTCAAATCAAATCAAATCAAATCAAATTTTATTGGTCACATGCGCCGAATACAACAGGTGCAGACATTACAGTGAAATGCTTACTTACAGCCCTTAACCAACAGTGCATTTATTTTAAACAAAAAAAGTAAGAATAAAACAACAACAAAAAAAAGTGTTGAGAAAAAAAGAGCAGAAGTAAAATAAAGTGACAGTAGGGAGGCTATATATACAGGGGGGTACCGTTGCAGAGTCAATGTGCGGGGGCACCGGCTAGTTGAGGTAGTTGAGGTAATATGTACATGTGGGTAGAGTTAAAGTGACTATGCATAAATACTTAACAGAGTAGCAGCAGCGTAAAAAGGATGGGGTGGGGGGGCAGTGCAAATAGTCCGGGTAGCCATGATTAGCTGTTCAGGAGTCTTATGGCTTGGGGGTAGAAGCTGTTGAGAAGTCTTTTGGACCTAGACTTGGCACTCCGGTACCGCTTGCCGTGCGGTAGCAGAGAGAACAGTCTATGACTAGGGTGGCTGGAGTCTTTGACAATTTTGAGGGCCTTCCTCTGACACCGCCTGGTATAGAGGTCCTGGATGGCAGGAAGCTTTGCCCTAGTGATGTACTGGGCCGTACGCACTACCCTCTGTAGTGCCTTGCGGTCAGAGGCCAAGCAGTTGCCATACCAGGCGGTGATGCAACCAGTCAGGATTTGCATTGTCCTATCTATTCGTATTTTTTGTACTTACTCTCTTGCAGAGGCTCGATGTACACTCACTGGACTCCAACCACACACCCACACATACTACATTGACACACACACACACACACACACACACACACACACACACACATATGGACCAGCCAGTGCCGTTTAAGATGAGGGAGTACGATTTTTTTTTATGTGCATGGCCTTATTTCTATTACAGCATATTGGATGACTGTTATTCATATTCCATTCACCCAATTCAATGTAACAGCGATAGGTTTAGGCTACTACATGACACTTGAATTTTCCCTATACCCATCATGAGGTTGCTACAACCTAGCCTATGAATTAAAGTTTACAACGTATGTGCACACAGGTCGAGAGGAAAATTTGAGGTGACACATTCAACATCGCCTTGCACACCCTTGCCTGCATCTAGCTGATTTAGTGTGTAATCATTAGTCCAGCAGTTGCAAACATGACTTTCAATTTGACAAATTCAGTTATGTTTATCGCCGTTTTGTTCCGTTTGCTTCCGTTTAAGACACGTTTTTCTCTCTCTTTGAGTCAACTACTCACCACATTTTATGCCCTGCAGTGCTAGCTAGCTGTAGCTTATGCTTGCAGGACTAGATGAATTCTCTGATCCTTTGATTGGGTCGACAACATGTCAGTTCATGCTGCAAGAGCTCTGATAGGTTGGAGGACGTCCTCCGAAAGTTGTCATAATTACTGTGTAAGTCTATGGAAAGGGGTGAGAACCATGAGCCTCCTAGGTTTTTTATTGAAGTCAATGTACCCAGAGGAGGACGGAAGTTAGCTGTCCTCTGGCTACACCATTGTGCTACCCTACAGAGTGTTGTTGAGGCTACTGTAGACCTTCATTGCATAATAGTGTGTTTTAGTATAGTTTTATCTAAAAAGGATACGTTTGTTTATGTTTAAAAATATATATATTTAATTAAATTCACTGAGGAGGATGGCCCTCCCCTTCCTCCTCTGAGGTGCCTCCACTGATATGGACACACACACACACACACATACATACATACATACATTCACAGATGTTCCCCAATGCTGGAAGGGAGGCCTGAGTGAAAAAGTTTGAATCCAGCCCATTGCAATTTCAGCACACTCTCTCCTCTTTCCTGTCCTATCCAATACAATATACCAAATTAAAAAGGGAAATGATCGGGGGGGGGAAAGCATATGCAGTGTGCCAAGTTAATGTAACCATCAAATTAGATGGAACGGTACATCCATGGCTGGTGCTGAACACTGCAACTGTGTATTCCTTGCACAATTCAGTAATGTTTTGTGAGAGGAAAATTGTTGCCCTTACTTTTGAGTCTATGTGAGTGTGTATGCAGTGTATCTAGTGGGTGACCAGTTGTGTATGTTTACTCTACCTGCCTTCTCCTGGTTTACCTGCTCCAGGAGAGCCAGTCTGTCAGCAGCAGCAGGAGAGCAGTTACATCACATCCTATCTCTCTGACCTCAGATAGACACAACACTGACATAACGGACAGACATGTCTCTATTAAATGGATTCTCCAAATACTGGGGAAGAAAAACCTGCTTTTGTGTGTGTGTGTGTGTGTGTGTGTGTGTGTGTGTGTGTGTGTGTGTGTGTGTGTGTGTGTGTGTGTGTGTTTGTGTCTGTCTGTCTGCCTGCTTATACTGTATGTGTGTGGACTAAATCACACTTTGTGTGAGGGACACACAATGCACATTAGCGTTTTCAGGCCTGGACGAATGAGAATGGATTCTCATTATTCCCCACATCAAACAGGGGTAGTGCTCATTTGCAGCTGAATGTGGGAGGCAGTGGGGATGGAGCTCTGCTTAGCATGTGTTTGTTTTTGGACGCGGACCTGGGATAGAGGAGGAAAGGGTACCAGTGAGCCACAGCTGGTGTGCGCCGCGCCCCTACCTGCTTGTGCATCAGGTCTGACTCGGTATGACCTTAAGACAGACTACCTGTCACCTCCATACCTCCTCATAAGGTGGATCACTATCAGTCTGGGTGGCAGGTTCAGGGTTACACTGAGGTACAATGAGTGACATGAGTGACATTTGTTCTGCTGATGTGAGTGAGGATGGGGCATGTGTGCTATAAGAAACACACACAGTATGGTAATAGAATAATTTTAGACTGAATAGGAAGAGGAAAACAACATGTAAATGTGTGTTCACTGTTGACTACTGTATATTGTATGTGTGTGTGTGTGTGTGTGTGTGTGTGTCTGTGCATGCCCATAGACCCTCAGACCCTCATTAATAGTATGCACATGCAGTGTATCCAGTGTGTGTGTTTGGCCAGCATCGTGTGTTTACTCTACCTGCGCTCCTCTCCTGGTTTACCTGCTCCAGGAGAGCCAGTCTGTCAGCAGCAGCAGGAGAGCAGTCACATCACATCCTATCTCTCTGACCTCAGATAGACACAACACTGGGCTGAGAGCTCTCTGCTCCACTGAGAGGGACAGGTTCACCCCCACAGAGATAGAGGGCACTAGATGGATATAACCCGTTTTAGCATGGACATTGCCATTGAGGGCTTCCACCATTTTAAGGTAGTCAACTGGGTGGGGATTCCTATAGGTTTGGAGTGATCAGCCAATGATCAGAGCATTGTCTTCTCCTTTAAATTTGGTTGCCTATGGTTTGTAAATGGCTTTAAGCTATATCACCACCATCTAGTGGTCACAATAAATTAATGACACACAAGATTTGGTTTAGGACTCCAACACTGCAGGTGCAGTAAATCACCAACATTAGCTTTAGAAGAAGAACATTTACTACTTTAAAATGGAGATAGCCTCAATTGCCCTGCCCGTGCTATCACAGATGATAATAGCACAGATGCGATGATGAGTCCTCTATCTATCTCTGTAGTTCACCATGAGACATCAGCTGGGAAAAGACAGTTAAACCACAAATACAAATAAAATAAAATACACATTTATCAAATAAACGCAGATCTACCCACACACGCAGAACTGGTCGGTTACTTCCACCATTTTAGTAGCAGTGTTCTTTCCTGAGAGATAAACTGTGTCTTTCCTTTTTTTAGAGTAAACATTCTGTTGATACAGCAGCGGGTAAGGTTCAAGGTTGGCCTTCCTGGTTTGACTGAGAGGGGACCAATACTGGTGCTACTGAATGCATCTGAAGGAGATTGTCTCCGACGCTGTGCTAGTGCAGGCTGCTTGTTATCTTTGTGCTCTGTTGTCCTTGCTCTGCTGTCTTTCCAACAACATCCCTTTCTCCCTGCCAATTGTGTTTGTCTCCTCCACAGCCTCTGTTTGTGTGTGTGTGTGTGCATACGTTTGCGTGTACTTGCGTGCTTTTTTATTGGATATTACAAACTTTAGAAGCATTTTTAAACATTGAATACACTACAATTTGCATTTCCTGCTGCACAGGAGAATTCCCTGTGACAACAGAGTGATCAAATTAAGATAGCAGATCTGTACCTGGGTGATGCATAGTGGCGAGCATTTTGCACCATGATGCCCACCACACATCAACAATTGCAGTGAAGAGAGATGCTTTGGCAGGTGAATATCGATTGGCCCCTTCACCAGTCACATTACGGTGTACTAGGGCTGTACATCTCTCCTTTCAAGCACGATTCGATGCACATCTAGATACATCACTGTCTGCCCATATGTAGCCTATCTCTGTGGCTTAGAGATTGAGATCCATTAACCTGTTAATGGAGCTTGTTGATAAACTCCTCATGTGCTGTGACCCCTCTAGAAGCAGGTAATACACTACTGTAGCTGTATCCTACTCAAAGGAAATAGTAAGATTCATCCCCCTGAAGCATAAAGATGTGTAATTCACATACCCTCCTGAGGAGTTTGGAGTATGTACTCTGATAGGTGCTGACTTCCCAGTTGCCCTAGAAACGAGACATGTCTTCAACCAAAGTACAGGCAGTTGTGTTAGCTGGCATCGCAGAGCATCACTATCAAATTGTATCATCCATGGACAGATTTGAAGCAATATGCACACACACACAGGCAGGCATGCATGCATACACACACACACATACATTCTCGTGGACATACGTGCGCATTCACACGCACACGCATGCACACACACACACACACACACACACAGAGCACACAGAAGCCTGGGGTCCTGTGCTGTTGCGGAGTATTTGTATTGCTCAGTGACTGTTACTTCCTCTTTCTCCATCAGATTCCCTCAATAGGAGCAGTTCAACAAAGCCAATGTGATTATACCTTACAGAGAAATCAAATGAAAGAGAAGAACATGTCAAGACAAAACCCTCATTTTAATTAACCTGAGCTTTGTCTCACTCTAAGCTCAAGGTTGCTTCACAAATTAAAATTTCAATTATTAATTTAGGTCTGTTTGGCCTGTTAGTTTTCTTTGTAATTATTCTTATCTGATTTAATTAGCAAAAAAATATGTTTGATGTCTTCAGGACTGTATTGTGCGTGGCCTTTTTGTGTGCTGGGTTTGTGTGACTCCAGGAGTGAGCAAATTGAGAGAATTTAATTAACTTATTTTTGAAAGAGCAGACAATGTGTGTCTGTATTACACAGACTTAGTGGGTGAACGAGAGATTTTTAACATAACCAAGATTTTCTGTTGATAATAGATATAGGAAGTGATGTGAGCTAGTGCATCGGTAGTGATTGTATAGTGGCTTCAATGAGAGAGAACAGTCTCTGATAAGGGAGCAGAGATGTCTGCTGCTTATTACATACTGCATGTCACACACACATACCCACATACACACACAAATAATTTGTGAAGCATTTATGCAACGCTTATGAAGAATGTATTAATGTCCAACAAAGCATATATAGACTGATTTTTTTATGCATTGGAACACACTTGGTCTCAAGTAAAATTGTTAAGAGACAACCCAACTGGAAGAAACTTAAATACCTTAAAATACCTTAAAAGAACTGATATTAAAGGATCTTGAATTTGATCAAGCACTTTAGCCTTCCACTAAAAACTCTGAAGATAGTCCTCTTGTTCTATCAGCAGCCAATGAGTAATAGCCCTGTGGGACCGTGAAGATCTATTTATATTCTGTATCTTCCTGTGTGGATAACACCTAAGACCCCTACTATTTCATCCTATATACACGGTTCTCCTATTCACAGTATGAACTATTGGCCCTCAGTGTTTTCCCATGGTTCCACCTGAGTGAGTCTTCTTTTCTGTACCTATACTTTCTCCTCTCTCTCCATTCTCCTCCTTCTTTCTCCTTCATATGACAATATGTCTTCCTCGGATGAACTGAAAACATGGTATTGATCGAATGCACATCTTTCTCCGAGAGTTTTTCAATTGTACCTACCAATGTCATTATATTTCTATGTGCGTACCAGCCTTTTAAAAAACTCTGAAACATCGAATTTTCTCTGAGTGGTTTTAAAGGTCCTTGTTTTTCAGATTCGATGGTGGTCTGGTTGGTTGGTCGGTATGGACAGCCACATGGATTTGGGTTTTGGCTGTAGTTCTAGGGCCGAGTGTCAAACTCCCTCAATGAAACTCGTTCTAGTGTCCCCACTAATGAACGACACTAATCGATTATAACGCTGGTGGAAGGGGGTGGGTGTTAGCAGGGTGTTGGTGAGAGAGTGAGCTGGGACTGGGGAGGGTGAATATGGTCTCTGGCCTCATTCCAGACCAATGGGGCCCACAGCACAGAGAAAGACGGGAAAACGTACTGTATTGTGAACTCAGTGAAACATTATACCAGAATATATAGCACAGCTATTAGAACAAAAGGCGAGCTTACCAAAGAGCATGTTTGCGTACGAATGAACAGGAATGGAAATAGATACAGAGGCACTCTCCAACATGCACCACCTCACAGGCACACAAAGAGATCAGGTATACACAGGCAAACACTCATAAACAAAGAAATGCACACCGATGCCCTATACAATACTGGAATAAAACACATGCATGTGCACAGGCAGACAGAAAAATAAGCCCTCCACCTACAAAAGCAAATACCGTCGATCACAGTCATTTGAAACCGCCACCAGAAAGATATTGTTGGATGTTGCCCATAGAAATGGCCATGGCTATGGCGTAGCCCAAGTGTTTCACATGTCACTGCCATGACAACATGCTAAATGTGACTGGTAACAACAGAGAACTGAAAGAGACTGAAGACAGAGACAGACAGACAGACAGACAGACAGACAGAGCCAGGGTGTTCAGACTGAGAATCAGTCAGCAGGCCACGTCAAGGCCACACCAGTCCTTCTCTATACATAATGCGCTGAGATGAGTGAATGAAGATAACAAATGACTTTGGGAAAAGCACTAAAGAAATTGAAAGCCTTAGATTTCCAGGATAAATATTTATAAAACCTTAGATTTCCAGTAAAATAGTCAAATTAGCCTATAGTCAAATTTCTATGACATATGTGTTTTGTGGGTAGGCTATTGCTTTGTAAAGAATGCAATGCAACTGCAATATATGCAAGAGGAGAGCTTGTAAAAAACAGAGCACACAATATCTTGACTAGGACCTCACAAGTCAAAATGGTCAATAATGGTATATACTGTAAATTGTCTCTAGTCTGAATGGCCATCATGTTCTTATTTTATCTCCAGTTGTGTGATTGCAGGTAAAATGTGGATGAGTTGAAATGTCTAGGCCAGATTCAGGAGACAACCGTCAGCCACAACACTGGGCCTCGTTTCCCAGAGCCTTCGTAGAGTTAAGATCATTGTTAGAACCATCTTACAATGTATCTTTAGTAGCCTAGGTGTTTCCCAGAGCCTTCATTACTAACGTTACTCTTAAAAACCTTAGCACATTTATGAGTGATCCCAACCTGGATGATCCAGACCACTCGTAAAGCAGCCAAAGTGAATCGTTAGATGCTTTTTGCCATTCCGAGTCACATTATTCACAGAAGAATTCTGCTAAACATAGAATCAAGATGTTTAGGCTGGGTATCCAGATGTGGATCACTTGTAGATGTGTTTTCGTAAGAGTGAGGAGGTTTTTAAATATCCACTGAACACGCAGATTGCAGGTGTATTTTTCTGTTGCTCAATAGAAAAACAAGATTTCAGTCTCGGAGGTGTGTTTCCTGACCAATTCCGTGTTTGGTTATTGATGTTTATCCCCCATGAGAAGCCTATTTCACTTCCTCAAAATCCCCAGAATGAATCTAAGATAACTCAAGAAATCTGACATGAATTTTGCCATTTTTGCCGAGGATGTTTTAGCGCAAAGGTGTTTGGTGCAGTTTCTCAAGTAAAAAAATGTGCGACGTGTTGTCTTATGTAAGCAAAGTCAGAGCTGCTGGGCAGGTATGTCTCACTGTCTATGCTATTGGATAGAGAGCAATCACCACAGCTGTTCATCCCATGTTAGTGGGCAAATGGACATCGTCAAATCAAAACCCAACCTTCATTCACCAATTGTGACACACAGACGTTCCAAACTCCCTTTTAGACGAGATGTATTAAATCTTTTTTTTTTTTTTTTAAGCAATTTCTTTTTTCTGGCCACTCTTCCATAAAGCCCAGCTCTGTGGAGTGTACGGCTTAAAGTGGTCCTATGGACAGATACTCCAATCTCCGCTGTGGAGCTTTGCAGCTCCTTCAGGGTTATCTTTAGTGTCTTTGTTGCCTCTCTGATTAATGCCCGTGAGTTTTGGTGGGCGGTCCTCTCTTGGCAGGTTTGTTGTGGTGCCATATTCTTTCCATTTTTTTATAATGGATTTAATGGTGCTCCGTGGGATGTTCAAAGTTTCTGATATTTTTTTATAACCCAACCCTGATCTGTACTTCTTCACAACTTTGTCCCTGACCTGTTTGGAGAGCTCCTTGGTCTTCATGGTGCCGCTTGCTTGGTGGTGCCGCTTGCTTAGTGGTGTTGCAGACACTGGGGCCTTTCAGAACAGGTGTATATATACTGAGATCAAGTGACAGATCATGTGACACTTAGATTGCACACAGGTGGACTTTATTTAACTAATTATGTGACTTCTGAAGGTAATTGGTTGCACCAGATCTTATTTAGGGGCTTCATAGCAAAGGGGGTGAATACATGTGCACTTTTCCGTTATTTATTTTTCAGAATTCTTTGAAACCAGTAATTCTTTTCATTTCACTTCAACAATTTGGACTATTTTGTGTATGTCCATTACATGAAATCCAAATAAAAAATCAATTTAAATTACAGGTTGTAATGAAACAAAATTGGAAAAACGCCAAGGGGGATGAATACTTTTGCAAGGCACTGTATTTTAAATACGAAGCCCAAAACCCAGTAATATAATCTCCCACCAATACCAAGTCTTTCCATCTTAATCAGTAGGCCTTCTCTCCACATAGTGTAATAAGCCTTTTCGATCACAACAGGATATGACCCAGATGCAGACACAGGAGGCGGATGGTTCAGTTCTCAGATCATTTATTATAACACGGGGAGCAGGCAAAGGGCAGGTCGAGGACAGGCAGAGGTTCGTAACCATATTAGAGTCTGACAGGTACAGGACGGCAGACAGGCTCAGGGTCAGGGCAGGCAGAAGTTCATAAACCAGGTCAGAATCAGGCAGGTACAGAACGGCAGGCAGACTCAGCGTCAGGGCAAGCAGAAAGGTCAGAACCGGAAAGTCTAGAAACAAAAAACTAGAGAGCAGGGAAAACAGGAAACACTCTGGGACGACCTGACAATACAAGACAAACTGGCAACAGAGAAACAGAAAACGCAGGTATAAATACACAGGGGATCATGGGGGAAATGGGAGACACCTGGTAAGGGGTGGAGACAAGCACTAGACAGGTGAAACAGATCAGGGTGTGACATTTTCAATGTCAAAAAAGACAGTAGCCACTTTTTTCATGACCAGAGTTTTTTCAACTTCATTGCTCACCTTTACTAATGCATCCAAAGTAGACCTATCTTTATGGAATCCACTTTGACATTGACTCAATAAACCTCTATGTTCCAGGAAATATGACAATCTATTGACTATCATCTTTTTCATCAGTTTACACAAGTTAGAGGTCAGTGCTGTTGGTCTATAACTATCAGCATATGAAGGGTCTTTACCAAGCTTTACAAAAGGTCATATCACTGCATGTTTCCAACCCAAAGGTATAACCCCCTTAATCCAAATCGTATTAAATAATCCCAGGAGAACATGTATGACCTCATCAGGTAGATGCTTAAACATTACATAGCAGCCTATCAAGGCTGAATGCATCTCATGTATGGTAAAAACAGCATCCAAAGAAGAGTCAACAGTATCCCTTTTCTTATACACATTAACATGAGCATTTAAAATCTCACACCTGCGTTGCTTATATACTTCATCCAAAGTAACCCCACTATGTACCCTAGCAAATGTCTTCCCCAACAAGTTAGCTTTATCTTTATCAGTTACGGTCATTTTTTGACCCACAACCAAAACTGGAATTCGAGTGGACTTGCTTCTTCCAGTCATGTTCTTCAACATAGACCATACATCCCCCAGCTCAGTACCCCTGCCTATTGTAGAGCAGAACTGTCCCCATGCATTTCTCTTGACAGACTTATTGACTCTACGTACTAAAGCTCTCTTCCTTTGGAAATCAAGTAGATTCTCAGGAGTCATATTCCTACGCAACACTCTGTAAGCCATATTTATTTCTCGAATAGCCGCAGTGCACTCTTCAGTCCATCAAGGAACCATCTTCCTTTTCTCACCCACTTCACTCACTGGTACATATACATTTGCAGCACTCAAAATCAGAGAGGTCACACATACATCAACCGGCCTCTCTAAAGACAACTGTCCAACAGACTTTAAGCAATGATCAGCACCATCTTCTGAATGGTACCCTATCTGGAATAGTAACATCAAAGTTCATGGTACACGAAATTGGGAAATGATCACTTCCAACAGTAGAATCATTCATTACATTACATTCACACATAGATGCAATAGATTTAGAAGCCAGCGTGAGGTCCAGGCAGGATGTAACCCCTCTACCAACATCAACTCTTGTAAAACATCCATCGTTAAGACATACTAACGCTCTTGTTTCCATCATATCTTCCACATTAGTACCATTAGCATCTGTAGGTGTGCTTCCCCATAAACTATTATGTGCATTAATGTCGGCCGCTGCACCATATCTCTCTAGAGCCCAATTCTCCTGATATTTCATCAAATATCGCTACAGATAGTTGACGACAAGGCTTGTAAAAATGGTGTCTTTTATTTTTATTTAATCTTTATTTAACCAGGTAAGCCAGTTGAGAACAAGTTCTCATTTACAACTGTGACCTGGCCAAGATAAAGCAAAGCAGTGCGATAAAAACAACAACAACACAGAGTTACATATGGAACAAACAAAACGTACAGTCAATAACACAATAGAAAATCTATATACAGTGTGCGCAAATGTAGTAAGTTATGGAGGTAAGGCAATAAATAGGCCATAGTGTAAAATAATTACAATGTAGTATTAACACTGGAGTGATAGATGTGCAGAAGATGATGTGCAAATAGAGATACTGGGGTGCAAATGAGCAAAATAAATAACAATGTAAATAACAATATGGGGATGAGGTAGTTGGGTTGGCTAATTACAGATGGGCTGTGTACAGGTGCAGTGATCAGTAAGCTGCTCTGACAACTGATGCTTAAAGTTAGTGAGGGAGATAAGAGTCTCCAGCTTCAGAATTGTTTGCAGTTCGTTCCAGTCATTTGCAGCAGAGAACTGGAAGGAATGGCGGCCAAAGGAGATGTTGGCTTTGGGGATGACCAGTGAGATATACCTGCTGGAAGTTACTGTGTAACTTAATATTACTACCTGCATTGTAGATTTCCACCATCACACATTCATATTCAGATGGGTCAGGTATATTACGATATACAAGACCTTCCCTTATGAACGTAGCACACCCACGACCCTGTCCAATTGATCTATCAGATCTGATTGAGCAATAACCAGGAATAATAAAATCTAGATGTTTCTTTTTTGTAGACGCTCTTATCCAGAGCGACTTACAGTTAGTGAGTGCATTCATTATTTATTCATACTGGCACCCCTTTGGAATCGAACCCACAATTGTGCACCGCCCCATGGGTCTCCCGGTCGCGGCCGGCTACGACAGAGCCTGGATTCGAACCAGGATCTCTAGTGGCACAGCTAGCAAATCTATTAAATATGTCTTAAACTCCTGACCGTTAGCAATAAGGCTTCTGGCATTCCACTGAAGGATAACAAACTCTAATTATCATCATACTGAGACATTCCATCATTAGTATTATTAGGAGTCAACATATCAACTATCATGGCGACAGTAACATCTGTTACTCCTAAAAACTCTGTTGCTGCTTCCACAATGATCTTCAACTTGCCAGTTCTTCTTTCCACAAACGCAGTCAGGTTGGTAACCTTTCCAATGAAGGCTATGAAGTCAATCTTATTAACTATTAAGGTGTCCTTTGAAACAGCACATTTGTGAGAGCAAGATTTCTGAACAGAACTCGTACCTGTGTCTGGACCAACATAAGCAACATTTCCTACAGTAGGTCCACTTACTCCAGGAGTAACCTTATAATCTCCATCATTCTGCCTAACAGTTCCACCAATCTGCCTTGCAGCCTCTGCATAAGAGACAATTTGAGTGATTTTATATATTTGAGCCCCTAGCCTCTTTCTGCACCTGGCATCCACCAAATGCCGCACTGTGTTGCCCCCCACAATTACAACATTTAACCTTGACATTGTTCCCACATTCACCATAATCATGTTCCCCTCCATACTTGGCACATCTTTTCTTTTCTTTGCACAGAGCCGCTACATGTCCCATTCTTTGTTATTTAAAACACCTTAATGGAGGTGGGACAAACTCTAACAGTGAAAGCCATGGCATTTCAAAGTAACATTATCACGTGGTCAATGACATCTGAAGCTTGGTTTGATCACGTTTTTTCAAATCGTGTGTTGTAAAATGCGAGATCCCACTGATTTCGCCATGTTTCTGGTGCTTTCTTCTATTCTAAGCTGCTTTCAAATGCCGACCTTTACTTGACACCGTATTTACAATGTATTTTTTCATGTAGTGTCACCTGATTGGTAGCTTAGCAGGTAGGGTTTGGGGACTCAGGGACAAGAACACTCTCAGACCACAGTGAATTGGGTCGAATCCTGGTGAAGGCATTTTATTTTGAAAATAGTGACACCACACTTTCTGCACATTTTTGTTCAAACAATTTATTTTATGTAGTAAAGTATAAGCTTCTATCCTAAATAATGTCATAGATTCACAATTTCTGACAGCAAAAAAACGGTATTCACAGCAAAAAAGGAAAGCATGATGGAAGGTGCGAACCTGTAACAGTAGCTAACTGATAATAGGTGACTAACCACTGCACCACTGAGATATGATGTACTGTGCAATAAACTTCTATATGAACATCAAACCCTGCTTTTCATTGCTGACCAGCGGATATCACTAATTTGCATTATGTTAAAAGCTCAGAGTAATCAACCATTTTTCGGCACAATTTGGTGAAAGCCCCAAAGGCTTCAGAAAGTCTCTGTTTCCCATCACGAAGGCTCTGGGAAACGAGGCCCTGTTCAATTATTGTGGTGCCTATCTTCAGGAGAGGACCCCTGACATCTGAGCGATCTTAATGCACTTTGTATCCAGTTGCTTCCTCCCACAGGCTCGCGCTCGCAGTCAAACGTCATCCATCACGGAGAAACGGAACCAGCAGAAGCCTCGTCATAATTGGCTTCGGTATAGCTCAGTGCCTCGTTTCCCAGTTGCGATGTAACTTAAGCATTACGATGATCGTACCAGTTGCATCGTTATTTATGAGCAAACTTTTTAAGAGTGTTTCCCAAACAAGCCTGTAGAGAGAACGTTCGCTAAGTACGTCGTTAGACCATGTGTCGATATTGATAGGATCGAAAGAAAAGCAATGCCGCTCTCGGATCAGCCTTCACTCATATCTTACCTTAGCATTATAATTATTTCACAATAGTGACAATTGATCAGCAGGTCCGGGACAGGGTAGCACATCCGGTGAAGAGTTCAGGGTTCCATACCCGCAGGCAGAACCGCAGAAACTGGATCAGCAGCACGACCCAATAGTGTGCAACTGCAGCCCGCAATGCAGGAACACCCCCCTCGAGCATCACATTGGTTCCTGCATGAACACCCCACTCGATCACCCCATTGGTTCCTGCATGAATGCTAGCTAGCGGGAGCGACACAGGTAGACAGTGTCCTTCACTCCCACCTGCCGAACACCTGCCCTCACCATGTTAAAAGAACTGCGGGAAAACAGTGCCTGACAGGTGGGGGCAAAGGACACTGTCTTCCGGTCGCCCCCGCCTCCCGCCTCTCGCTAGCACAGCAGGCGGGAGGCTGGGGCGACACCATGTGCTAGCTAACTAGCTAGAGTTGTTAGCGACACCGTGTCGCCCTCGCCTGCTGTGTGCTGGAGAAAACCATGCCTGACAGGCGGGGGGCGAAGGACAATGTCTACCGGTCGCCCCCGCCTCCCGCTTGCACAGCAGGCGGGAGGCTGGGGCGACACTGTGTGTTAGCTAACTAGCTAGCTTGCTAGTTAGGGACACCCGGTGCTAGCTAGCATGCTAGTTAGCTAGCTAGCACACAGTGTCGCCTCCCGCCTGCTGTGTACCGGACTATCTGGCTAAGCTAGCACAGTGTCCTTCGCTCCTGCCTGCCGAACACCTGCCCTCGCCGTCGTCAACAGAACTGCGGGAAAACAGTGCCGACAGGCAGGGACGAAGGACACTGTCTACTAGTGTACAGCTAGCTAGCTACCGTTGTCGCCACTGCCCCTTATTCTGTGGGGTTTATCAGTAGCTGGCATCCAACATTACTGTGCATTAACGCCGCCTACTGTACTGGAGTGCCTCCACCTGTCCTACCTTAAAAAATGACTAATAAAAGCATAAATTCCTGCAGATGCAGGAACGCCCCGAATAGCTGGCAGCAATTGCCCTTCTAGCACAACCAGGTGGACTGGGGACTGGACAGCCAGGAGTCATCAGGCCAGGTAGTCCTGAGGCATGGTCCTAGGGCTCAGGTCCTCTGGGAGGGGAGAGAGAGAGAGAGATGGGTAATTTAGAGGGAGCATACCTAAGATAACACAGGACACCAGATAAGACAGTGGAATTAAGCCTCAATAGCCTATTTGCAGGAATAGGTGGTAATGTCTCTCTAGGAGCTGATCCCTCTCAATATTGTCGAATAATTATAATGGTAAGGTAAGATTTGAATGGAGAAAGCTGATCTGAGAACAGGGCTGCTATTTCTTTCGATTCTATCAGTATTGACACATGGTCTAGTGACGCACTTGTTACATCACAACTGGGAAACGAGGCCCAGAGCCCTTAATGAAAAAGTAGACAGCAGGAGTCTTAAAAAGTCTGACAGGCTTTTGTTTCAAACTGGGAAACCCAAAGGCCTAATGATTGTTGTTTTTTATTGATTCTTTAATGGGTGTTATTCACTTTATACTATTTTATAACTATCTGCGTCTCAAATGCATCAATATTTTTGTTCTAACCCTTTTCTGGATCTGACCTTTTACCCAAGTAAACGTATTTTGTCCTTTAAATGTTCCTTTTACAACAGGCCATAAATCTGACCTGCTGTTATTTTAAGATTATATCTGCTCTTTCCAGGGAACAAGACACGTTCCGACCATGCACTTTTACGCACAATGTAGGAAGGAAGCGTTTTCACTGCTCGGTTAAAACTGTTCGTTATCTCTATAACGAAAAGTTGACTTTATTTGGTGAATAGTGCAGGTTTAGCTCTCTATCAAGATGGAGGTTGATTTCATTTAATTTCCAGCCAGGCATTTCAGCACACATGCGTACACATTCGTGAATGTGTTGAAAACGGACCATGTTTATTTATTTTCTTAATTAAATTCAAATATAAATACAATTTGAATCAAATTAATCCAGTATGGATCTAGAAGCCTACTTGTTGCAGACCCCACATTTAGTTTTTGTTTTCAATTTACCTGGATATTGTTGAAACTCTTACTTGTTGATCAGACATTTGGTTGTAGACCATTTTGATGATGACGATGATGATGATGATGATGATGATGATGATGATATTGGGATGATAACCTCTTTAACCCAATATAATATTCTATTTACAAAGGTAAGAACCCAGTAGGCCTACTTTCTAAACGCCCCAACGCTCGTCGACTCGAATCATTCTTCTTAATGGCTACACCATGCTCTACAATGGGGAGATATATTGCGGATTTACTGCAATGCGCACAAGCCAAGCCTTTCGTATGGGTGCGATAGTGTCCTCATAGGAATTCAGAGGACACCCCATTTGAAAAACGTCTTCAAACTGAAAGAATCTTAAGTTTAACTGCACAGGAAATATAGAGACTAACATCCTGATAACCCTGTCTACAATGTAGGTCTACAAGTGGAATATGGAATTATTCATTAGTGCACTAACCACGGCAGTTAAAGGTGAGGGGATGTGTTCTTCTTCTGTGCGTTAGATAATCTACTAAACAAGTAGGCTATAGAGTAGACTATATATTTGAATCAAGTAAGTTACAAACAATTTCAAAGTTTTAAATTACATTTATTAAAAAGGAACAACTCAGTGAACAAGAAGAAAATATTGTCAATATACAATATCACTTATGAACAAACGTACAACACTTTTTCACTGAACAGTGAAATATCATATTCTTACATTTGTACATTATGCTGTGTAAATCAGATGTTATTTCCTACTATAAACAAGATCCTTAAATAATGGAGTGGTACTAATTGCTATAAATATTTGCTGCCCTTTTCAACTTTGCCCTAAAACAATTGAATGCCCTCGCAAGAAAGTGCAACATTTAAGTAATTGTAATTCAAATGAATGAAAAAATAGTAGTAAGTGTGATTTTAAGTGTTTAAACACTTGACCTACATGGCTTGATAATTAATTGTTCATAACTGTTTTAAAGTGCAGCCGACCTCTATTTGGGGAACATATTGGCTATCAATTAGCATATAAAAAAATAAATGCATTATCATCAGCTATGATATTATACAATTCTGAAATCATACTGCCTATACTTTGTTCCATCTGAAACAAATAGGACATTGTTGTAAAAGAAACAGCAGTAATTGGAAAATTATCTAGTATTAATTCGATTTTTTAAAGAAAAAACAATTACATTTTCAATAGCTTTAAAACATACATAAATAACTTTCACTCATTGGGGAAACATAAATTACACAGAAATCTGTACAGGTAACCTGTTAACCATTTCACAAAACATTGTGCAGTCTTTGCCATAGCCCTATACGTGTCAAAATCTCAATCATCTATTTTACTGGATTCTTGGTCGCTCTGATCATCGGTGAAGCATACATCAACGTCGCTGTCATTGTCGCTCTTTTGCTCGTGATCCTCGAATATGCCCTCGGTTTTGTCCTCAGCTTTTTTTATTGTTTGTCCAGGGTGCCTCGATTTGACATGACGCTCCAAATCCCTCCGGCGCACCAGCACCTTGCCACAGAACTCGCACCTGTACGGGGTGTTCCCCTCCGCGTGCAGACGGATGTGCTTATTCAGGTTGCTGGGGTCACCGAAGGGCCGAAAACAAACTTTGCACTTCAATGGTTTGTACCCTGTGTGAGTTCTCATGTGGATCTTGAGTCCGTATTTCCGAGAGTACAGTTTACCACAGTAAAGACATAAGTGTCCCTTTTTGGGCTTCCCTGAGCCTGTGTTAGCAGTGGGCATAGAGTCGAGCCTGGCTCGGTTCTTTTCGACGGCTATTTCAGACAACTGTTGAGTGTGCATGGCTATCTCCCTGTCAATGTTGGTTATTGAACCCAGGTCTTGGTTGAGTGCAGGTGCGCCAAAGTAGGACATAGACTCCGGGTATTTTAGGAGATTGCTCAAATGGAATTTCAGTGGGTAGTAGGGTGAACTATAAAGCAGCTCGCCATTGTACACGGTGAATGGCATGAGGGGGATATTGCAATCTCCATTATATGGCTTGACGCCATCGAACTGAGGCAGAGAAAACCTCTCAAAATGGAATCCAGAGGACATCTGAGAGTAGCGTGAGGGGGACAGTCCAGGGTGCATCCGGCTTTCCACGTGCTTAAAAGCCGATGTCTCCTCGAAATTAGGTATTAACGGAAAACCCCTGATGGCGTTTGCACACGGGACTACGGGAGATGTGGAGGGATGGCTTCCGGTCAAAGGTTCATTCAGGGCTCGCGTCGATTTCATGTTCCCCAGGAGTTTGCTGAAGCCTAGTCCATTATGCTTTCCATTAGTTTCCTCTCTGTAGACGTCAGCCACGGGGACCTTGGATTGGCCCATGGGCCTGAATGCAGAGCGCACACCTGGGTTGAACCCCATGTTGCTCAACATTGAAGACGTTGCGCCAAGGCCCATGAGATGTCCGTGATTTCTGGCTGAGGTAACGCTCATGTCAAGTGCTCTGTCCTGCTCCTCAGAGCTGGGTTTCTTTGCTACCCCCGCTTTGTTGAGGAAGGGTGAGGAAGACACGGTCCGTCTGACAGAGTCTGAGATGGAGGTGTTGTGGCCGTTCCTGGGCGAGGCCGAGGTGTTGGGAATGTCCCCGGATTTGGGTGACCTGCTGAAGCTGTCTGTGCCCCTGGCCTGCTCGCTGTTCACAAAGCCCCGTCCGTTGCTCAGAGCGCAGTGGAAATGGACGTGGGCCTTGAGTGTGTTGGGATATTTAAATATTCTCCAGCAGTACCAGCAAATGTAACGTTCTTCACCTGTAGAGAAGCACAGAGACATGAGGTTAATATCGATGGGTCTCCATATTCCCGAATCTTCCCACTTCTGTCAATAAAGCGCTTTCAAACCTGAACATTTGTGTTCCTACACATTTCTATATATTGCTTTGTGAGTGTAGAAGCCTATTATCTGGTGCTTTATGACTGATGTTCCATCTGCAGATGCTCCCAGTGACCTATTAGAATAACCTCAAACTGTACGGTTATTTTTGTGCCACATGCAAATCTTTTCCATTTCCCATTTAAATGTTTTGGATAAATCCCTTGAGATGAATCGACTCATTTCCAATGGGATTCAGGTTTTGAATAGGCGACAGAGTATATTAACCCTATCCACCTCATCAAATGTGAGCAATGACACAAGTTGAACAATAGGAGGTCAATTATATAGATGTAATGATTTTGTAATCCTTATAGGGCTGTTGTTTATCATCGCCATCAAAAGAGCAAACGCCCCGTCCAATCTGTCGCTCCGAAACCAATACGTTGAATAGGGGGACTTTCTCTGTGCTCTTTCCCGTGGAAATGACAGCAGCTGTTGCTTGAAATCGCAAATCGCCATAGACAATAAGGCTAGCCCATCTGTTAACGCCAAATAATAGGACGCGTATGTCAAGGAGCGCACGCTGTATTGGCCGGAGAGCAGCAGAAAGTGCTTCGCCACAAATCAGGGCAATATACATCCCACATAAAAGTTAGCATTCATTAGGCAACAATACCTTATGTAGCCAGCTAATTTACCGTAAAGCACCTTTTTTGAAATTATTTGCTTTTGAATACATTAATATTAACGAGGCGATGACATTTGTTAACCTCTGTCCCCCTATGAATTACTATCGTCTGCTTTGATGATTGTTAAAACACGCCTATTCCTGCTTTTAAATTGCGGGTTTATTCCATGTGCCTGTCATTGTAATTAGTGTAACAGTCGAATATAATTTTGGTAGGCTATATCTTGAAAATTATTGTCATGCCCTCCATTTCACATGCCCTATTTTTCTCAGACAGAGTGATTACACACACTCTTAGAAAAAAAGGTTATAGATAGAACCAAATAGGGTTCTATTGCTTGCTTCATATATGGCACCCCTAAAGGTTCTATATAGAAACCCTTTGTAGGGTTCTTTGATCAGAACCCCAGGGGTTCTTCTTCACTGAACCAACATTTCGTTTCTGTATAGAACCTTAAAGGGTGCCATATATGCAGCAAGCATAGAACCCTTTTTCGTTCTATCCAGAACCGTTTTTTCTAAGAGTGCAGTAATAGATGGGTGAAATAATATAGTCTAGGCATTATAATTTAATCTAAACACAGTTATCGAATTTTCCTGAGTTGGCGGTATGTGTAATCTAATTAAAACTGGATTATTTCGCTGGTGATTATATGATTAGGCTATAATTCGATAGGCCTATAAACCTATGGCATCGACGCCACTGTTTGAATATCCAGAGAATTGTTTTGGGGAAAAAGTTATTATTATTATTATTGTTATTATTGTTATTTTCTGTTTATTACACTAGCACAACGAAGCCTAGTAGGTGGTGGTTGGGCCTATTGCTGTCTGTTTTACACATTTTCATTTAAAATGATGAAAAACAATTCGATTTTATTATTGAATTGTTTAACATGAAATTCTGTCAAGCCTATTTAGTTAACAAGACCATTTAACTTTTTAATGTAAATAAAACCATCAAATGACCCCGGAATCGAAATGTATGCTCTGGGGATGCACATTTGTCAACCGTGAAAATATAGGCCTACAACCTTTCCACATAAATTGATTATAATAGCTGGATGCCAAGGTTTGGACAGTCACTTAACTGTGCAATGATGGAACTCACAAAATGTCAATGCCAGTAAGCAGCATCAGCAGGGCTATACTGTAGCCTAATCCATTTCTATTAAAACTTTTGTTTGGACAAGACCACATAATGATACATGTGAATTTCGATCGTGCATAAACTGTTGAACCACCGGCAAACAAATATACATCATATTAACAACATGCCATTTAGCAGACACTTTTATCCAAAGCGACTTACAGTCATGTGTGCATACATTTTTACGTATGGGTGGTCCCGGGGATCGAACCCACTACCCTGGCGTTACAAGCGCCATGCTCTACCAATTGAGCTACAGATTGAGCTACTGTTCTCATCGTTTTAAAGGGTCATTCTACAGTTGTCTTACCTTTCTCGTCGTGTGTTGGAGTGGCAGTGGCAGGGATGTCGTACCACCTGGCCAGAGTGTTGGAGTACCACACACTCAGCTCCTCGCCTGCTGGGATCTCCGTCAGCACACGATAGAAAATCTAACGTCAAAGGGCAACGTTAGATACATGCAACTAACTGTTTCAGCTTGTGTAAAAAAATGAAATAATCAAATGACTTGAGCTTTATGCATTTTTAAATAAAGCACAGTACTGACCTGCCCACCAGGTAGATCTGAGACAGCCTCCAAGTTCTGTTCTTGACTGTTTCTGGCCGCCCGGATACACCCAATCCAGTCTGACACAGAGCAACCTGATTCATCCACGAATTCTCCCCTCAGCAGCCGAATCTAGATCCACAACATGGATGGTTCAACGCTAGAAATGACGCTAACAAGGCCTAACATTCGATAAAATCATAGATCACTAAAAGGCCGGCAGCCGCAGCTTATAATAGTTTATGAATAAATCATGAACAGAGCTGCATATTTGACATTGCAACGTCACGCTTGACTGCAATTGCAGCAAAAAAAAGCTTTGTGTTTCTGTCGGTATAGGCTTAGCACAAATCAATATTAAAGGCTTTAGTTTTTAGAAATATTGGTTTATTAAATATTGAATTAATCGTTTGTAAATAGTATTGTTATTATGCCCAATGGCTATCTGATAGGCTATAGCCTACCTTGATGTGTGCCAAAGCGTTTAATGCGTCTTTATCTGCTATGTTAACCAGCGGTGATAATTTACCAGGGAGAATGACACATAATTGAGTTGATATGGGAAACGAATTTGAGAGGTGTCAAAGGGTCTCTAAACTGTTCAAGCAAATTAAAGATTGAAGCGTGACATTTGACACGGAGATTGCACCTGATGCATCACATGAAGCCCAGGGCGATGCATTTAGCCGCATCAATCACAAACGTCGACAACAGTGTGAAGGCCTATGCCTATATTTATAATGCAGTTTTAATGTAGGGTACTTATCTATTGGTTTGTTTAAGACCATAAACTCAGCAATAAACAATTAGCCTGTATAAAAAATTATGTTAAATATATGAATAAACATTCAATTAAAATAGAAATAGCATCCATTTCTGGTAGTTCCATATTGTATTAAGAACGATATGTGTTGCAGGAATGTTATTTTAGATGTTCTATACATTTCTATAGGCTATATTTTAGCATTTCTTATCCATGTTCTTATTTTATAGCTCGAGGCTGTGGTCTTATGCCTTAGCATCTTTCCATGGCCGGATTGCATAAAGATTAAATGGTTCATTGGAATATCTAGCCTACTAGAAATTTAAAGCGGGCGAGGAAATGAAATCTCACACAACACCCCAGGTTGCCCTATTAGGGCGGTTATGTAAAGGCACAGAGTGACAAGTCGTCCCACTAATATAACTCAATTATTTCCAACCTGACAGCACGAACCAATTAATAACCGAAGGCCCAATGAACTTTGACAGGTCTGGTTCAAAATGTTAAAAAAGATCACTGTGTCCCCTTTACCTGCCCTGATAATTAAATATAGGTCCTATAGAAAGAAAATAATGTTTTCGAAATTCATTTTCTAGTTTTATCTTTCATTAGGTGAATGATTCCCCTAAAGTTTCCATTATTCTTATTAATCTTGTACATAAATAATAATATGAGTATTAATATAGGCCTAAAAGTGATAATGATAATAATAATCAAATTATTTGTCATTCAAATAGGAAAATAATTAAAACAATGCCACAGTATGTATGGGCTGTCGACAATTTTTTCTTCCGATAGTTTGTAATTCAATTCTGAAGCCTGCAAAAATCATTCTACAAAAAGCAGAATTGTAAAAAAGGAATATTTGCAGATGGAAATAATTAGGAATAAATCATATTTCATGCGATAATAAAAACGGTGCTTACCTTTTTCTTGGTTACGACCTCTTTGCGATCAGTCACGTATTTCCCTAGTTTGAAGATGCCCGGCACCGGTCCTATCCGCAGGCCGGTCGGGATGCTGCAGTCTGCAAACACACTGATAGTGGATGCCCGCGTTGCTTGCATGGCTGGCTCTGCGTGCAGTGGTTTGAGAACCATGAAGACCACGCAGTGACTGATTGAGACAAGAAGTAGTCACAGAGATGAGGACAGGCCAATCTCCGCCCGCAAAGTGATGCGGTGGCGTATGTGATCCGGCTTTTCTAATGGAGCAGCAAGGTACCCCCTCGACACATTAACGCGCAAGGGCGAGCAGTATGCGCGCGGTGTGAGAGAGTTTGGCTCTTTCGGCAGCTGTGGGGAGAAAACGGGCCGAGATGGTCACATGGAGACTTTCCCTCACCCTCGCATATAATGAATTGCTCCAAAAACGGCCAGGAGACAATGGGCCAGGCGACCTTCCCATCCCCAAAATCCAATTTGTCAAGGGCAGAGAAAAAAGAGTGCAGAATCAAAGGTCTGGAGCTACCATTAATCCTCAGCATGTGGCTTTGTACCCCAGACAGCTCCGATATTTTAACTGACAAATCCACTGTATAATTTCTCCATAAATTCTCCCCTTTTTATTGTTCCTTTACAAACCAGTTTTTGGAAATCAGTCACTACTTTAAATCTACTTGGCTGCGTTATTTTGGGTTTATATACTTCAAAGCACTTTATTATCTCCGTTTGGCTGCATTGTGTGTCCCTAGTTTAACAAAAGGAGCAGGAATGTTTGGAAGACTTGTTAACTTCTATTGACTCCCGGCGTGTGCCGGGTTGAGATCGGGCAGGTACCAGAACCACCAGAAAAATAGCAAAAGCTTTCAAAATAACCACCATCTTATCATTTCACACTTGTGGGTTTCTTGTCATGAATTCACTCCAGACGTTTTCATTCAGCTGTGACATGGCACAACACAGACCTTCATAACTTTGACTTTAAGTTGCCACAGTTTTGAGTTTGATCATTTAAATTTCATCTAATTATTTATTTCAAAAAAATCTTATTTTAAGATGTTTTTAGTTTTTTTTTATTCATCCTTTATTTAAGCAGGGAAGTAACGTTGAGACTGGCATCTCTTTTTCAAGTGAGCCCTGATATTTTAAGAGCATATTTTATATTTTACATTATTATATCATAATTTCTATGCTTGTTATAAACTTCCATTTTGTTTTCTTTTTATTGATACACTCAAATACGAATCAATATATTAGTCAATAAACCATTTATTTATTATGTGTTTTTCTTAGGCTACTATTTGTATTAGATTACTGGCTATTGGATGCTCAAATCCTCTGAATGAACTTTCAGTGTTTTACGTGGGAAAACTTCACTAGTTCTACTTATAAGCTACAATAGGCCTGCCTATATTATGAAATACTAGTATACTAGGCTGAGTATAGGCCTACTCAGTATTCTGTACAGCCTTTTTTATAGGCCTATCATTATTAGGCCTACTTAATTTCACGAAGTCAAGTTATGTGATCTCAAAAAAAGGGAAAGAAACCTCCAGTCGCTTTTTCACCACAGGTTTTAAAACTGCGATTGATCCCTTGATCATCTGGCGTGGAAGTCTCAACAGAGGGCGAGATAGTGGGAACAAGAACCTGTGGGCGATAAATTCAGGCCATGAACATGTCCTGCTAACCTCTGCCCTGGCGACTCTGGGATGACACTGCGCCATAATTGAGGGGGGCAGAGATGGGGTCTCTCTCTAGCCACGTAAAGGTATCCCACTGCTCCATTCTGTAAGGCTTCTCTTCTCCCAGCTTCACGAGTCAAAGAGCGTGAACGACACGCGAACAATTTAATCAATAGGCGTATGCAAAGGCCGGCTGTGCAGAGGGTTATTTATTAATGTTGCCATTTGTGACTGGTTCCCATCCACCCGGGAATAACGGGTCCGGCCTCCAAATCTCTCACACCAGTCGGCCCGATTCTCATTCCGATCCTGTGGCTCAAAGTCGAAGTTCTCAAAGTGAAATTAATTATTCTCAGAGGGGGAACGGGAGACATTTCCTTTCTGTTTGCTAACCCTCGAAAAGTAAGGGTGAATCCCATTCCAATGCGCGCACTGAAGCACGGTGAACAGTCAAAGGCTCGGTGTCAGAAGTGAAAGCAGTGTTCGAAACAAATGGGATGGAAAATGAAATGAAATGAAATAGCTTGACCGGCGGTATTGTCCTCCTCTTTTTAAAAGACACATTAATTACATGGTCGCAGCTTTATTCGAGAACAATATTGCGGAGTCAATCACAATATTCCACAAAGCCTTACTTACGCTCTTAACGAACTTCGCATCTCTTTAATGATTTTAAATACCGACCATTGAAGAATTGGACCTTGAGCGGAGGGAGACGTTTTTATAGGAGTTGGCCTATTTCGCTTTGCCCGGGTCCTCCAGATTAGAGTGCCAGCACTTCAATTTTACAATCCCATCGTAATGTGGGGTTTTGATTTAACAGGTTGGCCCTTAATGAGCCATGAATGTAGAGGAACAACCAGTGTGTAAAGCAGCGCGGTTATGGGGACCAAGGCCACACCAGGGAACTCAATTCATGCTCCTTAACTACCCGAGAGTGCCAAGGGTTCAACACTCTTCTTCTGGACCGGTGACAATACCATTTCAGTCCCACCGGGCTCCCAGGAAAAATAAGTAGACCATAAACTTTGCTCAGGCCTTTTCAAATGACCAAATCATTGTTCCATTTAAACTTAGCCTGGTAGGTAATTTTTTCCCATGTATAATCATGTGATGGAGGGGGGGGGGGGGGTGGGGGGGGGGGGGGGGGGGGGTCGAAGGGGGACTAGGCACCGTCCATAAAGTGGAGAATTTTGCATTTTTCAAACACCTGAAACACATTTTTCCTACAATCTAGAGCCATAATCATTATGCTTAATATTTCTTCATATCTAAGCATACATCTTGAGCTGTCTTTATCCTGTGATGGCACACTGTGGTATTTCACCCAGTAGATAAGGTCATTCTAGTTTGCTCTGTTTTTTTTGTTAATTCTCTCTCTCTCGCTCTCTCGCTCTCTCTCTGGGCATGACACCTCTGGTATGGACTATAGCCAGGTCTACTGGGGGAACAAGTGCATTTTCATAAAGAGCATGCTTTAAAGAATGAGACCCAAAGAGCAACGTATTTTACTTTTGTAATTTCACACCTCAGACATGGTGTCTATCCCTTTTCATGATAATATTACCATGATTATGTGTTTCATTTTTAGGAAATTCCACAGGCTTTATTTAATGCGCTTTTCCATCTAAAACTGGGAAAATGCATGCTGCACAAGGGGTGGACCAGCTGCTTTGCAGACAGGGGATGCGGGTGGGACATACTGACTCTTTTGAATAGTAGCCCTAATTATGCTTGTATGGGAGTCCCACCAGATGACATGATTGGGATTTTAACCCAGACTAATATTCAAAATCGCATTAAAGAGTGCGATATAAGTGCCAACTGATTCAACGCTGTTCATGCGTGCTCTCATTTTTAAACGCTCCCTTTTTAGAGTAGGGCCGCTCCATTTCAGTATTCAAAGTCCTCAACAAAGTTTGCGCCGGCTTTTGAACCAAATTTCCCTGACTTTAACTCACTTGTCTCGGTTGAGGAGACCGGGATAATGGGGTGTAAAGTTGTTTGAATTGAAAATTTGTTTCGGTGTACCTTATAAATTCATACCTTTTCTCACTCCACCGCCTCAGAATGAAACTGTCACTATTCGATTTTCTCTGCTGTCGAGTGCATTTAACGCGAGCTCTATTTGTGAAGTTCATTCCTAGGCAAATGTATTCAGGGAGGGCTAAAGATGAATAGCGCGGCGTGTCAGCCGCCCCTAATTGGGATTAAGGCACTTAAAACATATGCAAAAAGTGACAGAAATTCACAGGTTTCAAAGAAGTCAAACTTTTGTCCTTCGAGCACACTCAGAGCTTTATGTTTAGGCTATAATTATGAAATAATATGGAATTTTGGAATGTTGTGTGTGGAATAGCCTATAGCCTATGTTGCGCATGCACGTTTTTCGCTGGATGCATGATGTGTAACGTGTGTTTTAGCCCTCTTGCTTCTGGTATGCACTATATGTAAATAATTAGAATTAGACATTGGCTGCTTATCAAAGGTAGGACTAAAGCACTCATTTGCTGCTTTCTGCTAACTGAAAAAATAACATCACAAATTATATTAGGAAAAAGTATGTTTCCATGTAAAGGCTCTCAATGAAGGTACAGAGGAAGTCAAAATAATATCATATGTTCTTGGAATTGTAAATCAACAAGGAACGTGCGTTTCAGTAGCCTACAGATATTAGATTTTATCATTGTATTCTCATAGGCCTAATTGTTAGTTTCGTTTACATAGGCCTACATTTGACTGATTTGACTGATATTAATTTCTTAATTGATCATACAGGACTCTTAACAACTATTTTTATGTTGTGTTTTGTCAAGCTTCTAACTTAATTAATCAGTAGAAAATCCATCAAGTCTATTGTTAAGGCATAATTTGGGGAGGAATATTAGTATTTACAAAAATATAAGGGAGAACTTTATTTCTCCATTCACAATGAGGACTATCTTCCTTGCTCAAGCAACAACTAGGCTACATTTTTGATAAACGACAATATAGCCTACCTTTCTCTATTAAATGCATTTCACAAAATCACAGTAATCATTTACTTAGCCTAGGCCTACACAGAATATTATTTTTTAGTTGAACATGCATGTGTCAATATAAGGGATTTAACAAGGCCTAATTTTAGGATAATTCAAGTATTTAGTCTACTTGTGGTCCTCTGTAGCTCAATTGGTAGAGCATGGCGCTTGTAACGCCAGGGTAGTGGGTTCGATCCCCGGAACCACCCATACGTAAAAATGTATGCACACATGACTGTAAGTCGCTTTGGATAAAAGCGTCTGCTAAATGGCACATTATTATTCAGAGACAAAGTGCTTGTGCTTTTATTTTTCTATTTTTCAGACATTTCTCAAAGTCGGTCAAATTCAGTGGTCTTTATTCCAAGAGCGTGATTTATAGGCCTATGACAAAGTTAGTGCAGGAACTTTGTATATGCATAGGCTACTTCAATTGACTAGCTACTTTTCATTGCCATTCTACACAATAACTGGTTGTTAGTGGACTAATATTTATTTTAAGCTATTTATACCGAACAAAACTATAAAGGCAACATGCAACAATTTCAAAGATTTTACTGAGTTACAGTTCATATAAGGAAGTCAGTCAATTGAAATAAATTCATTAGGCCCTAATCTATCGATTTCACATGAATGGGAATACAGATATGCATCTGTTGGTCACAGAAACCATAAAAAAAGGTAGGGGCGTGGATCAGAAAACCAGTCAGTATCTGGTGTGACCACCATTTACCTCATGCAGTGCAACACATCTCCTTCGCATAGAGTTGATCAGGTTGGTGATTGTGGCCTGTGGAATGTGGTCCCATTCCTCTTCAATAGCTGTGGGAAATTGCTGGATATTGGCGGGAACTGGAACACGTCAATCCAGACCACCCAAAACATGCTCAATGGGTGTAATGCCTGGTGAGTATGCAGGCCATGGAAGAACTGGGACATTTTCAGCTTCGAGGAATTGTGTTCAGATCCTTGCAACATGGGGCCGTGCATTATCATTGTGAAACATGAGGTGATGGAGATGGATGAATGGCACGACAATGGGCCTCAGGATCTCGTCACGGTATCTCTGTGCATTCAAATTGTGATCGATAAAATGCAATTGTGTTTGTCCGTAGCTTATGCCTGCCCATACCATATCCCCACCGCCATTGACATCATCAAACCGCTCTCCCACATGACACCGTACACGTGGTCTGCGGTTGTGAGGCGGGTTGGATGTACTGCCAAATTCTCTAAAACGAAGTTGGCTTATGGTAGAGAAATGAACATGAAATTATCTGTAGTCTCCAGCACCCACACCCCCAGCACCCACGCCTGCAGTCAGCATGCCAAGCACACTCCGTCAAAATTAGAGGCATCTGTGGCATTGTGTTTGTGTGACAAAACTGCACATTTTAGTGGCCTTTTATTGTCCCCAGCACAAGGTGCACCTGTGATCATGCTGTTTAATCTGCTTCTTGATATGCCACACCTATCAGGTGGATGGATTATCTTGGCAAATGAGAAATGCTCACTAACAGGGATGTAAACGTATTTGTGCAAAACACTTTTGAGAAAAAATATTTTTGTGCATATGGAAAATGTCTGGGATCTTTCATTTCAGCTCATGAAACATGGGACCAACACGTTACACGTTGCCTTTATATTTTTGTTCAGTATATGTTCGATTTTCAGCAGACGATGGAATGTGCTTGACAGAATAATGGATAGCTCCGGATTGTGCCTGCGCCACATCAACGCATCTCGACGTAGAGGTCACTCGCAGGACTATGGCTCTTTCTTATGTCTTAATTATATTGATAATACACTGCATCCCATCATATTGATGAATGCTATTTTTCGCTGGTTTTCTATTTCGCAAGTAGTCCTACAAGACCCGAGTCTCATTTAGGTTGGATGCACATTAAGTAGCGAACAAAATGTAATCTAATGATATGAATCAAGGCCAATCAGAGTCGAGAGAACGTCTGTCTGGCTCTTCCTCATTAGAGCGCGGGATTGACAGTTCTAGGTTCAACTATAATCTCCTGTGCGCTTCTACCGAGAAACAACAAGAGAGTTAGAGTCCTGTATACTGGCTATTAATTGCGCCTGTGTTTCGGGTGGGATGAGCTTGTGGAAATGATGACCCAGGGACATAGACGGCTATTGATTAATTCGATAAATGCCTACATCTATCTCGTGCATGCTCCTGAATCATCCGGATAATTGCTGCATTAAAATGATTTGAGCTGGATTGGGATCTATAGCCTACAAATAGGCTACATTAGTATTTTACAAATGCATGTGCATCTTACTGTAGACCCAGCATGTTTTTATTTGTGCTTGACTACATATTAAGTAACATAACCACCTGACTCTGAAATGGTATTTACAAAAATATAAATAAAATGTCCCCCTCCCCGGATTGATCAAAAAATTCAAAATCTTTTCGTTCATGATTACAAGTCACTACATTCACACATGATGTCATAAAATACATGTGTGTTTTGTAAAATACATCACAAAGCTGAGTAGCAATTGACCTCAGCTACCACAGGCCTTGTTCTTCAGATAATTGGTATATTTTTTTATATAATGTATATTTTTCCTTTAGAGAAACAGAAACAGAGAGGTGCAGTGTGAGGTAAAAACCATATATTTAAATAGATGTTATCCTATACCCATAGGCCTGGAAATCTGCTCAATACCCTTTCACCTTCTCAAAAATCTTCCTCTTAACATTTTACTTATCTTTCTCTTTTGTATTTTACCTAAATTCATAGCAAAATACTCTTTATTATCCACAAACTGCAGCAGCGTTTATTTTCCTTCACACTCAAATATCAATGTCAAAACACTCCCTGTCAATGTAGGCCTATATCAAAACCAGCAATGGGTCTATCAGTTTACCTTGAACACAACTAATAGTAGGTGAGTGAGGTCTTCCAGATCTACTGATGCTACAGTTCAATAACACATAGGACCGCAGGTGCATTCACATATATGACTAGAATCATGACACTATTCTGATGTAGTACTACTGGTATTCTAATCTCAGTTGTGTTGTATTTGAGTGGATTCGTGTTGCATGACCTTTAGCTGCTCCGATCTGCCTCATGTCCTCTGTGCTGTTGGTCCTCTCCATCACGGGACGCTAACTGTGTTTGGCATGTGCTGACGAGACCCAATCGCTCCCGATCAGTGCTAGATGGAAAAGGTGTGGATATGGATGGAATGGGGACATGGAACGCCTGTGTACCATCGCTTCGCTGCAAGACCGAAGCTGTATGATGGCCCCTCGAGAGGATGTCAGGGTGAAGGACCCCTCAGGTGACTCTCTTTCTTCACTCATCCCTCGCATTACCTCTCCTTCACCCACTTTTTCCTCTATCGCACCCTGCCTCTCCACACGCTCATACAACCTGTAGGCCTAGTGTCCAGAACAAGGACCACCTCATATATTCAATGTGAGTGGGTGAGCGAGTGAGAATTTGTGTTGCATGGAATGTGTGTAATTTAACCGCTCCTCTCCGTGGTACCATATTGATTGTGGTTTTCATTGTGCCTTAGGGAAAGCTTATATGGAAATGCGTTTCAGGATAACATTTTCTATGTTTCATCATGCACAAAAACATTATGTAGCCTAATAACTAAACCAAACTAGACATAACGTAATGAATGAAACAGCAGACACACCAGGAATTGATTGCTGAGAGCTTTATTTGCTGCTTGTTGAGTAGCTGTTTAAGGCACACAGAGGTTCTGAATATGTGGTTCAAAGGCACATTACAAGAGCCGAAGGATACTGCTTGACTAGGCTGCAGGGTCATTCATGGTCTCATGTCTTGGTCAAAGGTCAGAGACCAGACATGGGCCGTCAGTGCAAAGCTCCAGGGGCGTGAGGGGTTAAGCGGTGAGAGGAGGTCACATGGTCATTCACGCCTATTCCTCGTCCGAGTCATCGGCAGCGCCAGAGATGATGTAGGTTTGCTCCGTTGTGTCGCTTTCCAGTGTCTCGTCATCTGATTTAACTGTTCTAAGGGAAAGCAAAAAATGACCTGGTTGAATAAGTGTCTTTACAAAAGACATGATGTGAAGATTTTATTTTCTCCTCCAGTCATTGTGTTAAACATTCTGACCTAACAATGTTCTGTCCCTGAGCAAGACAGTTAACCCCTATGTTTCCCAGGCGCTGATGACGTGGATGTCGATTAAGGCAGCCCCTTGCACCTCTCTGATTCAGAGGGGTTGGATTAAATGTGGAAGACACATTTCAGTTGAATGCATTCAGTTGTACAACCGACTAGATATACCCGTTTCCCTTTCCTAACGACGGTCAATGATAAGCCTACATTACTCTCATTATTTTTTAAGTGCAGGTTACTTTTACCTGATGAGCACCGTCCTCCTCTCTGTCATCTCCACCGCCTGCTCCTCGTGGGAGTACTCCATGGAGGCGCCGTCTCCATATTCACCTGCACCTTTTCCAATGCCTCCGCCCATGCCTCCGCCCATGCCTCCGCCCATTCCTCCGCCCATTCCTCCACCATTGCCTCCAGCACCCATTGCTCCACCGTCCGTGCCTCCACCCATTCCGCCAGCCCCTGTGCTTCCAGCTCCTAGGCCTCCAGCACCCACGCCTCCAGGACCCATGCCTTTGGCTCCAGTTCCTCCAGCTCCCATTCCTCCACCCATGCCTCCAGCTCCACCCCTGCCTCCAGCACCATTTACTCCTGTACCCATGCCTCCAGCTACCATCCCTCCAGCACCCATTCCTCCACCTAAGCTTCCAGCACCCATTCCTCCACCTATTCCTCCACCACTGCCTCCAGGTCCAATGCCTCCAGCCATGCCCACACTCATCCCAGCGCTCATTGAGCTTGAGCTGCTACTCATTATGGACATGGTCCCAACCATGGTTGTGAGTCGCAAGTCCTCGCCCTCAATCAGCTTCCTATGGAAACAGAGAAAAGCTGTATCAATGGATCAGAATCGAGAAAATATTAAATGACCACAAATTCGTTTTTATATGACTCATCTCTATTTGCTCATCTAATTGTTATTTACACTCTCTGTATGATCCTATCTAAATCCATTGCACTAAACCTGGCATCACCTGAGTGCTACCTCACCTGTAAGTTGTGATCTCAATCTCCAGAGCCATCTTCATGTTCAGAAGGTCCTGGTATTCACGCAGGTGCAGAGCGATTTTCGACTTGGTGGATTTCAGCTCCTCCTTCAGGGCCTCAATCCATGCCTGTGACGTCAAAAGATCCACCTTGAGTTCGCACCTTAGTAGGCTACAGATGAAAGGTTGAACACCAACCTTTCATCTGTAGCCTACTTGGATTTGAACTGTGTACAATCAATTCAGATATATTTAACGGTTGAGTTCTGTAGTAAACCGGACTGAGGTAAGGTTCATGAATAACTGGACCACTCCACCTCCTGATCTAACGTGCTCACCTGAAGGTCCTCCAGCTCTTTCTTGTATTTTTCCTGTGCTTCACGAATTTGTGCCTCCAGAGCCTCATTCTTGGTCTTCAGAGCTTCCAGGCCACGCTCTTTATTTAGGATCTTCAAAGGTTAGGAAAAATACAATAAAAATGTATTTTTCCTTCATATTTTGATTGAGGAAAAATATCCATTGACATAGGCTTATAGGCTACAACTCTTATTTACATATAGCCTTGATAATAATAGTTGATGTGTCACATTTTACAACCATGTAGGAATATATTTTTCAAATAGCCTAACTTACATCCTTCTTGGCGCCAGCAACTTCTTCCCTGACACTTCGAACCATATCCACATGTTTTGTTGTCTTGTTGTTCAGGTCTTCAAACTTACTTTTATACCAGGAATCCATTTCCTACAACATATAGGGGCCATGAAACACATATCCTGGGGTCATGAAACACATTCACACCTTTCAATTAATGACTGCTGTATGTATACACTCCAGTTAATTATAAAATAGGCCTACCTGTAAATTTTTTGCCGCTATTTCGTCATACTGAGCTTGGATTTGTTTGAGAGCGCCTGAGAGGTCGGGGAGGTCATAAGCGCTCTGGGCTGAGGAATGGGCAGCATATATCATTTTCAGCAGCTCTTCAATTTCCTGAGAAAGTAAAAAGGTTCAGTTAAATGTTTAGATGGTGTAGGCCTACACAGTAACTCCTATGCATTCAAATGTAACACTATTTTGGAGTTTATATGGTCCCACCACCATTTTGTGTTAAAACTACTCTGGTCATGGTGTTGATATTTTTGTAGTTAAAACGACACTAAATGGAGTAAATATCCAACTCTCAGAGTTGCTTAAATTTAACTTCAATTGCCATTTTACTATTTTCAGTGTTGTTTTTAATCAACTCCCTTGCCATTTTACACCTTTGTGTTGTTTTGAATTAACAATCAACTAAAGCAAATTACATTTATCTTTCAGTTTACTTCCTTTGTGTAAAGGGTGTAAAGCCTTATTTGAATATTTCTGAATGTGTCACATTATGGTGGTTTGCAATGTGATAAAAAAACAATGCAAAAACAGATAAAAAAAAAAAAAAATCTACCTGCAACAGAGCATGCTGGGAAATATGACAATGAGGCCCCTCCCCACCTGTGGAGAACTCCATAGATTTAACTAATATGGAGTTAAAAGTACTCCATGCCAATGAACTCCAGTTATCAACACAGGAAGCATATCACTCTCTTGAGGGTTAAGATAACTCCCAATAGAGTAAATTTAACCCTTATTTTTTTAACACTGATTCCAACTATCCTTGATTTACTGTTTATCATTTCGTCCATTCGCTAGAGTTGGTACAGGTCGCTGCAAATCAATAAGTGCACGCTATAACGCGACCTACCGCTTTGTGCACCCTCTGAAGGAATTCAATCTCCACCTCCAACTGGTCGAGCTGTTTCTCCAGGGCGATGCGCTGAGAGGTGGCTCTGTCCACATCCTGAAAACCAAATAGCCGCACACAATGGCGTCAATGGCACCTGAATGTTTATCAGGCAATTTTGGCTAAGACTATACAGTGATTAAACAGCCTCTCACCGGACGGAATGCTTCTATCTCCATCTCGGCCCGCCTCCTCAGCTCAACTGCCTCCTCATATTTGACTTTGATTATCACCAGTTGACCTGCCATGGCCTCTTTATTGGCTATGGCTTGGTCCTGTAAACCAAAACACAGATGAACCTTTATTGGGGTATAAAGGTAACAAGCCGATAATAAATTATAGGCTGTGTCAGCCATATTGAAAGAAAGAAATCACCATATTGGCCACATTCTAATTCTCGCTCTCTTTTTAATTATTTCTCCATCTCCTCCTCTGTGTGTGTGTGTGTGTTATTTCTGTTTTTTCGCTCTAATGATCATCTGCGAGGTAAACGAGAAAAAAGGGGATAGTGATGACGTGTGGATTAAGCCATTCCGTCTCACCCGCTGGATTCTCATCTGATCTGCAATCCTCTTCAGATCTCTCAGCTGCTCCTCGTACAGCTTGCGCAGGCCCGACGGCTTCACGAACCGGTTCTGGATGCCGTCAATCTCCATCTCCAACAACTTGTTCTGCTGCTCCAGGGACCGAACCTTTTAAGAGAATGACATTGGCGGGGTATGAATTATCATCAAGTTTGCCAGCAACCCTCACTTGAATATGCTCACTGCCCAAATAAATGGGAATAATGCGCGCCTCCGTCTCCACAGCCAGAAGGTGCATTTCTCCACTGCAGCCCTGTATGGCACACTCAAGCAAGCGTAGTCTAATCAGACAAATTCCATCAAAGAAACATCAGTTCTTCTACTTTAAGGGCGGCAGAATATCGCACAGATGTTAAAGAATATTGGCAGCGGCACTGATGCAATGTCAGAATCCACACACAATCGCGCCTGCATGTGTGAAGAGCAGCTATGTCTAGGCTATAGCTTACTAGAAAGTTGGCTATCTGTAATATGAAAGCCACAAAACAACAAGTTCATCCCCATATGTTGCGTCAATTAGTCTGTGCGCGCACACCTATCCAATAATCTGTTTGTGTGTGCTAGCCTTGGCGCCTTGTGTGTGAGCAAGCGGATAGTGGTGGGTGCTTACCTTCTCAATGTAAACAGCAAGTCTGTCGTTCAATACGACCATTTCCTGCCGCTCACCACTGCGCGTGCTGAGGAATTCTTTGTTTTCGGCAGCAGATGCGTCCAGGTCCACGGGGGCCCCATTGCCATAGCCCACACACGCCAAGGTTCCCGCATTTCCGCTAAAATGACAGTCAGTTCAACACTCACCGCTTGACCTGGATATAACTGACATCACTTTGTTATTCAAGACATAACGTTAATATTAAAGGTTTGAAAGGTTATTGTCACTTGCATGTCACATCACAGCGACATGGTTAACCGATGGCCTGTCACGTAACCTTCTATTAATTTCCAGGTGCCACATTTGTGCCTACTCTGATGTCAGATGCAAAAAAATGTTTTTGCCTGCGCTGAAGACGTCTATATCGGTCATATACTACTTTTGAGAAAAAATCTAAACAAAATGTATTTGTATTTGAGTGTTTAACAGCATTTGTAACTTGAGTCTGATAATTACCCGTACAAAACAATTAATCTGATGATACTTGTGGAATATAGAAATACTTCCTTGATATATGGTTTCCAGTTCCTTGAAATACTTATTTGTATGTGAAAACTGAAATGGTCTATTCATACATTTTACTAGAAGCTCTTATCCAGTCTGTCGTTCCACTATCTAAAAGTTAATTTGCTTGGCGTTGTTATTAATGCTTGACTACAACAAAGGTAGCCTATCAACTCTGAAAGCCATGCTTGTCTCTGTCCTCACTCACACATAGTGCTATTAGATGGGAAAATCTATTTCACACAGTGAAGGAGAATTCGATTTGTTATGTCTGTCAGGAAGAATTGTGGCAAGTCTTTGAGTCATCTGCCAGTAAGGAGACAAATTGGCCTATAGCCTCAGAAGAGCAGTAAAGGGGAGGGGAGGTACATACTGTACACTGTTGACAGCAACATACATCTATCTTGTACTGTACTAATTGCCTGTATTTTGGTGGTAATGTAGCACAAATAGTTTACCTGTAAATTCACAAATATAATACTTGTGGTGTATCAGCAGTGTGTAGTCTCACATTATCTCTTTCAGATGTCACCTATATTGTATCAACTGTATCTACATAACCTCTACTACCCTTTTCACACTACTGTGCCAAACTGAACCATACTGTGCCGTACTGGGCTTGAACATTTGAGTATAGCCACAGATAGAACAATGAGCCAGATATTTCACTGGATGTATAAATGTGAAGCATCCGGTTGGCGTTTCCACTCACTACCAAACATGGTTATGAGAGGAAGCCCAGTGGCCAGCGGTGGGAGAAGACTGAGTGAGGTGGATTTTGGCCGACATTCTGCACATTTTCTCCTTGATGAAACATTTGATCTCAATACAGTTTTCTGTTTCCAAAACTAGAATCTGTACCAAACAGTGGACTACGTTGTGTAGACTTTATCCTTTGACAAAGTTTCTAAAAATTGCTTTGTTTAGAAGGAGTGCAAGGGTGAATTGCACACAGGCACTTCCCAGAGTAGGCGTTCCCTAACGGAAAAATGCAATTAAATGCTAGAATGCACCAATAGGATCTCGCTAGCTCGTGCTTGGCTCTGCCCACCTCCTTGCTTGTTCTGCCCACTATGATTCATTTGCTCCCATTGGAAATGACATGCTCTGGTCTATCTTGGGTTAGTTATAAATATCTTTGGTATAGCCCTAGCAACTATGGTGGATGCGGAACCAGTCCAGCGCAGTACAGCTCAGCTTGGCTTAGTTGTGTGATAAGTGTACTAGATGTAGAGTGTGGAGTGAGCATCTTACCCAGCCATGCGGGCGTTGCGTGAGGTGGAGACGGTCCTTCTGCCCATGGTCTGGGCCTGCATACTGCTGGCTCCGGCACTGCGCAAGGTGCTGGCTGACTGGTGGCGGTTAACTCTTCGGGTCGGGGATGGGCTGGACACCATAACCTGGTAGGAGGATGAGCTGCTGCTGTCCTCAAAGTGGCGTCGGTAGGACGAAATCCTCTCTGGGCTGCGACTCATGTTGGCGGCTGCTTGGGTTTGTCTATCTCTGGGTTCTCTGGAGGTGGTCAGTCTTCACCTATGGGACCTCTGCTACTTTTGCTGTGCACTAGCTCCATCGCCTGAGGCTCTTTATACTACACACGGCCCGGCTTAGCCCAGCCCAAAGGCATGGCCTGGCCCAAACCAACTCATGAGCCAAGACCTCTGGAATCTCTAACCTCAGCACCACACTGGGCCAGACCTGCCACGACATTCAGACATCTGGCAGCACCCTGCGAGGAGCTGAATAGGGGCTATGGAACAGAAAGGCAGATAGAACAGAGGCAGCACTAGCAGGGCCCATTAGGCAGTAGGTGCGTGCAGCAGCAGTCACTGATGTAATCTGCTCCGATGGGGCAGGGGGCTTTAATTGCACGCAGAGCATAGGGCCAGGGGGTGACCCGATGAGGTCAGGCTTCAGAGGGACAAGGGGCTGCCTGAGATTTGACATAAATTAGTACTTATTAGTCTGGTCTGTTTTTTTACATTACATAAAGGATATGCAGGAAAAAAAAGAACATGGAATTAACTGCTTGAGAGAGAATCAGGGAAAATGAAGAAGCAGGGGGGTTTGTCTGAAGTTCATGCTTGATGTGGCAGAAGGATGTGAATGGAGTAAACGCTAGTCTGGTCTGGCCAGGGAGTAGCTCCTACTACAACACCTATAAGGCCACTCAGCCGGCCAGGGCTTCAGCAAATAGACATGGTCCTGACAAGATACTGCCTTGACCCTAAACACTAACAGGCCACTCCAATTACTAACAAACAAAACCCCCCAAACATACTCACAAGCATAGACAGTAAGCACATACACTACCGTTCAAAGGTTTGGGGTCACTTAGAAATGTCCTTGTTTTCGAAAAGAAAAGCAATTTCTTTGCCCATTAAAATAACATCAAATTGATCAGAAATACAGTGTTGACATTGTTAATGGCTATTGTAGCTGGAAACGGCAGATTTTTATGGAATATCTACATAGTTTGCAACTCTGCCTAGAAGGTCAGCATCTCGGAGTCGCCTCTTCACTGTTGACGTTGAGACTGGTGTTTTGCGGGTACTATTTAATGAAGCTGCCAGTTGAGGACCTGTGAGGCATCTGTTTCTCAAACTAGACACTCTAATGCATTTGTCCTCTTGCTCAGTTGTGCACCGGGGCCTCCCACTCCTCTTTCTATTCTGGTTAGAGCCAGTTTGCGCTGTTCTGTGAAGGGAGTAGTACACAGCGTTGTACGAGATCTTCAGTTTCTTGGCAATTTCTCGCATGGAATAGCCTTCATTTCTCAGAACAAGAACAGACTGACAAGTTTCAGAAGAAAGTTATTTGTTTCTGGCCATTTTGAGCCTGTAAACGAACCCACAATTGCTGATGCTCCAGATACTCAACTAGTCTCAAGAAGGCCAGTTTTATTGCTTCTTTAATCAGCACAACAGTTTTCAGCTGTGCTAACATAATTGCAAAAGGGTTTTCTAATTATCAATTAGCCTTTTAAAATGATAAACTTGGATTAGCAAACACAACGTGCCATTGGAACACAGGACTTGAAAAGCAGTGGGAGGCCCCGGTGCACAACTGAGCAAGAGGACAAATGCATTAGAGTGTCTAGTTTGAGAAACAGACGCCTCACAGGTCCTCAATAATGGGCCTCTGTACGCCTATGTAGATATTTTATTAAAAACCAGCCGTTTCTAGCTACAATAGCCATTTACAACATTAACAATGTCTACACTGTATTTCGGACCAATTTGATGTTATTTTAATGGACAAAAAAATTTGCTTTTCTTTATAAAACAAGGACATTTCTAAGTGACCCCAAACTTTTGAACGGTAGTGTACATACAGCATCACTATGTGTGTTGCCTATTCCAACCTAGGCACCATTGAAGTCAGGCTTCTCGAATGAGCTACACTAGGCCAGCACTGTATATAGAAGATAGCAAACCTTCTGCTGGCCTGCGTACTATACTCAGGATATCATGGTTCCCACTCATTATTTGCTTGAGCCACTGCCAAAGTCATAAAACTGTCAAAGATGGTGACACTTTATTTTACAGTGTTATTATTATAATAATTATTGTACATACAGTGTAGGTAATGAATACTCATTGTTATACTGTACTTATAGCAGTAAATAGGTTTCACAATAAAGGGGCCATCTCTCAGCTGTTTACCAAAACAGTGGCGGGTGTAGGCTTTGTTGTTGTTTGAAATGCAGATTCCCCTTTAAGTTCAGCGAAACAATGGGTATTGATTGACAAGAATAATCACATATTAAAAGTGTTACCTCAAATACAGTACATTGTTCTCTTGTCCGATAGGCCTTATGCCTGATCTGAAAAACTGCAACATTGTGTGAGGGTGTCAACACTTTTACGAGAGATTGACAGAATTTCCATTGGTAAGATGCTTTCCATTTACCTCAGAGCTTGCAGGCGTGTGGGATGTGGCGTATGCTCTGCATATCTCAGTGATGAGAACAGAAGCTAAGTATGCCCACCAGCGCTGTTCAACATCTAATCAAACTATGACATCACTCATCCATAACATACTCGCTACATTGCACAAGGGTGCGCGGTGCCGGAGCCAAATATAGAGAGATATACAGTGCCTTCAGAAAGTATTCACACCCCTTGACCTTTTCCACATTTTGTTGTGTTACAGTCTGTTACAGTCTCGCAAAGAAGGGCACCTATTGGTTAAAAAAAAAACAAGAGCAGACATTGAATATCCATTTGAGCATGGTGAAGTTATTAATTACACTTTGGATGGTGTATCAATACACCTAGTCACTACAAAGATACAGGCGTCCTTCCTAACTCAGTTGCCAGAGAGGAAGGAGACCACTCAGGGATTTCACCATGAGGCCAATGGTGACTTTAAAAAACAGTTACAGAGTTTAATGGCTGTGATAGAAAATTGAGGATGGATCAACAACATTGTAGTTACTCCACAATACTAACCTAAATTACAGAGTGAAAAGAAGGAAGCCTGTACAGAATACAAATATTCAAAATAATTCAGTAAAACTTAAAAAAATTGGCAAAGAAAAAACATTATGTCCTGAATACAAAGTGTTATGTTTGGGGCAATTCCAACACAACACATCACTGAGTACCACACTTCATACTTTCAAGCATGGTGGTGGCTGCATCATGTTATGGGTATGCATGTCATCGGCAAGAGCTAGGGAGTTTTTTTTAGGATAAAGAGAAACAGAATAGAGCTAAGCACAGGCAAAATCCTTGAGGAAAACCTGGTTCAGTCTGCTTTCTAACAGACACTGGGAGACAAATTCACCTTTCAGCAGGACAATAAACAAAAACACAAGGCCAAATATACACTGGAGTTGCTTACCAAGATAACATTGAATGTTCCTGAGTGGCCTAGTTACAGTTTTGACTTAAATCTTCTTGAAAATCTATGGCAAGACTTGAAAATGGCTGTCTAGCAATGATCAACAACCAACTTGACAGAGCTTGAAGAATTCTAAAAGAATAATGTGCAAATATTGTACAATCCAGGTGTGCAAATCTCTTAGAGACTCACCGAGAGAGACTCACAGCTGTAATCGCTGCCAAAGGTGATTCTAACATGTATTGACTCAGGGGTGTGAATACCTATGTCAATTAGATATTTATTTATTTCATTTTCAAAACATTTGCTAAAATTCTAAAAACATGTTTTCACTTTGTCATTATTGGGTATTGTGTGTAGATGGGGGAGATAAAAAAATCAATTTAATCCATTTTTAATTAAAGCTGTAACACAACAAAATGTTGAATAAGTCAAGAGGTATGAATACTGTCTGAAGGCACTGTAAATGACTATGTCCTAGAGAAGACGACAACTTGTCCAAAAATATTTATTACTTTCTGTTTTTGGCTATGTACCCTTTCATGAACAGGGTTCGGGTCAATGCCATTTACATTCAGGAAGTAAACTGAAATTCCTATTCCAATTTGCCTCAATGGATCTCTTTGCGAAAAATGTGGAATTGGAATGACAATTTACTTCCTGAAATGGTATTGGCCCCAACCCTGGTCATATGTTATTTCAAGATGGCAATGTAATTAAACAGAGAATGTTGAGCCAGGGAAATTAAGAACACAGAGACATTGTTGCTTCTGAAGCCATTCTAAATGATCTGCCTCTCATTAATGAATGGGATTGGCAGGTAGCTTAGTGGTTAAGAGCGTTGTGCCAGTAACCGAAGGGTCGCTGGTTCTAAGCCCCGAGCCGACTAGGTGAAAAATCTGTCGATGTGCCCTTGAGCAAGGCACTTAACCCTAATTGCTCCGGTAAGTCGCTCTGGATAAGAGCGTCTGCTAAATGACTAAAATGTCAAAAAATGTCAAATTAATGGACCTGGATTGTGTTTATGGTGGTTTTTCAGTTGGATAAAGTGGAGAACCACTAGGTGAATAGATGCCCGTGGCTATGTTCTTGTGTACAAGGACTGCTGAATTTGGCAACAAACTTGACACATTTATCATTGATGACAAAGGAACTTGTGAATGCCTTCTGGAGGTTATGTGGCAAATTCATATAGAGGTATTGGTTATTTGAAGTGGTTATTAGATACAGTATATCACCCCAGTGCACCAGCTTTCTACAGGGCAGGGATAAAGTTTCCAATACCTTTTTCATAGCAGACAAATATCCTAATTTAATTCAGTTATATAGCATTTTATATGGCCATGTCTGTTATTTCATGAGAACCTGTATTTCCCTAGTAAATAATGTTCTTTGTTCCTTGTTATAGATTTAGCCTAGTTTCCATTGCTCAATCCTCAGAAAACCTTTGACAATAAAAAGAGACATGGTAAATCAATGTGTTTATTTCATTACATAAAAAAGCTAAATAAAATATTGTTTATTTGATCAGTATATGCTGCACCAACCTACCTACCTATATTATATCCAATAAATGCATGTTGTATTCACCAATGCTCATATTCACATCACAGGAGAGACCTGGGCCACGTTGAGTAGGCTAACATTGTGAAACGTTGCAGATAGAAATGTCACGAAGAGATGTCATTCTTTATTCTGCATTTCAATCAATCAAGTTTATTTCATAAAGCCCTTTTTACAACAGCAGTTGTCACAAAGTGCTTTACCAGTTACCTGCCTAAATCCCAAAGAGAAAGCAAAGCAGAAGCGAAAGCACTGTGGCCAGGACAAACTCCCTAGACAGAAAAAAACTAGGAAGAAACCAAGAGAAAGATCTGACTCAGTGGGTTGGGCCCATCCTCTTCTGGCTGTACCAGGTAGAGATTTATAGTACATGAGGCATTTAAGGCCTGATTGTTTTTCAGTTCATAGTGTGAGTATGTTTGTCCGACTGATGGATAAGCAGACAGAGAATCATGTTTGTCCTACACAATATAATTATATCTGAACGTGTCACAATGTTGTGCACTGCTGAACGCAGCCCAGATACAATCTGAAGCCAAAACATTTGGTTTCCAACAGCAGAGATTTGTATTAACCTTGCTGTCTGACTCTCCGACATTTGCAAACATTGTTTCAATATTGAAATTCGATCTCCAGCTGTCCCATAGTAATGAACGTGTCGGGGGTCGGGACGAGACATACAGGCTGGCCGCTTTTCTCAGCCAGTCGAAATCATGAAATCAGCATAATTTTAATCGATATATACAAGAAATGTCAGTAGAAAAGTGATTGTGTTAGCCAACCAACGTTACACAGCTATCTCTTCTGAACAGTGGCCTGGCGAAAGAGCAAATACACCACATTACCAAAAGTATGTGGACACCTGCTTGTCGAACATCTCATTCCAAAATCCGTGGCATCAATATGGAGTTGGTCCCCCCTTTGCTGCTATAACAGCCTCCACTCTTCTGGAAAGGCTTTCCACTAGATGTTGTAACATTGCTGCGGGGACTTCAGCCACAAGAGCATTAGTGAGGTCGGGCACTGATATTGGGCGATTAGGCCTGGCTCGCAGTCGGCTTTCCAATTCATCCCAAAGGTGTTTGATGGAGTTGAGGTCAGGGCTCTGTGCAGGCCAGTCAAGTTCTTCCACACCGATCTCGACAAACCATTTCGATATGGATCTCACTTTGTGCATGGGGGCATTGTCATGCTGAAACAGGAAAGGCCCTTCCCCAAACTGTTGCCACAAAGTTGGAAGCACAGAATTGTCTAGAATATCATTGTATGCTGCAGCGTTAAGATTTCCCTTCACTTGAACTAAGGGAACCATGAACCATGAAAAACAGCCCCAGACCATTATTCCTCCTCCACCAAACTTTACAGTTGTCACTATGCATTCAAGCAGGTAGCGTTCTCCTGGCATTCGCCAAAACCCAGATTTGTCTGTCGGACTGCCAGATGGTGAAGCGTGATTCATCACGCCAGAGAACGTGTTTACACCACTACAGATGACGCTTGGCATTGCGGATGATGATCTTAGGCTTGTGTGCAGCTGCTCGGCCATGGAAACCCATTTCATGAAGCTCCCAACGAACAGTTCTTGTGCTGACGTTGCTTCCAGAGGCAGTTTGGAACTCAGTAGTGAGTGTTGCAACCGAGGACAGGCCATTTTTACGTGCTACGTGCTTCAGCACACGGCGGTCCCGTTCTGTGAGCTTGTGTGGCCTACCACTTCGCGGCTGAACCGTTGTTGCTCCTAGACGTTTCCACTTCACAATAACAGCACAACAGATGACCGGGGCAGCTCTAGCAGGGAATAACTTTTATGAACTGACTTGTTGGAAAGGTGGCATCCTATGATGGTGCCATGTTGAAAGTCACTGAGCTCTTCAGCCATTGGAACATTTAGAACGAATGACTGGGTCGCGTCCATAGATTTAGAACAAAAGGACTTAACGGCTGGGTTGAGTTTCTGGCATCCGAACCGATAGAACGAATGACCAGCCGGCTTGGGTAGCAACCCTAGATTTGTGTCGGAACTATATCTCGTGGAATAATTAAATAGTATGAATAAATTAATCAAAATAATGTTTTTAATGAAAATATGTCAATCATTATTTGAATATGTTGGTAACCTGTTGTATACAAATGATAATGCCCTCGAAGCCGGTGTTTGGAGGATATATTGGCACGGTTTGCTAATAACACCCGTGGCAATATATCCTCCAAACACCGGCATCTCGGGCATTACCACTTAATTAAAATATAATACACCTTAGCATAGATTCTCAAATAAAACTGATAGGGAATATGTACTGTATGTAATGCTGCATGTTCACAGCAAATTCTCCAATGTTAAATTGAACAATGTGCCAGTCTCTATACGGGTCCACACTTTGTGTTAAATTAACACTGTGCTTAGTGCTGACACTTTTACAACTGTCAGTGTTAGGGAATTAACACTTTCAGTGTTATACAATAACACCTCATATAGTATTTTCAACAGTAGGAAGTATATATAGTTTACGCCAATGATGTTTTGCAATAACACCTCATATAGTATTTTTAACCATTACACCAAGACATTAACATAGTCTTTATTACCACATGCTCTTATGTAAGCATTTATAAAATACTTTAGAGTTGGCAGCAGACATGCGCAAACTTTAATTAACATAACCATAGACCACTTAAAATAGTATAACACTTCCACTCACGGGTCGCCAAAAATAACTTTTTGAAAGCCACGCCCCCACTATAATTTCCCAGTGTGCATTGTCTTTTCAAATGAATTGTAGTTACCACCCATGACTGTATTTGTTAGTGGTTGTTGAATTAGTTCATTTTTCAGTCCTGTGGACTTCACCAAGTCAATTCCTACTGTAGGCGAATGTCATCATTAAAATATAATTGTGTATGAAAATACATTACATATATCATAAGGCCTTACTTTGATGGCCAAGTTTTACCCGAACACAGCGGGGTTAGGAACCTCCTGGTTTAAATCAGGCCTGCAAGTCTCATTATGCTGGCTTACAAAGTTATGTGTAATTCCTATTCGAATCGAGCCAGAGTTAGGACATCAAACAGTTGGAATTTTTATTCACCCGCAACCTGCATTCAGACTGACTATCAGGGTTAGGAGCATTAATAAAAGGAGACTACATAAACCATTTAAACTGGAATAACCATTTCAGTAACAGCTGCAATAAATCGAACTGATTAGATTAGTCTAGTTTATTTATCTTTGTGTAGCATAAGATTTAGAATTAATCAATGTACATGCAAAAACACTGATATTAAAAACAATCATTTTTTTTGCTGCAGTAGAGCATGCTGGGAAATATGATAATGATGGGCTTGAATTTTATGGGAATGTTTAACTCTCCACAGAGTAAAACTGACACAATCACACTTGAAACTGGTTATTAACAGCCACTGGGTTTATTTTACACCACTGAGAGTCAATTTCACTCTTGAATCAACCCTAGAAATGTTACACTGAAAAATCAACACTAGGTAACAATGGTCAATTTGCTGTGTACATTCCCTCTTTACTGATATAAAGCAAATTGGCTATTTATGGATTACCTTCCATAATAATCTGAAATGTCAGATAATAGCTCAATCTTGATTGATTAAATAAAACCTTAAAACTTATCTGCTATGATTAAGTAAAACGACCTCCAAGAATGGCACAATTCTTGAGCATCCCAGACAGTCAGCTTTCTTGTTCACATTTTGCCCAATCTTGCCATCCACCCGCATAGTGTTGTACGCTAGAAAGAGAGAAAAGGGAGCGAATAAGTGAGCGAAATTATAAAAAACGATTCATGTTTAAAGAACAGATAATGTAAGAGTCCCTGTTTTTGGCATCTACAGCATAAAAAGTAAATATTTCCTTGTACTTGATCAGATGTTTTGGTACTGTATGTGGGATTTGCCCATGGTGCTGAGCATGCTGGGTAAAAGCACTGTTGTGTAAGGAACTGAGATAAAACAGGGAGTTCCCTAAATGGGCCTTAAACAAAATTAAGTCAAGAGCTGAATTGTATTTTCTACAGCATGACATGAGGAAATCTCCAAAGTGAGAAGTTATTTCTAGCCTATGCATTTTATGTCAATATGATATAGACCTGCAATGTATAGTATGGTACTACTAGTCGGTTGTGGATAATGCAGTCTTTCTCACTCTTTATATCCTAGAGAGACTGCTTGGTCTAGGGCTTTTTGGCTCCTGATCCCAGCCAGGCAGGAAAAGACTATGTGGTCTGTCGGCTGGGGCATGTCTCCACCATACTTCTCCTTGAACTCCTCAGGGTTCAGCTGTAGGGCAATGTTCACCTGTCCAACTGCAATGGAAAAAAACAGTATACAACAGAATTGAGGCATAAAGAGCAGACTCCTTTACACAATTGTGTCCTTCTATGTTTATCATTTCTATCAGTAGCCTATGTCCTTAACAGTGTCCTAGGAATGTCAAACAGGTTGGTGGAAGCCCACGAGTGCTACTAGAAGTTGTCATAACAAAGTGTTTGTTTACATTGACATGCATTTGTTTTTGTGCCAGAATATCAGATTGAAAAAGAAAAGGAGAGCAGATGCAATAAATTCATAACCAACGTTTTGACAGCCAAGCTGTCTTCATCAGGATAACACTGTGGGTCACTAGTTTATATACAGCGCCTTCGGAAAGTACTCAGACCCCTTGACTTTTTCCACATTTTGTTATGTTACATCCTTATTCTAAGATTGATTAAATAAATAAAAATCCTCAGCAATCTACACACAATACCCCATAATGACAAAGCGAAAACAGGTTTTTAGGAAAAAACAGATATACCTTATTTACATAACTATTCAGACCCTTTGCTATGAGACTCGAAATTGAGCTCAGGTGCATCCTGTTTCCATTGATCACCCATGAGATGTTTCTACCACTTGATTGGAGTCCATCTGTGGTAAATTCAATTGATTGGACATGATTTGGAAAGGCACACACCTGTCTATATAAGGTCCCACAGTTGACAGTGCATGTGAGGGCAAAAACCAAGCCATGAGGTCAAAGGAATTGTCAATAGAGCTCCGAGACAGGATTGTGTCGAGGCACAGATCTGGAGAAGGGTACCAAAAAATGTCTGCAGCATTGAACATCCCCAAGAACATGGTGGCCTCCATCATTCTTAAATGGAAGAAGTTTGGAACCACCAAGACTCTTCCTAGAGCTGGCCGCCCGGGCCAAACTGAGCCAACGAAGGGAGAAGGGCCTTTGTCAGGGAGGTGACCATGAACCCGATTGTCACTATGACAGAGCTCTAGAGTTCCTCTATGGAGATGGGAGAACCTTCCAGAAGGACAACCATCTCTGCAGCACTCCACCAATCAGGATGTTATGGTACAGTGGCCAGACAGAAGCCAATCCTCTGAATAAGGCACATGACAGCCCACTTGGAGTTTGCCAAAAGGCACCTAAAGACTCTCAGACCATGAGAAACAAGATTCTCTGGTCTGATGAAACCAAGATTGAACTCTTTGGCCTGAATGCCAAGCGTCACGTCTGGAGGAAATCTGGCACCAACCCTACTGTGAAGCATGGTGGTGGCAGCATCATGCTGTGGGGATGTTTTTCAGCGGCAGGGACTGTGAGACTAGTCAGGATCGAGGAAAATATGAACGGAGCAAAGTACAGAGAGATCCTTGATGAAAACCTGCTCCAGAGCGCTGAGGACCTCAGACTGGGGTGAAGGTTCAACTTCCAACAGGACAACGACCCTAAGCACACAGCCAAGACAACGCAGGAGTGGCTTTGGGACAAGTCTCAATGTCCTTGAGTGGCCCAGCCAGACCCCGGACTTGAACCCGACCGAACATCTCTGGAGAGACCTGAAAATAGCTGTACAGCAACGCTGCCCATCCAACCTGACAGAGCTTGAGAGAATCTGCAGAGAAGAATGGGAGAAACTCCCTAAATACAGGTGTGCCAAGCTTGTAGCGTCATACCCAAGAAGACTCGAGGCTGTAATCGCTGCCAATGATACTTCAACAAAGTACTGAGTAAAGGGTCTGAATACTTATGTAAATGTGATAAATTAGCACAATTTCTAAAAACCTGTTTTTGCATTGTGATTATGGGGTATTGTGTGTAGATTGAGGGGGGGAAATACAATTTAATCAAGTTTAGAATAAGGCTGTAACGTAACAAAATGTAGAAAAAAGTCAAGGGGTCTGAATACTTTCCGAAGGCACTGAACAAAAATAAACACAACATGCAACAATTTCAACGATTTTACTGCGTTACAGTTCATATAAGGAAATCAGTCAATTGACATACATTCATTAGGCCCTAATCTATGGATTTCACATGACTGGACAGGGGCGCAGCCATGGGTTGGCCTGGGAGAACACAGGCCCACCCACTTAGGAGCCAGGCCCAGCCAATCAGAATGAGTTTTTCCCCACAAAAGGGCTTTATTACAGACAGAAATACTCCTCCGTTTCATTAGCTGGCCGGGTGGCTGGTCTCAGATGATCCAGCAGGTGAAGAAGCCGAATGTGGAGGTCCTGGGCTGGCGTGGTTACAATGTGGTCTGCAGTTGTCAGGCCGGTTGGACGTACTGCCAAATTCTCTAAAACAACGTTGGAGGCGGCTTATGGTAGAGAAATGAACATTAAATTCTCTGGCAACAGCTCTGGTGGACCTTCCTGCCGTCAGCATGCCAATTGCACACTCCCTTAAAATGTAGACATCTGTGGCATTGTGTTGTGTGACAAAACTGCACATTTAAGAGTGGCCTTTTATTGCTCCCAGTACAAGGTGCACATGTATAGTTTGAAAGCACACACACACAGGTGTCTGTAATCAAGCCTTCTGTGGCTTGACTTCATTGGTCGATTTACAGATAAAAATAGAACATATAAAAACCATGAATGATTACATATGATCATAGATGCAATTAGGCTACATAGGCCTACAAACGATTTAAAATTGACAGCAAAAACACAATAATCACAAGAATGGCTTCAGATCAAACTCTAGGTCAAAGAGAAAGCGTTTGTAGTTTCATATTGTACCATGTTGCAACACATTTTACAACATGCAGATTTGTCATTAGAGGTTGAAGTCATGAGACAGGTCATAATGAAAAGGATAACTCACGAGGTACGTTGATTGACCCCGGGATGTTTCCATACTCTCGGAGTTCCCACGGCTCTCGGACATCTATTACTACACTTGTACGGGTAGCGAGTAGTTTCTTTAATTGTTCGTAAGAGACATCAGTTTCTGGCAATTGGGATGAGCTGAAACTACGTAACACGTACTCTTTGTGAGCGACATGGATATCTGAAAGATACAAAAACAACGGTTGTTGACTAGTGAGCAAAAAGTTAAAAAATAAAAAGGGGTTTACCAGCATTTTGAATAAGTTTTAGTGTAAAAGAGTCACTACAATAATTAAAATTAAGCCTCACATTTTCAACTTCGCTAATTACACAGCCTTAAGACTTGTTATTTATTTCAACCCATGCCAAGCAGACTTACAGAATGCACATCGGGAGTGAGACCCGAATGTGTTTGACAGTGCTCTTCTTGAGGCTGGAATGACATTTCGGTTTGCTAAAAGCCGTGGAAACGCTGCAGCAAGCCTCGAACAAGCTTTCTGAGCCATGTCAATATTTACACATGTAACTAAATCAAAGGTACACTATTGTATTGTTAATGTGTATTCACTGCTCCAGCGCCGTCGTCTTCTTCTTCCTCTTCTTCTTCTTCTTCTTCTTTGGATTTTATGACGAACTACACTCAAAAGGTGTATTGTCGCCACCAACTGGACGGGGGTAAAACATTTACAAAAGAAAATTCAACTCCATATGGAGCGAAAATTAACATTAATGCACAATAAAATATACATTCCCACCCCTTCAGTCCTTCTAAAACTCAAATACCCTACTCAGGCAGAGAAAGTATGGGTAACTGCATACTTGGAGTGTGTCTGAAAGTGGGCGTTGCAAAAAAAGTGGGTGGATCAACAGTGATGGGTGTAACATCAGCCCTCCATTATAGGTCATAGCCAGGTGCACCGCGGCTTACTGTCACCTGGAGCGAGCGGACCACAGGGGAGTGCCATCACTGACCCCTGGGTCTAGGGCTCCCTTGTGTGTCTGCTTGCTCCTCAGGTTGTCTTTCCTCCTCTCTACAGATCCCGACCCAGGCCCAGTTCGCAGTTCCTGTTTTCTCTGAGGCCGACAGTCCCAGCACCAGACCCAGCACCAACCCCTGGTTTTCCAGCACGATTTCTAACCTGGCCCCAACACCAACCCAGGTTTTCCTTGTCCCAGCCCCAACACCAGCACCAACCCTGGACACAGCACAGACCAACCCGAACTGCCACCTTCATCCAGCAACTGCCAGCTCAACCCTTCCCCTCCCCAAAGACACATTGTGGACTGACTGACGGACTGAATTGACTGACTGACTGAATTGACTGACAGATTAATTGATTGCTTTGTTTTTCGTTTTTTTATTTTTATTATTGGATGACCATTTGGTTTGCTTTATTTGAAATGATTACTTATAGTTTGAATTGTTGATTATTTAGAATTTAGAATTAATGATGGACTGAATTTTAACTTGTTGAACATTTTAAACTGTAATGTTTACAGGTTAAGAGAACAAATGTAGCAGGTTATGAGAATGAACGTAGTCGGTTAGGATAATTAACGTGGCAGGTTAGGATAATGAGGATTAGGTTAGGAAAAGGGTTAGGGTTAGGTTCAGCTAAATGTAGCTCTTCAGATGTAAAATCGTTTAATCCCAGAAAGTGTTTAACTGCAAAAAAATCAAGTACCGTCCTTCTGACTGACATGCGCAACATTGCGTGTGCACCGAAGTGTACGTATCACACCAAAGACAGTAAAGCGCACTTCTCAAATCGAATCTCTAGTCTGTTTACACAAGCATGCGCCGATCATACATATTTTCTTAAGAATATAGCTCCATAATTTACTTTCCTACCATCATAATTTCGCCTTTCCTGCTAGCAATTTCTGTCACATGGTAGTGCAGGGGATGTATTTTCCGGTTGTGTTTAACCTGAACGAGCCACCGTATTGCGTCACATATTGACTTCAGAAATTTGATCATGTGACTTTTTCTTGGTTCAGACGCTAGCTATCGACATGTTCCCGACAGTTTTAGAAAGTCAAGATTATAACTTAAACTGTATTATGAGGTTTGGACATTAGCTACAAGTATTATGTGCACTTCATTCGAGTTTCTTGTCGTGTATGACATACAATAAAGTCAATCGTTTGAAAAAAGCTACGACGCTACAGTGTGTTGACATATTAGCTAGCTAGCTAACTTGCTAGCTCATTGGCCAGTTTAAGGGCAAAATCAAAGAGGTGAGTTGTTTCATGTTAGCAACAACATATTCTAAAATCTTCAGAGGCAATGTGGTATGCCAGCTAAGTAGCTAGTAGTAAAACGCTTTTAAAACCACGAACTCCCAAGTTAACTTAGCTAGCTAGCTAACTTCACAGTCAATACGGCGGTTAGTAGCTAACGTTACCTGTAACGTTAGTTAACTTGTCATGCACTGCGTTAACTAATCCTCACGGTGGCTTGACTTGGTTGTATATTGTTACATTAAGTGTAACCCAGCTAAAATAGATTTGGAAAACACAAACGTATTATTTTCTGTGGTTGTAGTTATGTCCTTCTACAAACTAGAGCGGTGTCATATGCTTTTGCATCATGTTGAAGTTGATGACTTTATAAATTAGTTGAATGAACCATTGTCGATATCTTTACAGAACAAATCAGATTTCAGCTATTGTTGTTTAGATTACTGTGTCTGTGCCCTCCTAACGTTAGTTCACTCTGGAGGCCAGGCATCATCAGTCTGTCCATTCTACAGCTCTTACCCACACTAGATTAGACTAATTCTAATGGCAATTCAAGACCATGACTATGTGATTCTTTGAATCTGGTGGTGTGTTGGGGCTGGGCTGGAACAAAAGCCTGCACATACAGCAGCCCGTCAATGCCAGATTTTCCCAGTAAGTAAGTAGCCTTGCACGAGTTGGAACGGCTCATAGGAGCAGATCTCCTGTTTCTGTAGCGTGAGGCAGCTTGATGAACAAGTACATCCCCTGCACAGGACGCTAGTCTATCGCAGGTCCTTACCCCCAATCTATCTCCTTAATGCTGGGTGCCAAGCAGAGACACACCGGTCCCATTTTTACAGTCTTTGGTATGACTCGGTCAGGGATCGAACTCCCAATCTCAGGCAGATACTCAAACCACAAGGCCACTGAGTTGGTTAGAGTTGCCCAGCCCTATACTAAATCATGCAGCAAAGCTCTTAGATTTGCCTTCAATGTTTTCTCTTAGCCCGGTCGATTTTGGGCACTGCTTAAAACCCAGAGTAGTACTGATATTCCTATATCTCTCCAATCTACAGCTACAGATGCGGCTAAAGGATCCCTTCTCCTTGAAAGCCGCCGACATGACTAAGCGGACTAACAAGCCGAGGAAGCCTCGTGATGAGGAGTCGTCGGACGAAGTTAGCGGTAAGATCATGGGAAGCTCATGCTCCCTGTTGTGATGAAAAAAAACATGCCTAAAAAAAGTTTAATTGACCCAATAAGCCTTCCACATGTTTTGCGCTAGTAATGGCTAGTCCAATCATGTCTGATTAATTCTATGGCAGGGGACTTGTGGAGTTCAGATTATGCCTTTATTTGATATCTATTGTAAATCATGGTCATTAAGGGATTTGTAGATGCTAGATTAGCGAGCAACATCAATGTGACTTCTTGCTCCTCAGGGCTGACCTGCCAGCATGTCAGCAAGGCGGTGGACCTCAGCTCAGTCAAGAAGGCGGTGACCTCGAGCATGTGGTCGATGTGTTCAGATTGCCTGAGGGAAAGGACTATGATAGATGGAGAGCCAGCCAGTGGCCACGACATCCTCGTATGCCTCAAGTGTGGCTTCCAGGTGAGCTTGGACTTTGAAAGCTTTTATCTAAGGTGGGGGGGATGAAGGTTCCATCAGTATTTGATGTATGAATTGCTGCACTTGACATGTGATTCAGAAATGTAACACTGTTTGTTTCATTTGTAACAATCTGACCTGCAAAGAGTATGGATGGTGGTAGCCTATCTAAGTAATGGTGATCCAGTGATCTGTACCCCTTTCACAGGGATGTAGCCAGCCAGAGAGCCAGCACTCCACCAAGCACCACCAAACCCTCCACCCTGAGTCCCATTGTATCACCATCAGCCTCGGCACCTGGAAGGCATGGTGAGGACCCTACAGCAACACATGGAACATACAGATTATAACAGGACAACAACAAAATATGTTACAGCCATTCTGCCGTTCTAAATAGGCTGATGTAGCACTATCCCTGTCCCTTTGTGTTCACTGTAGGCGGAGGATCTTGAACTGAAAAGCTATTCAAATATTTACATTTTGCCTCAGAATATCTCCAGTAAATGTTATGAGCAGTAGTTATTCACACCACCTCAAAGAATGACAACTTCATATCAGTAAGCTGATGGCTGTGTTTGCTATTCTGTCTCCAATTCGTTCACAGGTGTTTTGAATGTAATGAAGAGCTCTCCACTCATTGCAATAAGAAGGCTTTGGCCCAGACCCTGGATTTCCTACAAAAGCACTCTGTCAAGGCAGCCTCAGGTAACACATTCAACACACCTGACAAGGCCACGGGTTGCCAGCCACCCAATGAAAGGTGATCAATTGTAGATATATTTATGTGTAGACTAAGAGAACAGCAGGCTACCACCTGAAATGAAAAAGGGTGGGTAAACAGTGCTACACCGCACAAGGTGCTGTTACAACATTTTACATTTTAGTCATTTAGCAGACGCTCTTATCCAGAGCGACTTACAGTTAGTGAGTGCATACATTTTTTTTTTTTCATACTGGCCCCCCGTGGGAAACGAACCCACAACCCTGGCGTTGCAAGCGCCATGCTCTACCAACTGAGCTACAACTGCCACTTCTTTTCAAATTGGCACTTCAAATAATTTACTTATGAAATATTGACATTTCTTGGCCTTGACAAAGGCACTGGACTGAATGAAAAGCTGAAGAATTTAATAAATGAGAACCAATATTCAAAAAACTCTTCTAGGCTAGAGCCAAGAAGCCATTTCATCCTCCTTTCACTTCTATGTATTTTGAGTGCAAGTGCTATTGGTTTTTACAATATGTGCTAATATATAGAGATATAGGTTATTACTGAATGCAGAAACCCTCTGTGGAGACTCCTCTCCTCTACAAACTTAAATTGATGTTCACCTGAAGGAGTGGAGTTGAGTGCAGCACGCCAACTCCCCCTGGTGGCCAAGGCTTTTTGGATTCCAGAATCCAGACAAGTTTTTCTTTGCAACTGTGGCCCATAAAATTGTTAACTAAGGATGTGCATCTCTTCTTTAATGAAACGATTCAATACGCATCTAGATGCATGGGTTCTGATATGATACAGGAATGATACGTTTTAGATTAAAACGATTCGGTGTAATTCGGTTTGATTAGGGGAACGAATTGATGTGATATGATTTGATGCACTAAAATGTATTGCATGAACACATTCATTTTCCATTTAAAATTAATATCTGCTGCTGAAGGGAGCTCAGGAACTGGGCCTCTCTGAGCTGGACCTGTCTGAAATTACTTCTCTAAACTGAGTGGCCGTGTGTGTGTGTGTGTGTGTCAATGGTGTGTGTGTAGGCAGCTGAGGCCAGACTGAGCATCTACCAACTCGCTATCAGATTAGGGGTGGTGGAAATGTTTGCTTTTTGTCCCCCCACTGTTTATCTGAAATCATCATCACCCACTGATTAACTTGTCATTTTTACAGATTCAAAATGTTTTGAGCTAGTACTATGTCAATATTTATATTTAGAAATTAGCATAGCATTTAGTCAATTAATATTATGCAGCTTTGGATTTTACCCCGTCTCGAAAGTGAATGGTTTAGACCGTTTGGAATTTAATCTCAGACCAATGAATGCGAAATGATTGCTGTCCTTTATGAAATTCCCCTGTTCATGTAAAAATGACCAAATACACTGACTGTTTAAAGCAAAACGATTTCTTATGATCAACCTGAACAATCTAAATAAAATCTGAATGATTGTTGGATCTGAGTTGCTGCTTCCACTCCTGTAGGCTACACAACTCCGGTAAAACACAATTGTCTACAGCGCATTTGGTAACAATGACCCAACAATTTACATTGGTTGTCACTCAACTAATAAAGCCTATGATTTGACATTGCAAAAAAACAACATTTTACAAGCATCTGAATGCTGAAGGTGCCAGATGCACGAATAGCCTATAAGAAAGAACAGGGATAGGCCTACCTTTCGTTTGGCGCGAGCAGCTGTGTTTCCCACACTGTGCACAGTTGTTATCTGACAGTCATACTTACTTGCATGCATAAAAGTTTGATAGGCTACTGAACTGAAGGTGAGGGACGCATCAGTTCAGTCACAACAGATAACTTATTTTTGGAATAAAACAATATGAGGAAAAAACATGAGTGAATGCAACTTTTAACATTTGAATCGATTTTCTGACCGACGCTTGCTTAATTTGGATCGGTTTGTGCTCCGACAGATGCACTCATTTCTTACGCATCAGTCCCCGGTTCAAATGTTTATTGGTGAATCAATCGTTGCATCTCTATAGTTAACTGTAATTTTTCCTATCAGTCAATAATCCTCTAATGAGAATGCTGCATGTAATAACAGAGGTATTACTGTGCAAATATGTAAATGAATCATTTGCAATGGTTGCATCAGGTTCAAAAATGTTCACTGCTTTGTTACAGCACATTTCTGCATTAAAAGACGCACAGAGGTGTGTTTTAAGTTGACAAAAGCTGTGATGACTTCCCCATTCATGTTTGGTCAGGGCCACAGTATAGCTTAACTGCTGACATCACTGAAATGAAAAGCTGCATTATGGATGCCACACAGGTGACAACTGAAAACTTGTAAAGATGAGATGATTCATCTTTTTTTCCTATTGAAATTATATTTAATAAGCAATTTGGTGAATGCTTTTGTGAAGGGGCTTGTACAGGATTCATTTTGTTGGAATTATCAAGTCAATGTTTCTGTATACAGTAATTTCCGTCTTTCCTGCACTTGCCATTACTTTTTCATGATTCTGCCCATTCACAAGAGTGGTTTTGTAGTCTAGCCATGTGTATCCCAATCTGTACAGACCAAGACAATTCCACCTTAACCCAGCCAGCTGAGCCACCCTCACCCAGCCCACCACATTCTCCTAGACCCCCACCCCCCCATCTCCCATGTGGTAGATTCCCATTCCTTGTGATGCCCTGTTTAATAAAGTTCCCTGGCCTAAAGACTACTGTGGACGTCCCCTACCTTTCCTGAGCCTCCTACCTCCAGCTCTGCTGCTCTTCCTTCCGCCTGCCCCATGTTCATGCCCAAGCTCAGGCTGGTCCCTCACAGTCATTCAGGCAGGCAGGCCCCGTGTAGCTCAGTTGGTAGAGCATGGCGCTTGCAACGCAAGGGTTGTGGGTTCGATTCCCACGGGGGGGCCAGTGTGAAAAAATATATAATAGAAATGTATGCACTCACTAACTGTAAGTCGCTCTGGATAAGAGCGTCTGCTAAATGACTAAAATGTAACTTGTAGTGTTGCAGGAGTGACGCTCCAGTTCCCCACCTCTGCCGCATGGCCGCACTCATTAGTGGCATTAGGCGCTTGAGCGACGCTCCCCGGCTGGGTTCCCTGAAGAACGAGAGCAGCTGTGTGGGGTCCGGCCACTGCGCTGAGCTCCCCTAACCCCCCCTCCCCCTCTCCCACAGTCCCCCCCCCCCCACCTCACTGTCCCCCTGTCCCACGCTGCATATCTCAGCACCTCTGGGAAGGGCCTGTGGGGCATGCTTGTGGGAGCCAGGGTCCAACAACGAGTCCAAAGGGATGGAGATCAACAGCTGCAGCGCATTCCCAGGGATGAACACTCTCAATGACTGGACACACACACACATTCCTTCAATTGTATACAATGTGAATAGGTACATTGTTTTTTTTTAGGTATATGAGTTTGTTAGTGTTGGGCTTTACAAGTCTCTTCCTGTGTCTTAGAAATCACAGAATGGCGCTGTAGCCTCCAGTATTATTTCCCCAGCTTCAAGGGCACTGCGGTTTGAGCATACCAGTATCCAATTAGATTCTCCAGTCCTCTCACTCCAGCCTTCACATAGCGTACAGGACTACACAGAACTGAAATTGCATCTTGTTCCCTCAGAAATGACTTTCACTGTGGTTGTGGTGGCGGGGGTGGGCATTCCTTTTCATGAAACATGGTGTTCTCTCTAGATAACTTCCTGTCACCCATCCACTCACTCAGTGGTATAGACAAAACCTGCACGAGTCACTTGTCGATGTCCCTGATCCTTTGTTTTTTGAGCAGTCCCTTTGAGTCCGTGGCAGGGGTCCAGTGTTGAGGTGGCACAGAGGGTGAACACTGCTGGGCACCAACAGCCGACATCCCTTCCCCTTTACCTCCACGTTACCTGTCATCTTTCTTCCCACCTGATTGTTCCACACCGGCTGGCTAAATAGGGAGAGAAAACAGGCAGCCATTGTTGCGGCGAAAATGGACTGCTGCTTTCGGATGGGGAGCTGGTGAAATTGCTTTTCTGCTTGAAGGCCAGGTTTTTAGGCAGAGGCTGTTGTTGTATTCTCTTTTTACCATAGATCCCAGGCACAAAAGAGCCCCAGCAAGAATTTTTCAGAATCCATAATAGTTTTGTACAACAACAGTTCTGGGAAGAAATAAAATCTATTAACGGTGCTCTCTCACCAACAAGGCCTTCAGGTGAAGTACCAGAGTCCCACTAAAAGGAGACTTGACCTCAGGGAGCTAGTCTTCAGCTTGTAACACAGCTGGGGTGTCTTTGTGGAGGAAATTTAAAATGTTTCCTTTGAATAGGCATCAGAGCTTGGCACTCGCTGCGTTTTGCCCATTATTTTCTGGTATTGATTTTCATCCAGTGAGTAATTTCTTCCCCCCTTTGTTATTAGTGTTCTTGCAATAGCAAGGACACGCACAGAATTCTACGGAATCTTTACTTATTACTATTATACTATTATCTTTCTTCCACATGCCTCTCCTACTCATATACCAAAACCAATGGCTGTACGTTTTTAATAGGTAGCTTGTGCTTTTTGAGCTGATTCTTTTTAATTACATTTTTTAAGACCAGCATACAATCTCATAACGTCTCTATGACCATAATATTTCAGTATTTAATGGTCAATAGAATTTTCAGAAGTGTAAAAACCACAGCTCCATTTCTACATTTGATGACACAGAAAGGGGGATTCTTCAATACCAAATGAGAGAACCCATGTCGACTTTGTTAAAGGGGCAGTGCAGTCAACAACACGATTTTCATGTTTTCTTAATGATATTTCCACACTATGAGGTTGAAATAAATCTGAAATTGTGATAATGTCATTTTACTAGTGTAAGAGCTTTTTGAAAAACAAAGCCAGGAATTTCAGCATGTTTAGGTGGGATGGAGTTTATGGCCAACAGCATGACATCACAATCTGATCGTATTATTCTGTCCAGTCATAACTATTTGCATAATGTATCCTCCTACTTTGAAGGGGTAAGCGGGGTAGGCTCTAGACTAGAGTCTAGTTGATCCTATCTGCCAATCAAGGCTGTGTATGTAGAAATATTGAAATTTGTATCAACACACCCACACGATCAGACTGAGCATTTCAATGGCAAAAGGAGGCTCAGGGAAATAAATGATTAAAATATATATTTTGAGTTATTTTAATGAAATTAACACACAGTGATGATTTAAAAATACTGCATGGAGGCTTTAATATGGCTTCTCCCACCTCAATCTTGCCATTCATACAAAATGCATAGGTTCTTCTACTATTGTTTCAGCGAAAACTTTACCTTTCTAGTTACTGGTGTTATGTATTTTTTGTATTTAGAAAGATGCTTGCCACAGTGGAACGGAATGCTGTACCTGGTGAAAGCTAAAGTTTTTTTCTCTCTCTCTTGACAAATAAACACATACGGTGGGGGGAAAAAGTATTTAGTCAGCCACCAATTGTGCAAGTTCTCCCACTTAAAAAGATGAGAGAGGCCTGTAATTTTCACCATAGGTACACGTCAACTATGACAGACAAATTGAGAAAAAAAATCCAGAAAATCACATTGTAGGATTTGTAATGAATTTATTTGCAAATTATGGTGGAAAATAAGTATTTGGTCACCTACAAACAAGCAAGATTTCTGGCTCTCAAAGACCTGTAACTTCTTCTTTAAGAGGCTCCTCTGTCCTCCACTCGTTACCTGTATTAATGGCACCTGTTTGAACTTGTTATCAGTATAGAAGACACCTGTCCACAACCTCAAACAGTCGCACTCCAAACTCCACTATGGCCAAGACCAAAGAGCTGTCAAAGGACACCAGAAACAAAATTGTAGACCTGCACCAGGCTGGGAAGACTGAATCTGCAATAGGTAAGCAGCTTGGTTTGAAGAAATCAACTGTGGGAGCAATTATTAGGAAATGGAAGTTATACAAGACCACTGATAATCTCCCTCGATCTGGGGCTCCACGCAATATCTCACCCTGTGGGGTCAAAATGATCACAAGAACGGTGAGCAAAAATCCCAGAACCACACGGGGGTACCTAGTGAATGACCTGCAGAGAGCTGGGACCAAAGTAACAAAGCCTACGATCAGTAACACACTACGCCGCCAGGGACTCAAATCCTGCAGTGCAAGACGTGTCCCCCTGCTTAAGCCAGTACATGTCCAGGCCCGTCTGAAGTTTGCTAGAGTGCATTTGGATGATCCAGAAGAGGATTGGGAGAATGTCATATGGTCAGATGAAACCAAAATAGAACTTTTTGGTAAAAACTCAACTCGTCGTGTTTGGAGGACAAAGAATGCTGAGTTGCTTCCAAAGAACACCATACCTACTGTGAAGCATGGGGGTTGAAACATCATGCTTTGGGGCTGTTTTTCTGCAAAGGGACCAGGACGACTAATCCGTGTAAAGGAAAGAATGAATGGGGCCATGTATCGTGAGATTTTGAGTGAAAACCTCCTTCCATCAGCAAGGGCATTGAAGATGAAACGTGGCTGGGTCTTTCAGCATGACAATGATCCCAAACACACTGCCCGGGAAACGAAGGAGTGGCTTCGTAAGAAGCATTTCAAGGTCCTGGAGGGGCCTAGCCAGTCTCCAGATCTCAACCCCATAGAAAATATTTGGAGGGAGTTGAAAGTCCGTGTTGCCCAGCGACAGCCCCAAAACATCACTGCTCTAGAGGAGATCTGCATGGAGGAATGGGCCAAAATACCAGCAACAGTGTGTGAAAACCTTGTGAAGACTTACAGAAAATGTTTGACCTGTGTCATTGCCAACAAAGGGTATATAACAAAGTATTGAGAAACTTTTGTTATTGACCAAATACTTATTTTCCACCATAATTTGCAAATAAATTCATTAAAAATCCTACAATGTGATTTTCTGGAATTTATTTTCTCATTTTGTCTGTCATAGTTGATGTGTACCTATGATGAAAATTACAGGCCTCTCTCATCTTTTTAAGTGGGAGAACTTGCACAATTGGTGGCTGACTAAATACTTTTTTCCCCCACTGTAATTTGTGCTATAGAAATATTTCCCTCCCAAAAGAGACAATAAATTCCAACTTGTGCAATGCATTCCATTTATACAATGGAGCTAGACAATCCCTTTCTCTTTTTGACATTTTGGTTTTATGTGTTCAGCCTTTTTCATCTAGGACCTTCAACCATAAGAAAATAATGTATTTATTATATGTGTCCATTTACATGGTATCTCTCAAAGGATACAACTCTTCAACTCTTACCATGTAACTTGCATTCACGGTTTTGTGTAACCTTTTAAAAAATGACTTGTAGTAGGCTAACTCCCACAGTAGTGTAACAGTTGGCTAGATTTTCTATTTTTGGGGACCTTGGTCAGCCCATAAGACCCTTGTTTAAATCCAGGGTTCCAGTTCTACATGTGATGTAGTGTTAGTCTACAGTCAGTCAGTGGGTAACGTCCATAAGAAAAAAGCTTTTACCCTGGTGGTCCCTTTATGAAGCGAATCAAGGGTGCTTCTGTAGTTTTTCCCACCACTGCACACTAATGTAGGCAAGCAATGTTGCCAGCAACGGCTTGGAAAGTGTGTGTGTCTGTTTGCGAGTGTGTTTGCGTACATGCGCGCGTGTGTTTAACATGGTAGTGGGCTCTTTTGGCCTCAGATGGCAAGAAAGCAGGCTTTTCATGCCCTGCAGTCACAACAAATTAACAAATTAATACGACATTTGGTGTTGCCCAGCCTTCCCCTTGACTGCCTGTTCTCTGCTGCATGACGAGAGCTGTCCTTGGCTCTCCACTCCGGTCCCATTCTCAATGGTGAAATTAATCAAACAAGCCTCCTGATAAATGCTCTCTTACAAGTATCTGCTTTAATGTTTTACTGTGATGACACTGCTTCATAGGCTTTTGAGGAAGTATGTCAAATGAGAGGTCATGTAACATTTAGCGTGTCTGTTGATAAGTTAGGTTTTGGATGTCCATTTTGTTTTATCCTAGCCCTATGCTGTGGCTGGTATATTCAAGTTTTCAACCATAGTTACAGTACTCTGCTCTAGACCAATAGCTACTGTAGTGATTTTTGTATTTTTAATATGTCAACATCCTAAATATGTTTCATACACCGCATCAATCCAGTGAGTCTTGTAAATTCAATTTATAGTTCAAAATTGTTTGTGGTGGAATGGCGGTATATTTGATCATATGAATAACCTCTATCGTTTTGACAGATTTGCGTTATTTTTTTGTGAACATTTTTTTTTATTAAATCACAAAGGCAATACAATCAATAAAACAATTAAAATAAATCCTCCTTTTGAACCCCGCCCCCCAATCCCTAACAACGCATACTATTAAAAATGTAACTCCAACATAACCACGTCCTGAAAATAAGCCAACAATTTCCTTATATGAAGGTCATGTGGTGGCAACCAGTGCTGAACATGTTTTTTGGCAGCAGTCAACCAAGCCAGCCAAACCTTGCATTGTTTCTCATTCAGCTGCATACCTGATCCGTCATTAAGTAACAGAGGAATTGGTTCAAGGGGTACAGTTTTAGACAACACTTTCCTCCAAAACTCATCAGGACAATCCCATATCATATGTTTATACAATGGGGAGAACAAGTATTTGATACACTGCCGATTTTGCAGGTTTTCCTACTTACAAAGCATGTAGAGATCTGTAATTTTTATCATAGGTACACTTCAACTGTGAGAGACGGAATCTAAAACAAAAATCCAGAAAATAACATTGTATGATTTTTAAGTAATTAATTTGCATTTTATTGCATGACATAAGTATTTGACACATCAGAAAAGCAGAACTTAATATTTGGTACAGAAACCTTTGTTTGCAATTACAGAGATCATACGTTTCCTGTAGGTCTTGACCAGGTTTGCACACACTGCAGCAGGGATTTTGGCCCACTCCTCCATACAGACCTTCTCCAGATCCTTCAGGTTTCGGGGCTGTCACTGGGCAATACGGACTTTCAGCTCCCTCCAAAGATTTTCTATTGGGTTCAGGTCTGGAGACTGGCTAGGCCACTCCAGGACCTTGAGATGCTTCTTACGGAGCCACTCCTTAGTTGCCCTGGCTGTGTGTTTCGGGTCGTTGTCATGCTGGAAGACCCAGCCACGACCCATCTTCAATGCTCTTACTGAGGGAAGGAGGTTGTTGGCCAAGATCTCGCGATACATGGCCCCATCCATCCTCCCCTCAATACGGTGCAGTCGTCCTGTCCCCTTTGCAGAAAAGCATCCCCAAAGAATGATGTTTCCACCTCCATGCTTCACGGTTGGGATGGTGTTCTTGGGGTTGTACTCATCCTTCTTCTTCCTCCAAACACGGCGAGTGGAGTTTAGACCAAAAAGCTCAATTTTTATCTCATCAGACCACATGACCTTCTCCCATTTCTCCTCTGGATCACCCAGATGGTCATTGGCAAACTTCAGACGGGCCTGGACATGCGCTGGCTTGAGCAGGGGGACCTTGCGTGCGCTGCAGGATTTTAATCCATGACGGCGTAGTGTGTTACTAATGGTTTTCTTTGAGACTGTGGTCCCAGCTCTCTTCAGGTCATTGACCAGGTCCTGCCGTGTAGTTCTGGGCTGATCCCTCACCTTCCTCATGATCATTGATCTTGCATGGAGCCCCAGACCGAGGGTGATTGACCGTCATCTTGAACTTCTTCCATTTTCTAATAATTGCGCCAACAGTTGTTGCCTTCTCACCAAGCTGCTTGCCTATTGTCCTGTAGCCCATCCCAGCCTTGTGCAGGTCTACAATTTTATCCCTGATGTCCTTACACAGCTCTCTGGTCTTGGCCATTGTGGAGAGGTTGGAGTCTGTTTGATTGAGTGTGTGGACAGGTGTCTTTTATACAGGTAACAAGTTAAAACAGGTGCAGTTAATACAGGTAATGAGTGGAGAACAGGAGGGCTTCTTAAAGAAAAACGTACAGGTCTGTGAGAACCGGAATTCTTACTGGTTGGTAGGTGATCAAATACTTATGTCATGCAATAAAATGCAAATTAATTACTTAAAAATCATACAATGTTATTTTCTGGATTTTTGTTTTAGATTCCGTCTCTCACAGTTGAAGTGTACCTATGATACAAATTACAGACCTCTACATGCTCTGTAAGTAGGAAAACCTGCAAAATCAGAAGTGTATCAAATACTTGTTCTCCCCACTGTATGTGCCAAGTGTATTGAGGGAACAGGTCACAGTTTGGGCTTGGAGACTGTTTGGATGAAATCTTACAAGTGGTGTCAAGTATGACCTATGAGCTTAAAATGAATTAACTGATGGTTTGGGTTATTTGAGTGAAATGCACTGCTCAAAAAAATAAAGGGAACACTTAAACAACACAATGTAACTCCAAGTCAATCACACTTCTGTGAAATCAAACTGTCCACTTAGGAAGCAACACTGATTGACAATAAATTTCACATGCTGTTGTGCAAATGGAATAGACAACAGGTGGAACTTATAGGCAATTAGCAAGACACCCCCAATAAAGAAGTGGTTCTGCAAGTGGTGACCACAGACCACTTCTCAGTTCCTATGCTTCCTGGCTGATGTTTTGGTCACTTTTGAATGCTGACGGTGCTTTCACTCTAGTGGTAGCATGAGACGGAGTCTACAACCCACACAAGTGGCTCAGGTAGTGCAGCTCATCCAGGATGGCACATCAATGCGAGCTGTGGCAAGAAGGTTTGCTGTGTCTGTCAGCGTAGTGTCCAGAGCATGGAGGCGCTACCAGGAGACAGGCCAGTACATCAGGAGACGTGGAGGAGGCCGTAGGAGGGCAACAACCCAGCAGCAGGACTGCTACCTCCGCCTTTGTGCAAGGAGGAGCTGGAGGAGCACTGCCAGAGCCCTGCAAAATGACCTCCAGCAGGCCACAAATGTGCATTTGTCTGCTCAAACGGTCAGAAACAGACTCCATGAGGGTGGTATGAGGGCCCGACGTCCACAGGTGGGGGTTGTGCTTACAGCCCAACACCGTGCAAGACGTTTGGCATTTGCCAGAGAACACCAAGATTGGCAAATTCGCCACTGGCGCCCTGTGCTCTTCACAGATGAAAGCAGGTTCACACTGAGCACATGTGACAGACGTGACAGAGTCTGGAGACGCCGTGGAGAACGTTCTGCTGCCTGCAACATCCTCCAGCATGACCGGTTTGGCGGTGGGTCAGTCATGGTGTGGGGTGGCATTTCTTTGGGGGGCCGCACAGCCCTCCATGTGCTCGCCAGAGGTAGCCTGACTGCCATTAGGTACCGAGATGAGATCCTCAGACCCCTTGTGAGACCATATGCTGGTGCGGTTGGCCCTGGGTTCCTCCTAATGCAAGACAATGCTAGACCTCATGTGGCTGGAGTGTGTCAGCATTTCCTACAAGAGGAAGGCATTGATGCTATGGACTGGCCCGCCCGTTCCCCAGACCTGAATCCAATTGAGCACATCTGGGACATCATGTCTCGCTTCATCCACCAACGCCACGTTGCACCACAGACTGTCCAGGAGTTGGCGGATGCTTTAGTCCAGGTCTGGGAGGAGATCCCTCAGGAGACCATCCGCCACCTCATCAGGAGCATGCCCAGGCGTTGTAGGGAGGTCATACAGGCACGTGGAGGCCACACACACTACTGAGCCTCATTTTGACTTGTTTTAAGGACATTACATCAAAGTTGGATCAGCCTGTAGTGTGGTTTTCCACTTTAATTTTGAGGTTGACTCCAAATCCAGACCTCCATAGGTTGATACATTTGATTTCCATTTGATAATATTTGTGTGATTTTGTTGTCAGCACATTCAACTATGTAAAGAAAAAAGTAATTAATGAGATTATTTCATTCATTCAGATCTAGGATGTGTTATTTTAGTGTTCCCTTTATTTTTTTGAGCAGTGTATATTCTCCCAGACATTCTCCCAATCAATAGCCTCATCATCAATAGTCATATATTTTATCCACGCTTTAACAATTGAAATATCTTTCCGCTTTAGTAATTGAAGATGAGAGTAAATAACTGACACAGAACCTCTGGACGGGAATGTAAAAATTCACAGCTGACTAAGATGAAGTAAGAATGACGACCCTGGCAAACTGAAAACTAAGGAGACCCTCTGAGTTAAATACATGTATTTCCCCTCGATTATTGACCCCTTTTGCAGACCAGACTTTAGACTCTAATGCTTTATTACCTGAAGTAACAGCCTGGTTATGCCACAGAGGGGTATGGAGATGCCTCTTCCAGTTACTCCCTACACACTTCTCAACCCTCCTAAAATTATATTTTGTATCCTTACCCAATAACCTAGTGGTGGAGAGAGTGGGATCATCATTGCTTAGGAAATTAATACGTGGCAACACACTCATCTTTATGGAAGCAACCCTCCTTTGTAAGAAAGCCAGTATAAAAAATAAAATAAAATAAAATTTATTCACTAACTGTAAGTCGCTCTGGATAAGAGCGTCTGCTAAATGACTAAAAATGTTTTAAAAATGTATAGGAGAAGCAATTGCGTTCTGCCTCAAATGCGGCTCTAGAGATAGAATGAATGTCGGGGATAAGTCTACATCCACGAAAAATAGGAATGGACTTGATTCTATGTCATTTGTAGACACCATGGCAAAAGGTTTAGCATACGATCCATGAACCATATCGATAAAATGCTTTCCCAAACCAAATATCCTTAAGGCCGCCCACAATACTGCTATTTGAGCCTGTCAAAATTCATTTCGGGGCTCCTGAGTGGCGCAGTGGTCTAAGGCACTGCATCGCAGTGCTAACTGTGTCACTAGAGATCCTGGTTCGAATCCAGGCTCTGTCGCAGCCGGCCGCGACCGGGAGACTCATGGGTGACGCACAATTGGCCCAGCGTTGTCCAGGGTAGGGGAGGGAATGGCCGGCAGGGATGTAGCTCAGTTGATAGAGCATGGCGTTTGCAACGCCAGGGTTGTGGGTTCGTTTCCCACGGGGGGCCAGTATAAAAAAAAAAATGTATTCACTAACTGTAAGTCGCTCTGGATAAGAGCGTCTGCTAAATGACTAAAATGTAAAATGTAAATGTAAATGTAAATTTCAGCATCTAGTGACAGCACAGCGCACGGTGTGTCCAACTGTTGTGTTTCATGTTTTCCGTGCATTAAATGACGGACGTAGATTTGCGCTATTGAATTATTGAGATGGTAGCTAGTGTCCACAAATTCAGATATAAATGAAACCTCAGCCTCAATATGAATGCAACATTCAGGCTTGCCTGCTTTCTGGTCCAATTCTGTCCAGGTTTTTGGAGATAAAATCGTTTTTTTTTTTTTCATAAAGAAAGCAAACAATGACCATTTTACTTTCTCGCTTGTGTGAAAAAGAGCTGGGAGTCGAGGAGGAAGTCGGCAGGCGGGGGGTAGGCAGGCAGGCATCGTGATCGTTTAGTCTGCCCTGGGGACAAGCTCCACAGTGTCACTGCTGCCCATATTCGGTGGCTGAGCAAGGAGGGCCAGGTGGTGGTGCCGAGCGCGGCACAGTCAAGCGTGGACGCAGCTCATGCTGACATTTGCCTTCCCCGACTGCTGCAGGGGGAGGAAAAATCTGCTTTTCCATATGCTTGTGCTCGTTGCACCCCCTTCCCGGGTCCCTGGCAGATGGCTCCCTGAACATTGTTTACCTTGAGTGGCGGTCCCAGATAAAGAGTGTGTCCATAGGCATTCCCATTCCGCCCAGTTTTCCCCTCTCTCCTTAGCCAAGGAGCCGGTCGGAATGCTCACACACACACACTTGTGTAAACAGGCACATTCTCACAAAGCTACATACCCATCTCGTCACATATTCCCCATCGCATACAGATTCCAGAAAAACCGTATAGTATTTCTCTAACTCGTTCTCTCATTCTACCAGGAACTACCCTGTCCACACTTGTTTGCTATGAGTTGTGTGTAGTGTGGACATATGGCCACCTCCCTGATGGCTGTTTTGTTCCAGACAGACAAGCCTCCAGATGTTTCCGGTGTGGAGGCTGGAGGGACAGATGCTTTTGGCTCGACTGGGGTGAACCGACACTCCATTCAATGGTCCCAAAGCGGAACCCCGCCCCGCTTGGTCACAGAGACCATCACAGTGCCAGGCAAAGAACATCCATCTGCCATAAAACAGAGTAATTATCATCAATGTTTGATGATGTTTGACATTCTCAGTCGATGTTTTAGCAGGATCACTAACCGATTCTGTGGTGGTAGAGTAGATCTAGGGGGGAGGGTTGGGGGGAGACCGTAGCGTTTCCACATCCTCAGCCTTCCATAGTTACACACTTGTCCTGATCTCTGTTACAGGGTTACAACTGGGTCATACTCAATGGTAGTGATGGGGGGGAAATAATCGATACAGTTACATATCAAGATATTATAATGATATTTGACTCGAAGTATCCATTTGTAAAATACATTTATACTTGGTAGCGGTAGCTAGCACTAGTCGGCTGTTCTAAAATGTTTCATCCTATAGCTTGTTCTCCATCTTTTTAAAGTGAGCCAACACCTTTTCAGCACTTATTTCCATGACTGATCAAAACACATGTTCTCATGCTCTCTCTTGTCGCTCTGCAGCAGACAATACTGTATAGTGAGCAATATGTTTGGAACATCAAATAAAATCACAGTATCGAATCGCAATACATATAGAATCGTGACAATCGCAATAGATATCGTATCAGCACCTAAGTATCGTGATAATATCTTATTGTGAGTTTCCTAGCAATTCCCAGCCCTACTCAATGGGTCTTCTTTAATATTAAATGTTTTGAATAAACCTCATATAACTTCCGGCGAGTAATGTTGCTCTGTGAAAAATAATTTCATTTTTGTCTATTTGGTCTACGCTTCATCGGGGCGCAGGGCAGCAGCAAGGGGTCCACTGCTAACTGAGACATCTGTCTGTCTGGTCGGGGTGAAGTGCTGCTGACAGATAGCAGAATACATGGTCCTGAGTCCTCAAGGTAGCTTAACCTCCTTCTCTATCCAAGCACATGCTGGTATGGTTTACTTATGGTACATGCAGCTATGACAATCTCCATTTGATACCATTTATATGATGAAATAGGTAGGTACAGCAGGTCACCCATAACCTGTCACCCAAATAATAACAATGTCACATAATTATAGTCAGAAAGATAATGTCACATACTGACATTGAGCACCTAAGATGACCACATTTCTCATGTCTTCCCGTCAGAAAATCACAAATCAACAGAGAGAGACGGACAAAGGCAGTAAAGCAAAATTCCAATCAGGTAGATGGCACGGCACCCACCTTTTCCCGTCTCTGGTAGTCTTGTAACACTGATTAAGGTACACATGAGAAGTGTGCATTAATTCACGGTTAAGCAGCTTGCTGTCTTCCGGAGCATGAAAAAAAAGGGCAAAATAGTGTAAATTATGGGTTGGGGGAGGGGGAGGAAGGCAAACAGGCACAGAGGGTGCTTTCTCTCATCTCAACAGCCTTGGGTCCTCTCACTTGTTTTGTTCATTAATGCCTAATGTGACGGAACACCACTTGTCTCTCCCTTCACAAATGACACCGATGACAACAGAATAGGAAATGATGGGCTGCTGGGAGAATTATTAATTGTTTATTGCTTGTAACGTTTGTACTAGGTCCTAGCATGTATAAGGCAGCCCATTGACTATACAGTACACAATATATACAAAAGTATGTGGACACCACTTCAAATTAGTGGATTCTGCTATTTCAGCCACACCCGTTGCTGACAGGTGTATACAATCGAGCACATAGCCATGCAATCGCCATAGACAAATATTGGCAGTAGTATGGCCTTACTGAAGAGCTCCGTGACTTTCAACGTGACATCGTCATAGGATGTGGTAATGTCTAGGAGCAACAACGGCTCAGCTGCGACGTGGTAGGCCACACAAGCTGACAGAATGGGTCCGCCGAGTGCTGAAGAGCGTAGCGTGTGAAAATTGTCTGTCCTCTGTAGCAACACTCACTACCGAGTTTGAAACTGCCTCTGAAAGCAACGTCAGCACAAGAACTGTTCGTTGGGAGCTTCATGAAATGGGTTTCTACGGCCCTAGCAGCCAAGCGTCGCCTGGAGTGGTGTAAAGCTTGCCGCCATTGGATGCCAGGAGAACGCTACCTGTCCGAATGCATAGTGCCAACTGTAAAGTTTGGTGGAGGAGGAATAATGGTCTGGGGCTGTTTTTCATGATTCAGGCCAGGCCCCTTAGTTCCATTGAAGGGAAATCATAACGCTATAGAATACAATGACATTCTAGACGATTCTGTGCTTCCAACTTTGTGGCAACAGTTTATCTTATCACTCTTTCGCCTCTTAGGGGCCGATTTGCCATATGTTTCAGTGTGAAAGGTTTCTGACTTTCCTAAAGTATTTCTTAGCATTACATCCCCCTCATTTTGTAGATAAGAGGTCAGTAGAGAGATGTTCTTAGTTTGTCTCAGCCAGCCACACCCCATGGTTTGAGTGTTAGACTAGTGCACAGAGCTGTCAGTCTCCTGAGTCCTCCCCAACTATAATCCCTCAGTGCTTGTCCCTGCTGGCCTGCTCTGCACTGACGACTGCCTCCCTCTTGCTGAGTTGGGATGGTCATGGAGGAGTAACAGCTGGGCCAGAGAGCCGTCTCTCCCTAAACAGCGGAAACTTCTCCAGCTGTCATCTGCTCTCTCCCATATGACCCGGCTCTCCTTCCAGCTGCCACCCTGGCCTCCCACACGTTAACCCACTTCCACCGCAGGAGACCACGCTCGCCGTTTGCTCCGGTGTGTGTGTCTGTGTGCTGCTGGGACCGGGACTGACCCCCCCCACTAAGAAGCCACCCCAGCACATAATGGGTTCAATGCAACCCCTGGCTCCCTGAACAAACTATTAGGCTCTGGTCTCACAGGAGATTGAGAGACACTTTAGATGTTGTTTTTTTCTCTGGCGACCTCAGAGAACTTGGCTCGTACGTGACTCGTATGTAGCTCATGCAGTTTAAAGTTTCAAAATGCCTTTGCTGCACCAAGCAACATCGATACGGACAAACTCTCTTGCAAGGTGACGCCATGCGAAAAACAAAACTTAACACATGTTCACTGCGCTTTCCATACTAAACGAACAGTAAGCGCATCTTAGCTAAAACATTTGTCAGTGCATTCAGAAAGTATTCAGACCCCTTGACTTTTTCCACATTTTGTTACGTTACAGCCTTATTCTAGTATTCAGACCCTTTGCCATGAGACTCAAAATTGAGCTCCGGTGCATCCTGTTTCCATTGATCATCCTTGAGATGTTTCTACGACTTGATTGGAGTCCACCTGTGGTAAATTCAATTGATTGGACATTATTTGGAAAGGCACAAACCTGTTTATATAAGTTCCCACAGTTGACAGTGCATGTCAGAGCAAAAACCAAGCCATGAGGTCGAAGGAATTGTCCGTAGAGCTCGAGACAGGATTGTGTCGAGGCACAGATCTGGAGAAGGGTACCAAAACATTTTTGCAGCATTGAAGGTTCCCAAAAACACAGTGGCCTCCATCATTCTTAAATGGAAGAAGTTTGGAACCACCAAGACTCTTCCTAGGGCTGGCCGCCCTGCCAAACTGAGCAATCGGGGGAGAAGGGCCTTGGTCAGGGAGGTGACCAAGAATCCCGATGGTCACTCTGACAGAGCTCCAGGGGTCCTCTGTGGAGATGGGAGAACCTTCCAGAAGGACAACCGTCTCTGCAGCACTCCAGTCAGGCCTTTATGGTAGAGTGGCAAGATGGAAGCCACTCCTCTTTAAAAGGCACATGACAGCCCGCTTGGAGTTTGCCAAAAGGCACCTAAAAGACCCTGACCATGAGAAACAAGATTTTCTGGTCTGATGAAACCAAGATTGAACTATTTGGCCTGAATGCCAAGCGTCACGTCTGTAGGAAACCTGGCACCATCCCTACGGTGAAGCATGGTGGTGGCAGCATCATGCTGTGGGGATGTTTTTCAGAGGCAGGGACTTGGAGACTAGTCAGGATCGAGGAAAAGATTAACGGAGCAAAGTACAGAGAGATCCTTGATGAAAACCTGCTCCAGAGCGCTCAGGACCTCAGACTGGGGCGAAGGTTCACCTTCCAAAAGGACAATGACCCTAAGCACAAAGCCAATACAACGCTTCGGGACAAGTCTCTGAATGTTCTTGAGTGGCCCAGCCAGAGCCCGGACTTTAACCAGATCGAACATCTCTGGAGAGACTTGAAAATAGCTGTGCAGCGACGCTCCCCATCCAACCTGACAGAGCTAGAGAGGATCTGCAGAGGAGAATGGGAGAAACTCCCCAAATACAGGTGTGCCACGCTTGTAGCGTCATACCCAAGAAGACCCAAGGCTGTAATCGCTGCCAAAGGTGCTTCAACAAAGTACTGAGTAAAGGGTCTGAATACTTATGTAAATGTGATATTTGCTAACAATTCTAAAAAACAGTTTTTGCTTTGTCATTATGTGTAGATTGATGAGGGGGGAAAAACCATTTTTGAATAAGGCTGTAACGTAACAGTCCCGTGTAGCTCAGTTGGTAGAGCATGGCGCTTGCAACGCCAGGGTTGTGGGTTCGATTCCCACGGGGGACCAGTATGAAAATGTATGCACTCACTAACTATAAGTCGCTCTGGATAAGAGCATCTGCTAAATGACTAAAATGTGGAAAAAGTCAAGGGGTCTGAATACTTTCTGAATCCACTGTACATTTCACATGCTAATAGTTGCATTTGAAAAAATGTCAAGTACTCATTAGTAATCGAATACAAACCTTGAATCGAGTACTCGCGCCCAACTCTCGTCTAGAGTTGAAGAAACCTTGTATCCAGAATATAGGAGTTAAACAACTTTTCCTTTTTGTGTCTTGCAGGAACAACATCGAAAATGATAAAGCTTAGAGAGGAGCCCAGCGACTATGCAGACCAGCCCAGAGGGAAGAGTCTGGTCAACAACAGCACACTGGTCCCGGTCAAAGGCATCAGCAACCTAGGAAACACCTGCTTCTTTAATGCAGTTATGCAGGTACGGTCATTATGAGATTGGTTTGTGTACCGTAAACATCATGTCACTGGTGAGGCTGCTTATGAAATGCAACCATAGGGATAAGGTCATGTCGAAGAGAGTCTTTTACCACTGGTGTAATAAAGGTGTGCTCATGGGGTATCGTCTCCAAAACACGTCATAGCATTGTGTGTCTTTATTAATGCCAGCATTACAGAAGCCCTGATGAAGGCAGCGTAGCGTCGGAGCTACAGTGTGCTGCTTTTCTTTTCAAAGTGTTTTGCTCCATCAGCCAGCAACTAGCTAACCCTGTGGTGTGTTTTCCCGTCTCCTGGCTATATGAAAGCCACAATGGTCAGTCTTGATCAGGTGTGCTTCTTAAAGCAGCCCGTTTGTAGAGGGCAACAGAAGTGTCCTTATCTAAAATGGTAGAGTAGGCTTTAAACCCAATTGCAAGATTTCCATGTGACAACTGTCTAGGGCAGTGGTACCCAAACTGTGGGGGGGCGCGAGGGGTCGGCAGGTCCGGCTTTCAACTTACTCTTGAAAGTTGTAATAGTAGAATGCACAAGGTGCACTTTCGAAATTAAGTAGTGCATTATCAGTTTTCCTCGTCATGTCAGTCATTGCATACCTTAGAGAACTATTTCTAACTTGTCAGAAATGTCCAGATCAACTAGCCCGTGTCAGCTAACATGTTTTAGCAAGGTTTGTTAGCCCATAGATGTTGTTGTAATGTTTGAGTCACTCAAATATCACATGAATAAACATTAGACATGACAAAATGTGTAGAATTGCAAGAAAATTAGCTTTAAAACTGCAAAATGTTCTCTCCCCCAACAAGAGGGGTGTGAACAGTTTGTGTCATGAATAGTGCTTGTGCCCATAGAAATAGACGTTGCGCACACGCAGGGGGGGCGTGGGATGTACCCCAATGCTGGAAGGGGGGCCTGAGTGAAAAGGTTTGGGAACCCCTGGTCTAGGGAACAGTGTACTGTAAACATGGTGGCTGGTCAAAGTGGCATGTCAAGTGCTACTCCTCCCTACAGTAAAATACCATACCATACCAGCCATCAGCAACACATGAAAGGCTTGTATAAACAGGTTCTGCCATAATGCCATCGTCCATTATAAGTTTTTTTTTTTATGTCTTTACAATACAGCTGTATAGGCAAGGACAAGTTATGCATATATAGTACAAGGGTATTTTATATGCATATGTGTGACTCATCTCTCCACAGGAGAATAGGACTGGTATGGAGCACATTCTCTAAGGTGCATTGTGTGTTGGCTGTCTGCTCTTGGGGATTTGAAACGTACATTACCTTCCCGTTTTCCGCCATTTTGTTAATCACCTTCTGGAGCTCTCTCGTGATTGAAACCAGACCGAACATTCTTTCTTGACATGTTTTTTTCTCTCTCTCTCTTTCTATTCTCATTGTCTCCTTCAAAATTGCAATTTTGCTGGTGAAACAACATAATTGTCTGAGAAACAGCACACACTGCTGAAGCCATTGTGTCTTTTCCATAGCAACTGTCTTCATTGCCAGGATGTGACAAAACAACTGTCGTTTGAAAGGGAAGAACGAGATGCTGCAGTAATATGATGGGACAATGGTGGCTCCTTTCTGTTTCAGTCACAGCTCATCGTTTCTTTGGAAAGGGCTTTTTTAGCATAATGATATTAGGCTAACACCTGCCAGTTTCTCAGAATGAATAGAGATGTTTCAATTGTAGACCAGTTTTACCAATCTTTTTTTTTGTTGCATTTGTAATATTTTTCAGTTTTTATTATTTTTTGTGAAGGGATGATGAATAAAAAGGAAGAAGTGCAGGAAGATGTTCATTAATGATTCTTCTAACTGATAAGAAAAGATTCTGTCCTGTCCATGCAGATGAAAACGATGATGACTAGATTCATGTGAATGCGTTTATAATGGCTGATTTCTGTCCATCAGAATCTGTCCCAGACTCACATGCTGAACGACCTGATACAGGATGTGAAGGAGAAGGGACACAAGCTGAAGATCTGCCCCCCTGCCGAGTCAAACGTGGTACGTTCCACCATCAAAAACCTCTCCCTCATCCACTTGGTAGAGTCCAGTCCCCTTTAATCCTGTCCAGTCCACCACTATAGTCTTATACTGTACATGACACAGGAAGCCACTTAGTACTGTCTAAATGGGTGGTTCTTTTTATTATTAGCATAACAGGCTATCGTAAATAACCCTTGAGTCATGTTGTAGCCCTCCCCCAATGTCTCCAGTCATCTGTAAAATGCAGTCAAGCCCATTCAGCTTCTCCATGGTAGTGCAACACTCTGTATGAAATACATGCCTTGTCTAACACTCATATGTTCGCTCTCTCCTTTCCTGTGGTTGTCCTTCAGGGGGCGTTGACGGTGACCCTGCCCAGCCCTGAGCCCCTGACCTCGTCCATGTTCCTCTTCCTACACAGCATGAAGGAGTCTGGGAAGGGCCCTGTCAACCCCAAGATCCTGTTTAACCAGCTCTGCCAGAAGTAAGAATCTACATTGTTCTGCATTTGTCTTTATTTGATGTATTGGCCATCTCACAGCATTGGTGTTGATTGTGCCGGAACCCGGTATAGGCTATTGTATAGCCATGGGTGTGGACTTGACCTACTTCCTGAGCCGGTCCTACTAAAAGATAGTAATGAAAATAACATATGTGGGCTGCCCTGTAGGGTGCCAGAGGAGGCACTACAGACCTGGAAAAGGTTGGCTAAGCTTTCATAACTATATTCTCTTTCATCATGTACTAATAACAAACTTGATCACCAAGAGATATCAATCGTTTTTGTTCCCATCAATTCTTCCTTACTCGAGTGATGAAATCACCACTGCGCAACATTGTAGAAACGTTGCGCTGTGGTTGCAGCGTCGGCGGTGCATCAATGTTAGCCACACAGCCTCATGTGCAGACAAGCTGCCCCACTCCCAAGGTTAGAGGTCACCGTGCCCCAACTGGTCTGGCGCTTCTCCATCGCCGTAGCAACAGTCAACCACGCAGTACAGGCAGGGTCCACAGCTTTTACCTGCCCTGTTGTCAAGCTGCCATGGCGACCACTTCAGAGAAGAGGTTTTCTCAACCTGCTGGACTCTACCAGCACCTGGTCCATCCAGTTTTCAGTCCACCCTGCTCCCCAACGCTGGTCAACACTAAACCCATTAACACCAGTACCCACTCCACACAGTAGACCTCACTGCACAAAATGGCTCTGATGCACTCTGCTTCCAGCTGCAATCAAAACAGCATGGCATGTCCCTGTTCTCTTTAACACCACCTGTGTTCGTGTTTGAACCTGAGCGTGGTAAACCAGCTGCTTGGCTGGCCCGGCCAGCCCTCCCAGTTTCATGGTGAACGCTTATGAACACGGGGCTCTTTGAACATGCTGAACGGTTGGTTAGGTCTCTCTTTGAACGTGTGGTGAATGGTTGGTTGGCTCTTGTTGTTGGAACATGGTGAACGGCTGGTTTGGCCCAGGCTGGCTGTAGTGTGTGGGGCCTGTTGGGTTAGGTAGGACCGGGCTCTGTACAGTTGGCTGTGTCTGGGTGGGATGAGGAACGTTCGGATGGCTGGAGCGCGGAGCCTGTAAGCCGGCTGGGTGCCTCTGCTGTGTCCAGGTACCAAGCCTTCCATCTGCCCAGGTGTGTGTGTGTGTGTGTGTGTGTGTGAGAGCAATGCCACCCCTCACCTGGTACCACCTCACCCCGTAGTGCACATGCACTCAGCCGGGCGTACACATAGACACAGCATGCATGCACACACACACACGTACACCAACACACATTCACCCGGTAGACCTCATTTCATGCCCTTCCTCACGCTCACATGCACGTCATGCACACGCATTCCTTAATTCAAACCCTTCTTCCATGCACACATTCACTCGAAAACATACAAATGCACATGCAACGCACCTCATCCCATGTTTCTACCCACACGTATGATTTGCCATCGCACTCCCATCCTTCACAAACAAACTCTACATCTCTCTCCTCATTCTGTCTGGAACTGCCAGGTCAAGAGTCACTCCTCTATACAGGGACATTCTGCTGATGCTGTTTATGATATTTCTCCTGCAGCGTGTTGACCTTCGGAATGGCTAAAGCCATGCACACTAGGCTGTGTGCATGTCTTTATTTCCTGAGCTCTCCTAGCTCAGTGGTGTGTTGCCGGCCCTGACCTGGGAACGTGCACCCTAGTGCTTAACAACACACAGGCTGGTTAAAGGGGCTACTTGGGCAGGACTCCACGGTGTGTGTGAGTTTCTTTGGTATTAGAGGCAGATTGAGCCTAGTGTGTTGTGTTCACCCTTGACCAGCTGAGTCAGTCCCAGCCTGGCCTGCCCATCTGGCTGCCCCTCTATACCCAACGCCAGGCCCCCTGTGCCAGCTGGACGGGTCCGGCTCGGACCAGCGCCAGGCCCAGTGGTTTGGAGGGTCAACACCACACACTGTTTCTGGTGCCAGTGAGAGACTCAGCTTGTACCCAGACCCGCCACTAGGCCTATGCTGCTGTGGTGGGGGATGTGTCTATGGTGCACGAGAGGAAAAAGCTCTACCAAAAGAAAGGTTTATTCTCAAATCATACAAATTGTCATATGACTTTGGGCATTCATTAAAGCTTCATCTAGAGAATCTTCTGTATGCTTACACAGGAACCCTCTTTTACCCCCCCCCCCTTTCCTTACACTAGCATTCAGTTATAAAATAACACACACAAAATACGAAAACACACACACTTGCACAAATGCACTCTGCAAACACACACACACACATACACAATGACTGACCTCCTTTCATGACTTCTAGGCTATTTCTACCAACCTGTGTGTACATCCAACGCAGTAGGAAAATAGCAGGGTACAACAATGAGCCAAATCTCTAGCAGGCAGCCACACAAAGGCACATGGCCACACAGGTCTGTACATGCATGGAAGATCTCCTGCCGCTGAAGAATTGAAGAACAGTCATTCTCGCAAGGAAGGTCACATTCAGCTGGTCTCACAATGCCTGATAAATAATGTCCACAGAGCTGCAGCTGCCTATACAAGGCATTCATTCGATTTCTGATGTTACATATCACGCTTTTGTCTGTCCTTGTGAGGAATAATCTATATGTGAATGAGACGTAGAGCGGTGGACAAAAAGCTGTATTCAACAATGTGAGAATGGCAGAAGAGCGACACCTTGATAAGAAATGGGCCTACACTTATTTTAAAGGAATGACTTTCATAAATGATTGCTTGTGGCACTGTGAATGTGATTACATACGAGGCCGGGTGTTCTGTAAGTCAAATAAGTGTTGATTCTTATGTTATAAGAGTGTTTTTACATGCTTATGCTGGATAGATAAGTGGCTTTTATCATGTAATTATGTCTGTCAATGTGAAAGTGACTCAATGTATATGATTTCTATTTTGTATTGAAAGTGTTTGTGAGTGTGTGTGTGCGCCCCTCTGCCTGTCGAGGTGGTGCAGCATGCCGGGGTTGCCTTGCGTCTGGTACTAACTCATCCGCTGTTAATTGTGTGAGCACCGCAGCTGTCTGCATTGGTCAGGGCCAGATTGGGAGCAGCGCCACAGGGCCCTTCTGCCTCTCTTCCACTGGGATGAGCTTCCAGACAGCCCCGTTCCCACTGATCCCATTGGAGCTGCTCGTCTGCCTCTCACCCGTCGCTGCTCCGTGCTCCACTCCCGGAAAAAATACCCCAAGACTGCTGCGTGCCTCTCTGTCTGTCTTTTAATCCCAATTATCACTATGTGCCAACCAGATACTGTACCAGTACGACCCGCTTTGTGTTCGAGCTGTTAGATAAGCAGAATTTGGGATGAGTGTGTTTGGCGTGCATGCTTGATAAAAAGCCGAATTCCTACTATAATCCCCATTGTAATTCCCACTTCAGTTCAATTTCTTTTTTACACTTCCTTTACACAGGATACAAAAGAGGTGGCAAGCTAACAGCTCAAGTATTAAGACAAGTTGGTCATATGATTTTTAAAAAACATGCTTTAAAACCCAACACTCATTTTGTACACATTTGAAGGAAGATATTCCATTATATGATTTGGCATCTTTAAAGGGGATGAAATGAGGGACATATGTGATCCCCCCCTCCGCCCCCGAGGGCAAAGGGACAGAGGTAGAGGAGGGGGGCTGAGTTGGTCCTCTAGACCTCCTGCTCATGACCTGTGATGGGGGCAGGTGGCCATTCGTCTCTCCCCCAGCTCCAGTCACTCATTCTGGGGCTAGACGTCAACATCCATCAGCACATGGAGATGATCCAGACTGTAGGCCCATCCACTCTGCTACCAGTTAGAGGATGAATACCTCTGTTCTGATTGGGTCTGGGAACTTGCCAAGAAGAATGGTTCACCAGTTCAAAGGGTAAATCGTTTGGTTTCATTTGCATTGCAGGCCAATCTGGACGGGTCATTGACCTGGATGTAGAGAGGATATGACATCGGATCAGGATGCTATACCTGGGACAATGAAGCCCCTACAATGCCTTTTAGGAGGACACATTTCTCTGTGGAGAGCTGCTCAGGTGTGTTTATAAAATACATGTAGTACCAGTATTCCAGTTATCAAGACTGGTGAACACTAGATGGTGAGATGCTAGACTGGTATCAAAGAGGCAACGAATGTACTTGCCCTCCTCTCTGACCCTGTGCACTCAGATAGCATTGGCTTAGCAGTGGTCTGTGATCCTCTCAGGTCAGCTGCATGTTGTCCTGCCAGCCTGTCAGGCCAGCCTGTTCTATGGCTGTGTGGCTGGCGCTGCCCAACAGGTTGTGGTGGTGGCTCTGGCCCTGGCTGCCCATCTGGCCCTAACATCTGGCCCTAACATCTGTCCTGCTGTGACCAGGGACAGGCTCAAGGAGAGCCCCCTCTACGAGCGCTGGTGCGTGAACACGCAGGATGTCCATTGGCACCATCGCCATACATTTTCTCCCTTAGCTACATGTACTACTCTAGACAGTAAAGTGCTTTCTATTAAAGAAATTCTGAATTGGCTTACACAGTAGTCTGTTGGTAAAGGGCGGCGCACAATTGGCCCAGCGTCGTCCAGGGTAGGGGAGGGAATGGCAGGCAGGGAGGTAGCTCAGTTGATAGAGCATGGCGTTTGCAACGCCAGGGTTGTGGGTTCGTTTCCCACGGGGGGCCAGTATGAAAAAAATAATAATGTATGCACTAACTGTAAGTCGCTCTGGATAAGAGCGTCTGCTAAATGACGTAAATGTAAATGTAAGCCCAGAAATACCATAGAGCTCCATCGCTAACAGCCATTTTCACCTGCAATGTCCCAAAACATTTTTTTACAATTAGCCACGTAAAGAAAGAAATTCTCACGTAAAACATCAAATTTAATGAATTAATGAATGTATGTCTTTGTTATAGGAGACACCTTTAACAAAGTCAGTAATCTTCTTTACTTGGAATCTTGCTTAACACATGAAGGCAGAAAGAGGTCATTGTCTGGGTATGCATGTACAGTGAGGGAAAAAAGTATTTGATCCCCTGCTGATTTTGTAAGTTTGCCCACTGACAAAGACATGATCAGTCTATAATTTTAATGGTAGGTTTATTTGAACAGTGAGAGACAGAATAACAACAAAAATATCCAGAAAAACGAATGTCGAAAATGTTATAAATTGATTTGCATTTTAATGAGGGTAATAAGTATTTGACCCCTCTGCAAAACATGACTTAGTACTTGGTGGCAAAACCCTTGTTGGCAATCACAGAGGTCAGACGTTTCTTGTAGTTGGCCACCAGGTTTGCACACATCTCAGGAGGGATTTTATCCCACTCCTCTTTGCAGATCTTCTCCAAGTCATTAAGGTTTTGAGCCTGATGTTTGGCAACTCGAACCTTCAGCTCCCTCCACAGACTTTCTATGAGATTAAGGTCTGGAGACTGGCTAGGCCACTCCAGGACCTTAATGTGCTTCTTCTTGAGCCACTCATTTGTTGCCTTGGCCGTGTGTTTTGGGTCATTGTCATGCTGGAATACCCATCCACGACCAATTTTCAATGCCCTGGCTGAGGGAAGGAGGTTCTCACCCAAGATTTGACGGTACATGGCCCCGTCCATCGTCCCTTTGATGCGTTGAAGTTGTCCTGTCCCCTTAGCAGAAAAACACCCCCAAAGCATAATGTTTCCACCTCCATGTTTGACGGAGGGGATGGTGTTCTTGGGGTCATAGGCAGCATTCCTCCTCCTCCAAACACGGCGAGTTGAGTTGATGCCAAAGAGCTCAATTTTGGTCTCATCTGACCACAACACTTTCACTGAATCATTCAGATGTTCATTGGCAAACTTCAGACGGGCCTGTATATGTGCTTTCTTGAGCAGGGGGACCTTGCGGGCGCTGCAGGATTTCAGTCCTTCACGGCGTAGTGTGTTACCAATTGTTTTCTTGGTGACTATGGTCTCAGCTGCCTTGAGATCATTGACAAGATCCTCCCGTGTAGTTCTGGGCTGATTCCTCACCGTTCTCATGATCATTGCAACTCCACGAGGTGAGATCTTGCATGGAGCCCCAGGCCAAGGGAGATTGACAGTTCTTTTGTGTTTCTTCCATTTGCGAATAATCGCAAACTGTCGTCACCTTCTCACCAAGCTGCTTGGTGATGGTCTTGTAGCCCATTCCAGCCTTGTGTAGGTCTACAATCTTGTCCCTGACATCCTTGGAGAGCTCTTTGGTCTTTGCCATGGTGGAGAGTTTGGAATCTGATTGATTGATTGCTTCTGTGGACAGGTGTCTTTTATACAGGTAACAAGCTGAGATTAGGAGCACACTCTAAAAGGGAGTGCTCCTAATCTCAGCTTGTTACCTGTATAAAAGACACCTGGGAGCCAGAAATCTATCTGATTGAGAGGGGGTCAAATACTTATTTCCCTCATTAAAATGCAAATCAATTTATAACATTTTTGACATGCGTTTTTCTGGATTTTGTTGTTGTTATTCTGTCTCTCACTGTTCAAATAAACCTAGCCTTAAAATTATAGACTGATCATTTCTTTGTCAGTGGGCTAACGTACAAAATCATCAGGGGATCAAATACTTTTTTCCCTCACTGTATATTTGTGTGTGTGACCCTAACTGGTTTAATGAAAGCTGTGGGAATGAAACAATGGCTGCCTTTAAGCGCCAGAAAGCTGCAGAGAGGAGAGGAAATTGAACGGATGAACCAACGAAAAGTCCTTGAGAAAAGATAATGGTCATTCTCCACTCTCATTGATGTCTCTGTATGCACTATTGATACAGCTGATTGCTTTGTGCATGTGGTTGATTGCTTTGTGCATGCTTGTCTGAGTGTGTGGGAGGGTGGGTGTTTGTGTACCAATGATTTGTGTTTGCCTGTCATAGATTTACTGATTTTGTAAAATATTATCCGTTATCAGCAACATACATGTGACAGGTCTAGCTTAGCGGTAGAGTTGCCAGCTTCAGACCACATGTACTGACCCTGGAGACGGTTCGATCCCCTGTCCACCTCTAACTTACATCCCTCTCAACTGTCTCCCTCTCTCAAGATCTGTCAATATCTGTAAAAAATAAAAATAAAAAAAAATACGTAAGGAATGCGGAATTACGCTGTCCTTTAGGGAAATGTTTTTTACACAAGTGTGCGTATGTGTACACATTTGACAAGGGTTCTGTGTGATTATATGTGTTCTGACTAAGCTGTGTTCTCTCTGTCTCACCAGGGCTCCACGCTTTAAGGGCTACCAGCAGCAGGACAGCCAGGAGCTTCTCCATTACCTACTGGACTCCATGAGAGTAGAGGAGACGAAGGTGAGACGATAGACCCACATTACAAACGCCACATCCTTCTTCCACTCAGCCTAGTACCATGGCTCCCTCTCTGTGCCAGTGGCCGTGTTTGAGATCCACACTGACTGAGCAGACGGACCGATCTACAAATTGTAATGAGTAGTTATTTAGGATGCCTTTTTTATTTATTTTTATTTTAATTTTTTTGGTGATCAGTTAGGTGACTGAGCAGAATGTACAGTGCCTTGCAAAAGTATTAAACCCCCTTGGCGTTTTTCCTATTTTGTTGCATTACAACCTGTAATTTAAATTGATTTTTATTTGGAATTCATGTAATGGACATACACAAAATAGTCCAAATTGGTGAAGTGGAATTAAAAAAATAACTTGTTTCAAAAAATTCAAAAAAATTCATACTGGAAAAGTGGTGCGTGCATATGTAGTCACCCCCTTTGCTATGAAGCCCCTAAATAAGATCTGGTGCAACCAATTACCTTCAGAAGTCACATAATTAGTTAAATAAAGTCCACCTGTGTGCAATCTAATTGTCACATGATCTGTCACATGATCTCCGTATATATACACCTGTTCTGAAAGGCCCCAGAGTCTGCAACACCACTAAGCAAGGGGACCACCAAGCAAACGGCACCATGAAGACCAAGGAGCTCTCCAAACAGGTCAGGGACAAAGTTGTAGAGAAGTACAGATCAGGGTAGGGTTATAAAAAAATATCTGAAACTTTGAACGTCCCACGGAGCACCATTTAAATCCATTATTAAAAAAATGGAAACAATATGGCACCACAACAAACCTGCCAAGAGAGGGTCGCTCACCAAAACTGATGGACCAGGCAAGAAGGGCATTAATCAGAGAGGCAACAAATATAACCCTGAAGGAGCTGCAAAGCTCCACAGTGGAGATTGGAGTATCTGTCCATAGGACCACTTTAAGCAGTAGACTCCACAGAGCTGGGCTTTACGGAAGAGTGGCCAGAAAAAAGCCATTGCGTAAAGAAAAAAATAAGCAAACACGTTTGGTGTTCGCCAAAAGGCATGTGGGAGACTCCCCAAACATATGGAAGAAGGTACTCTGGTCAGATGAGACTAAAATTGAGCTTTTTGGCCATCAAGGAAAACGCTATGTCTGGCGCAAACCCAACACCTCTCATCACCCCGAGAACACCATCCCCACAGTGAAGCATGATGGTGGCAGCATCATGCTGTGGGGATGTTTTTCATCGGCAGGGACTGGGACACTGGTCAGAATTGAAGGAATGAATACAGGGAAATTCTTGAGGGAAACCTGCTTCAGTCTTCCAGAGATTTGAGACTGGTACGGAGGTTCACCTTCCAGCAGGACAATGACCCTAAGCATACTGCTAAAGCAACACTTGAGTGGTTTAAGGGGAAACATTTAAATGTCTTGGAATGGCCTAGTCAAAGCCCAGACCTCAATCCAATTGAGAATCTGTGGTATGACCTAAAGATTGCTGTACAACAGCAGAACCCATCCAACTTGAAGGAGCTGGAGCAGTTTTGCCTTGAAGAATGGGCAACAATCCCAGTGGCTGGATGTGGCAAGCTATAGAGACATACCCCAAGAGACTTGCAGCTGTAATTGCTGCAAAAGGTGGCTCTACAAAGTATTGACATTGGGTGGGGGTGAATAGTTAAGCACGCTCAACTTTTCAGTTTTTCTGTCTTATTTCTTGTTTGTTTCACCCCAAAAAATATTTAGCATCTTCAAAGTGGTAGGCATGTTGTGTAAATCAAATGATACAAACCCCCCAAAAATCCATTATAATTCCAGGTTGTAAGGCAATAAAATAGGGAAAATGCCAAGGGGGGTGAATACTTTCGCAGGCCACTGTATGCTCTCAAACGCACCCTGTGTCTTGTGTAGTATGAGGACATAAAGCTGTTACTCTCTATGTCAACGGTGTATATGATACCAGACAGACTCCCAGCAGCCAAGCTACATGCAGGGGGGTGTCCAAGCTAGTAAGAGTACGCAAAAGAACAGGCATTGTTGCGATTGCAATTGAGAAGCACACTTCAATCGCCAATGGAGAGCAGGCTAAAAGCCATGGGAGACATTCACCTGTGCTTGTGGATGACAGTGTGCAGGGTTTGGTCTTTGCGCCTCGGCCAGCCATTGTCTTTTAACCTTATGGTGCCATGTTTTCTGGCAAGTGCAGACTGTCCCCCCCCCCCCCCCCGTTCAGGAATTAGGGGGAGCCCACCACCACCACTATGGGCCCAGCCCAAGGCTGAGTCATTTGGCCCCTCGGCCCCACCAGTGGCTCAGCCAGCCCCAAAAAGAGAGGAGAGTAGCGGGTGTGGAGTGGTCAGCCCGGGGCCTGGGACAGGGGGACAAGGGTACAGGCTGGGACTTCCCCCCTGGTTCTTTTTAAACTTGTGAACACTGACAGTTGTGCCACTTAGGTGACTTGCAAGTGGCACGGCGGGCGTCATTGTGTGATCTGGGAAACACGCAGCTGTGGGTCGCCCCATTGTGCTGGAGGGTCACCCCCTCCCCCGCTCCAATCAGGGAGTCCGAGAGGGAGGGGTGAAGGGGGGGAGCTGGCCCTATTCATACATACACTCAAATGTAAACACACGCACACACACACACACGCTTATATGCATTTTACATCTACTGTCTGATGAATTTACAATAAAGTCACATAAATTGACCTGAAAAAAAGGTGTAATGGGTTTGCACTCGAAAAGATGTCGCATAAAGCTTACTATTATTAAATTTTGTACATTATTTTCACTGCGTCAGGGATAGCGTATACAGACATTTTGGCTTTACAGCCGCCTTCAGTGTGTAGATACAAAGAACAGCCGATGAGCTGCAGGTGCTTCTTCTAATCAGGGCTGCCACTCATCTGCCATAAATTGATCTGCACAGCATACACAACCTAACAAAAATTGTGTACACATAGTAAAAAAAAAAAAATGACACTTACACATTTTATTTACTCTAAACAGAATTGTAGAGACACTCATCGTGTTTAGCTTGCACCAACTCAAATGTCCTCAACTGCACGGAATCAGCCCAAACAAACGTGCAATACAACACACACACACACACACTCTGAGTGACTGGCCATTTCTCCCATAGCCTGTCACCACCAACCTAGGAGGCCCAAGTGGTTGTGTTGATTGGCCATTTAGTATCAGAAGTCTAAATATGCTAATCGCACACAGTCAATTATCACCAATTAGCTGAGACGTTAGGTAATGCTCCCTCTCGGGGCATGGCCTGTTCTTCTTGGCCCATCTTCATTTAGATTTAGTTTCCACCCCTCCCCCCTTTCCTTCCTCACCCCCCTTCCTTTACCCTGAGCCCCTCTCAGTCTTGCGTGGGACAGTACACGCTGTTACTTTGGGTAGGGGGGTTCAGGGGGGGGCGGACGGGGGGGTCCTGCTGGTGATTAATTAGTGTGGGGCTCAGCAGGGTCTGACTGACTAGGGAGATGGGTACAGGAGGGGTGCAGGGGGGCTGCAGAGCTGGGATTAACCAGGCTTTTGACCTAAATAGCCAGTCCAGTGCGTGGGTCCGGGGACAATGGGGGCGACTAGTCGGGTCCACAGACACAGACCACGGCCAATTATCTATTGATTGGTGTTTTTACTCTTCACAGCTCTACTCGCCGACACACTCACTGACCATGTCACCTTCAATCACTGCCCACGGCCCCGCCACCGAGACTGTCAGAGACGGCTGGGTGACACACTCCACACAAACACATACGCAGTGTACACACACAAACACACACGGCCGCTGTACACACACGCAGTACCAGCACACCAGCGCACAGTACACACACACACACACACACACACACACACACACACAGAGAGAGCGAGATGCAAGTGTACATTCAGATGTTCTGGAAGAAGTGTGTGTTTGTTTACTAATGTGTATTTACATACACACTATCATTTTTGTAGTGGTTTCAATTCCTTGGCTTCCCATGGTAGCTGTTATATGAATCAGCCTTTGTTGTATAAAACCTACATTTTGTAGTCGCACATTTTTATATCTACTTAAGTGACATTTATATGAGATCAATTTAGTGTTTGACATTCCCAGCGGATCAAAGCGGGCATTCTGAAATCCTTCAACTACCCCACAGAGAAGACTGCAGATGATGAGACCAAACGCCAAGTCAAAGGTTCATGTTCTATTCTGACACAGTAGAATTGACCTAGATCAATAGCCCCATCTTGTGGCAGCTTTATTTACTGTTCAATGGCTTACTATGGAGAAAAAAAATACCTCAACCACAGGAAACAGAGCATGTTTCATGAATGAACATAGGCATTGGTTAAAGTACATTTATTCTGAATGATTATAGCTGAACTTTGTTGTTTTTTATTTGATTAACCTTGATTTCCTTTTATCCCAGCATACGGGAAGGAGGGTGTGAAGATGAACTTTGTGGATCGCATCTTTGTGGGGGAGTTGACCAACACCATCATGTGTGAGGAGTGTGAACATGTAAGTGATTCATTGCCCGTCCATTCTGTTTATGGTTACTGGAATCTAGGTGCATTTAGGTATATGTGTGTGGTCAACCATTGAAGAGTTTGGCTGTATTCCTTAATAATTAATGATGATTAATCATACAGCTACAGTTATAATAATATATGCCATTTAGCAGATGCTTTTATCCAAAGCGACTTAGTCATTCTAAATTCATTTTACGTACGGTGACCCTGGGAATCGAACCCACAATCCTGGTGTTGCAAGCGCCATGCTTTACCAACTGAGCCATATGTTTTGTATGTGTCATGCACAGTTAAACCATTTAAAAATACTTCTCAATGAGAAGTGTTCATCTTTCTGTAAGGCTATAGTTGTTCCCAGCTGAAAGCCATGCCGTACTTTGATTGTTAGTGATATGGATGCCTGTCCTCTGTCTCCCTCAGATCTCCACAGTAAAGGAAGCCTTCATTGACATCTCCCTGCCCATCATTGAGGAGCGGGTGAGCATATCTTTGCATTCGTTTTGCAATAGTTCCCAGTCCAGAATACTGCTTCTGACATGTTGGTCATATGTGATAAGTGTACAGTATGTTGGTTTCATCTCTGTCTTTGTGTCATGTCCTGGTGCTGTTCAGATGTCCAAGCCGTCCAACCCGGGCAGGACTGGGAAGAGCAGTCGGGAGCAAGAAGCTCACGTCTCCCACGGTGACGAGATGCTTTCGGCAGCGCTCAATAAGAACAGCAGGAAACTTAGCGGACAGGTGTTTGTTTTCTTTGTGTCTGTGTGTAAGTGTAGTTTGAGTCAGTGGGTGGGTGTGTTTTGCTGACTGTGTGTGTCTACCTCCCTCAGAAGCAGCAGCAGGGCCGGAAGTCCCCTGGCTCTGTGGAAGAGAAGGGGGCAGACAGCCCCTCGGACCACCCCGAGGAGGAGTCCCCCTCCATAATGGCCCGTGCCGCTGGAGGTTCCAAAATGGCCGCCACCAGCAGCCTATCGGACGGCAGCGAGAAAGACTCTGGCCCTCAGGACAGCAGCAACGATGCCGACAGCGAAGCCTCGGAGAGCGAGTGGACCCCCCGGCACTCCTCGGGCCACAGCCATGGTGGCAGAGGGTCCACCCCTACCCAGTCTCCCACATCCGCTAACCCGTCCGCCCTCTCCCCCAGGACCCAGCAGGTTGGTGCTGTGGAGCAGCTGGTCAGTGCAGTGCATAAGATGAACCTGGGCCCTGGTTCAGGGGACTCACCCTCCACACACTGTCCTGAGGACCAGGGGGAGCCCCAGCCTCAACATCCTCAACAGTCTCCTCACCCCCACCACCAGGGGGCATTCCAGGCCCTGTCCCACAGCTACACGCCCTGCTCCAAGGAATGCTCCGTTCAGTCCTGCCTTCACCAGTTCACCTCGGTGGAGCTGCTGATGGGCAACAACAAGCTGTTGTGCGAGAGCTGCACGGACCGCCGGCAGAAACAACTGCGGAAGAGCAGCTCAGCAGGTTATTTAGAACACATAGAGCGTTTGAGAGAGAACTTGTGCTGGTTTGAAAGAGAACCACTGTTAAAGGCAAGTTGTTGAGATCCTGACCTGATAGTGACAGCAGTACGTGATATGGAAATGCATAGCTACTCGGCACCTATCCATGTCACGCATTTACACAGATATTCAAATGCAGGCATTTAGGCTACGCTTGTATCAGGCAGAGCAATCATGGATTTGAAAAATTACCATTCACAGAGTGACATTGTGGTGTCTGTATGTGCTTACAGACAGTGGTGTAAAGTACTTAAGTTGTTTTTTAGGGTATCTGAACATTACTTTACTATTTAGATTTTTGACTACTTTTACTCCACTACATTCCTAAGGAAAATAATGTGCTTTTTACTCCATACATTTTCCCTGACACCCAAAAGTACTCATTACATTTCGAATGCTTAGCAGGACTGGAAAATGGTTAATATAAGGAATGTGGAATGATTTATACTTTTACACTTAAGTATATTTTAGCAATTACATTTACTTTTGATACTTAAGAATATTTAAAACCATATACTTTTAGACTTTTACTCAAGTAGTATTTTACTGTGTGACTTTCACTTCTACTTGAGTCATTTTTCATTAAGGTATCTTTGACTTTTACTCAAGTATATTAATTGGGTACTTTTTCCACCACTGCTTACAGAGAAGAAGTCTGACAGGGTGTACACCAGCGCTCGCAAACAGATACTGATCTCTTCGCTGCCCCCGGTGGTCACTCTGCACCTCAAACGCTTCCATCAGGTTAGCGTATTATTTCATGCGTTATTGTACACATCTTTACGTTATAGTATATGATATATCATGTTCATGTGAAATACGTTGTGTTCTCCTGTTTATCTAAATTGTGGTCATGGTGTAGGCTGTTACTGTGTCAGTGTATATTTGAGGTTGATTGTGGTTTTGATTGTGTGTGTGTGTGAAGGCAGGGATGAACCTACGAAAAGTCAACCGTCACGTCAACTTCCCTCTCATCCTGGACCTGGCTCCGTTCTGCTCGGCATCCTGCAGGGTACTCACTCTTCTTCACGTGAAAACAGGGACAATATCTTTACTAAAAACCTTACACTGAAATTAATATGGGTCCATGGACACTGTAGCTCATGTATTTGTGCTTGTTGTGAATGGTTGAAAAGATACAAATAGCTTAGACGCTCCTGTTTCTGTCTGAGCTCTTGGCACTGCTCAATGCCTCATCCTGAGTTAATTTGTGTGTTTCTATTTGGGCAGAACCTGGTGGGGGGGGAGCGTGTGCTCTACAACCTGTATGGCATCGTCGAACACAGTGGGTCGATGCGCGGGGGCCACTACACCGCGTACGTAAAGGTCCGCTCGCCCCAGAGGAGAACCGAGCAGCCACAGCGCAGAAACCTGGCAGGTAACTACTGTCTCTTTCTGTCTGTCCGTAAAATACTCTATTCCTTTAGCGATTTTGTCTTAAGAGTCTATGTCAATACGTTTACATAAAAAAAATATATATATATCGACCAAAGCATGGAATTGTATGATTGTAAAAAGTATGTGTGTGAAGGCCTGTATTTGTGTGAAGGCCTCACTCCGTGTAACCTTGAAGGCGGTATTTATGAGAGAAAAAGCGTTGTAGTGTATATAGATGTCCGCCGTTATATAGACGTATTTTCTCCTTTCCCCACTCAAGGAGAGCGCCTGCCATTCAGCGCCGCTCAACTGTAATGAAAAAGTCTTTATGACAGAGGTCTTTGTGAGCAGTTGTCCTCGCTGGTAAAGAACTAGTATAGGACTTGAGGTGACATTGTCTTGGCAGCATTGGTGAGCCACCATAGAGAGGTCAGAGGGGCCTTGGTAACCACTGAGAGTTTGTCTCCATCAAATGGCAACGCCGCTGTCGCCTGCTCTCCTTTTCCTCATGTCAACACATCCCTTCTTACAACGCTCGTCTTTGTTTCCTCTCATTTCCTTCTCACTGCTTTTCCTTTTCTCTTTCGTTTCAATACATGTTTTCCTCACCCTGCTGTAACCTTCCGTCAGGTAAAGGCTGAAATACACTACACGATCTTTGCCCGGTCTACGGGCTCTAACCATCGGAGAACCTCTCACATTTAACGATTCAGTCAAGCCAAATCGTAGCGTACGCCTGGCGGTCTCCACGGCAGTACGATTGGAAAACTCGCACTTGCCGATAATTGCCTGATATACGTCCAAATATATTCAACATATTTTAAAATTATCGGGACACCGTAAGTGCCTGTGAGAGCCATCAACCGTAAATGGGGTATGCGCTTACACATTTACGGGCTGAGGCGTTAAGTTTTACTACGGTTTGCTCCAATTCCCTACGATCTGGAAAAATGCGCCGGGTGCCCGTAGATCAGGCTAAAAATCTGTAGTGTCCGCCTGGTTTAAGTGTAAAATAGAGCCTGAAGTAAGGCTTAAGGCCTAAGTGTAGTGTTGTTATCATTATGTAATATGCTCTGTCTAATTCAATTGCCTTACGTACATACCAGTGTTGCTATGAACATATCTTTGTCCATGCTGCTCCTCATTCTGTCACTGTTTCTGTGGTAAGCTAGCCACAGTCATTGGTTTCTCACAGTAATGGCTCCTAGAAACTCTCCATCTCTTCCCATTTCACCAAAGACCCTTACTGTGTTTCAGGTCCAAGGGAAGCAAGCAGTGCCACACAGGGTCAGTGGGTGTATGTGAGTGACACCAATGTCCAGACGGTACCAGAATCCAGGGTCCTCAACTCTCAAGCCTACCTGCTGTTCTACGAGGAGCTGCTGTGACAGCCAGAGCACAGAGCTGCCCAACAATCATTGGTCTCTCAGGAGAGAGAGGAAGAGGAAAAAAGAGAGAGAGACCTGCTTTGGGCATACCTCTCTCTAAACTTTGACTCCCAAGAGCCTGAAACATGGCATGCACTGCATGATGGGATTTGTAGGCCATCAGGGACATGCATTACCTTGATGTATGCTGGACTGCTCAGCATGGAAGGGTTACCATACTGTTCGTGTCTCGGTCCACTTACTGAAAGTCCCCATACAGTTGCTTATACGTCTGTGAAAGGGAGCGAGAAAGGGAGAGAGTGGCAGAATAGTATATTTAATTAGCACAAATTATACAGAAGAAAAATGCTATGTTATTTATATTTTACAGCCTGCTGTGGTGAATACGAATTGTATTTTTTTGTAGAACATATGAATGTGTGACTATCATTAAATCGTGATTGCCAAAGAGTTTTTGGTAAGAGAAATAATATGAAATTATGGAAAACATACACGAAAGAATTAAGTGCCAAAAGAATGTGATCTCAAACTATTCCTAAAGGAGAGGTCCATAATGTGGCTGGCCATCCAAGTGTGTTTCAGACCAATACATTACTGTGTTGGTCGGCACAGTTTTTTTCAATTATATTACATATGCACACTGGTGGACAAACAATCTCTAACCACACAGATACAAACACATTGTTAAACATCACAAAGAGACATAAATGATTGCCAGCTCGCCGGACAATAAACAATCCTTTTCATTTCATTTCTCTTTTTATCCCATATTTTCTGCTGTAGTTAAACTAAAGGCAGTGAATGTGTTGATCAATCTTGGGATTCAAATGTGTCTTACCATTTATGTTAATCGTTCTGCAAATATTTTTGGGGGGGAATGAAATGGAGATCTTTTATCTGTCGGTTGTTGGGAAATAGCCAAATTATTCTGGTGAGGTGATAGGTTTACTATAAGTAAGAATACGGTTTGATGAATTTATTTCAAAACAAAGAAATACTCAGTGCCTACACTCTAGGATTGTTATGCTTCTGCATGTTAAGAACAAATAATTACAGTGAACATATATTTGCATACAGACAGCTTGTGTGAAATGTATATGCAAAACCATGAGAATTTGGTGTAATACCACAATACTAAACTATGGTGACTCAGGCTACAGGGTTTTTCTTCAGGCTTTCTTTTCCTTCTGAAAATGTCATTCGATTTCAATAAGGAACTCGGAACACCATTGGGTTATGTGAAATCATATATATCGAAGAGAATAAATCTAATTTATGAAATGGGAAACCAACAAGGCTCAGCTGGCATGTTCTTATTTTGAGTGGATGTTTGAATCCTCTCTTTCTTTCCCCCAAAGGAAAGTACTTGATAGTGGATGAGTATGGCTGTTGTTTTTGCACTGGAATTTGTGTCATCCCTCTTTACTGTGTGAAGACGGTGCCGGCCATTAGTCAGGGGCTGTCACAGTGAATCCCATGGTGCCATATTCACTCTGTCGGTGGTGGCGATGTGCCATGACGGGTGCAAAGCAACGCTGTTTGAGAAACATGTCGCGAGCTGGTGAAGAGGAGGTGGGTGTGGAATCAGGAAAAGGGCAACGTCTAAAAGCATCCCATCGTCCGCCCTCCTGGTCCCACACACTGTGACATCCCAATCACGCTGTTAAAACATTAAAGCAGAGTGTCAAGCCACCCACCAACAACACAGCCATTTTTATAAAAAAAACATGTATTTGGTCTATTTTGAAAAGCAGAAGCCCTTGCTTGGGGACATTCTCTTGAAGGATTAGATATGATTTTAATCTCAGTTAATGAAAGGGCCTGGTCCTCTTTCCTCTGTCACGATGGTAATGGAAACCAGTGACAAGGGACCGCTGCAGTGTTCATCTCTTACAACAGTACAATACAAAGGGACAGTGCTCAAGCTCAGTTTAACATTTAGTCACTGTCATGGAAGGCCTGGGTGGCAGAAATAGAAGTGTGTCCCCTTCAAGCTTGGAAGCGTATTAACTTCAGGGCACTGGGCACATGGTACCAAGAGTTGTTTCTGAGAACCATGTTCTCTGTCAGCATCTGGGTTAGGCGGCCTACATGGGTGTTTATTTTAGTCTATAGCGTTATAGTCTTCTTCACTTGTCATCTTGTGTTTCAAATGTTTATTTCAGAGGTTTTAAGACAGGATCACAATACTGGATGGAATTCAATCAATTGAAGATAGGTTTTCGGATAGAGCCAATGTTCTCTGTCCCAGACAGTCCACCAGATGGCTGCATGTACTGGATACTGGCAGCTGTTTGCCATTGGAACTGAACAGGGCCACGTGCATTAGGAAAACATCCATCTTTTTAATAGCCAACCACAAAAATTACTGAAATGACAGGCTACTGATCTTGACTGAGATCAATAAAAATGACCTTGTCTTGAATGCAACCAATAGCCTAGGCCTATGAAAAGAGGGGAGACACACAGATTGTACAATATGACTTCAATCTAACCTGGAGGGAAAAAATTAAAAATACTTTCCAGTGGCATTGACTCTCCCATTGATAAAGATCATTCCAATAGCATCAATTGACATCATGCGTCCGCCAGTGCTCACTGGGCTCTTTCCCACTCTCTCTTTCTCATCTGGTCATGCTCTTTATTTGGGTGCACTACCGAAACAGGGAACTGAATGGGGAAGTATAGGTTCAATTCTAAATGTATGTCCATCTATAATTACGATAAGGATTTATTTGTATTCGTATTTATATTTATAGACCCCCTTGTCCCCAGCTGCTTGCTAAATATTGCTAAATAAGTTCAGGTCCAAAAAATGATTCATGCAATAATTATTGATAAATGAAGTTATTTTTTTATTCCTTTAATGTTCTAGCCAAGCAATGCATAACGTCTCATCTTACAAACAACTGATGCAATATTTTATCAAAACCCTTCCCCCTGAAAATAGATTAGATTTAATTGTTTAACAATATATAAAATGCTCTTATGCAATTTCAAATAAAATCAGTTGTTTTAGCCCATGAGCCAGACCACCAAATTTAGACCGTCAGGTTCCCTTCGGGTGACGATGTCTCATAGTGATTTTCTTGAAGGTCTATGTCCCTAGAGCTGGAAAAATGTGTGATAGCAGTGCAGTAATGGGAGCTTTCTCTGTTATCACTCTCTTTCATCTCTCCATCTTTTCTTTCATCAATCCATCTCTCCACTTTCTTTAAGACATTCACTATGTACAAATCTAATTTTAAAAAACATGAAAGATAATATTTTCATGCCATTCTTTAAAACGATGAGAAAATGTCAGGAATTTTTTTTTTGATGTTACGCTATGACAAAAAATGGCAGTGTACAAGTTATTGCTCATGTATACCCTTTCATCAGATATCATTGGAAAGCTTAGATTCCCAGCTATCCAGCAGACACATTTTCACAATATTCAGGTCAACATAACTTTGACCTCGAGTCTAGGGTACATATCAGAATTACCTCTATAAATTGCTTTAAAAAGGAAACCCTGGTTCATTTCAAAATTAGTTTCAAGTGTGTCACGAGTGTCAGTGTAATGCGGTGGATTGAAGTCAGGCGCAGGACACAGAACTCAATGAAACGTACTTTACTGAATAAGTAAAGAATCCAAATACAAAAACACCTCCACACAGGGAGGAACAAACCCGCTCACCAACGACACACGAAACGAAAAACAAACACGTTGGGAGCCACCGGGTTAAATAGGGAAGGAGTAATCACGTAATGGGCAACAGGTGTGTAACAATCAGACAACAGGTGCAACATAGAAACATAGAACATAGATCGGCAGCAGCTAGTATTCCGGTGACGACGAACGCCGCAGCCTGCCCGAACCAGAAGGAAGGGCAGTCTCGGCAGAATGCGTGACAAAGTGGTTCTGAAAGGTCATGAAATTATCTTTCAAATGATGTATAATTTAACCAACTTTGAAAGCACCAGCTACAACTATTGTTTAAAAATGGCCCATATTGTGACATTGACATTACAATGTTGGAAGCTTCGCTATAGAATTCCATGTAGTGGGGCAGCTGTTTTTGGATTGTAACTTTGGTGATAGATGCACCACATTTCACACACGGCTAGATCACAGGATTCATGCATTAGCCCTGTCAGAGCCTATCTTCTGTAGCGTGTGGCAGCTCAATGTACAAGTACAATCCCTGTACAGGACACTATCGCTGGGCCTTGAACATATATTTCACAGAGAAATTCAGTCTCAAATCGTCACCTGTTTGGGGTCAGATACTGCTGAACATCTGAGCAGAAATATCCATGTCCATGTTCTCCTGGCTGGAGTGGACTCAGATGAGAATCACACTTTTCAGTGTGGCAGTGCATCTGTGTGTGTGTGAGTGAGTGAGTATTGTCTGTAGCTTGTGAGGTGTGTAAACATTATTATTTTTCTGTATTTCTGTTTGGTTGCTTTTTGTGTTATTGCTCTGTATGTCTGCATGCTAAGTGTTGCTTGTCATTTGTTGCTCTGCATGTGTTCATTGTCTGTCTGCATTGTCATTTAATTGTTTTTAATAAACTGCACAGGGACTGTGGTTGAAAATTAGCCGGCTGGCTAAAACTGGCACTTTTACAGAAATGTTGATTAATGTGCACTGTCCCTATAAAAATAAACATAATAAAGTACATTTGAGTGAGTGAGTGAGTGAGTGAGTGAGTGAGTGAGTGAGAGAGAGAGACAGAGAGCAAGAGAGAATGAGAGAGTTGTCATCATCATAACACATTTAGGGTTAGAGACACGGATGCCCAACAACACTGTGGATAGCCTGAATTAGAGTACATGCGTGATGCTTTAAGAGTTACTTATGGTGGAAATGTTGCACATCATACAGAGATACTGAGGTACTATTGTACGTCAACCTTTAACTGAGAGAACATGGTTGTCTAAAACCTGAGAGAAATCTGAATTTACCTCAGCTGATGTAAAGTCCAATTGTTCATTGATGTCCTTAACACAGTTGATGAGAGACTGACTGCCTCACTTCTTCTTTTTATAAAAAACAGTGTTGAAAATTCCAAAATGTTTGCATAGTCAACTTATACACAGCTCTGACACACACACACATACCCCACCAGACATGCCACCAGGGGTCTTTTCACAGTCCACAAATCCAGAACAAATTCAAGAAAGCATATAGTAGTATATAAAGCCATTATTGCATGGAACTCCCTTCCATCTCATATTACTTAAATGAACAGAAAACCTGGTTTCAAGAAACAGATAAAGCAAGGCGTCACGGCACAACTCCTCTCCCCTATTTGACCTAGATATTTTGTGTGTGTGTATGTATTGATATGTGCCGTTTTTAAATTGATGTAGTTCTGTCCTTGAGCTATTCTTGTCTATTAATGTTCTGTAAATTATGTAATGTTTCATGTTTTGTGTGGACACCAGGAATAGTAATGGGGATCCTAATAAAATACCAAAATACCAAACACAGTAGAACCCCATTCTGTACCAAGTAGAATGGCCAGTGCATGGGTGAAAGGAGGCCTTGACCTTCCCAGAGACCCTGTAGGTTCTGAAAGCAAAAAGGGAGAACAAGGAAGAGATGAGGAGGATGGATATGAGCGAGCGAGAGAGGGGCTGTGCCCCAAATAGCACCCTATTCTCTAAAAGTAGTGCACTATTTAGGGAGCACGCTTTTTAGTCCAGGACTAGAGAATATACAACAGTCACTGTGGTCTTGAGATGACGAGGGTAGGCTATACTGTACCAGTGGAGTTTAGGTCGTTGAGCACCCTGGCAGATGCTCTGAGGAGCATCATCATGAAATGCTCACTACTCTTCAGCTGTTGGGAAGAGAACACACATTAAACCACTCAGAGATAAAGAGGAATACAGAGAATACAGAGTCAAATAAGAATGCAAACAAAGAGAGGTGGAAGAGGTGGAAGAGGTGGAAAAGAGGTGCAATGATTCATTACATAATCAAATACTTTGGTTTTACCTTGGTGTGTGTAAAAGCTTTTTCTTCTCTCCTCTTCTAAGATGCTCACTCTTTCACACAGCTCTATCTCCGTACCTCTTTTATTTACATCCTGACTTATTTTCTTCAGTGTTCATTTCAAGGGAATATGTCTTCCAGTGTTGGGGAAGCTACTCTGAAAATATAGTTTACCAAGCTACCAATTACTTCACATTGGAAGAAGTTAAGCTACGCTAACGCTACCCTTAAAAAACATATATAACGTAGTTAGATTTAGCATACCTATATCTGAAACATCATAGAATACAAATTGCAAGAACAGACTGGTCCATTGTGACAAAGCTCTTAAAAGAAAAGGAGACAAAATGAGAATGGACTCCTTTTTACCAAACAAATGTCAATTATGGAGTCAGATGTTAGCAGAATGCGATATTTAACCTATTAAACACAAAAACAATGTTTCAATTGAGAATTAGGCAGGTCTGATGCCAAAAAAGAAAGGAAATTCTTGCCTACTTTACCCATATTTTATTTTTGCAAAAAAAGTAATGTGTAGTTCCAGTAGTTAGCTACACCACTACATGGCAAAAAAGTTAACTACTGAAAACACTATCAAGATTTTAATTTAGTTCAACTACCACCAAGCTACAGAAAATGTTGATTAAATTACTAGTTGAACTACATGTAGTTCACTACTCCATATAAGGATATGAATATATCAATAGTGTGTAAATAGTATTTTTGTTTTCTCTTGGTTTCTTTCCTATATATAACTCTTGTTTTATTTTTAATTTCATGTATATTATGCTGTTCTTGTCTACTACTGTTCTGTACTTTGTCATATATTTGTACGTTGTATGTGGACCCCAGGAAATGCTGCTGCATGTGCAGTAGCTAATGGGGATCCTAATAAACTAAACTAAACAAACCCATTAGTTTTGTCTATATGCATCACTTACTGATAATAACCTCCATGGCCCTAATGACACCCTATTCCCTGTAGAGACTATGGCTGCGTTTACACAGGCAACCCAAATCTGATATTTTTTTCACTAATTGCACTTTGAAATATCTGATGTGATTGAACAAAATACCAATTAGTGGGAAATAGATCAGAATTGGGCTGGCTGTGTAAACACAGCGTAGGACCAGCACAGCTATTGTCAAACAAATTCAATTTCATGAAAATATTAACTCTACTAAATCAAATTTGGGACAAATTGTTATTAGGAAATAGGCCTGTAATATGTACCAGAATAATGACATTACATCATTTCTGCAGAATTGTTTAAAGTTGATTGTTTTGTCACTTTTTCATGATCTTTGGCCCTAATTTACAATCAGTAGGTTTATTTTTGGCCCCATAGAGCCCAATGGTTTGTGACGAGCGTTTTCTCGTATACTTTTGCTCCGTGGCTGCCAGCCAGACTACTTCCAGGTCGTAGCCATTTTGAGTGCTCGACGGTGAAGAAGAACCAAGTTGGAGAGGTGGGAAACGCTCAAGCGTGTTATGATGTTTAGTTTGTGTCCATTCTCCTGATGCAGCTGTTACAGTAGATTATGTTAGCTACTGTTCTTTGAAGCATTATTCCAAACTATAGCTAGCTATTTTCTAACTTTCCAACCAAAATCTTGAAAACAAGCAAGCTGACGCTAGCTAACTGTTAGCCAGCTAACATTAGCCAGTTGCATTTCGCACCGAGCCCGGGGAATTTGGAAAACACTGACTGAAGAAACAGACAAGTAATGCACAATCGTTTAGATACAATTATATAACGCGAGAATGTTTACCTACCAAGATATCAACAATTAAGTGCATGCAATGTAAATGAAATACACTGGTAGCGTGAAGTGCAAACGTTCGCTAGCTAGCGCCACCCAGCAAACATCCATAGCCAGCTGAGCTAACTTAGCTAGCTAGCTAACATTCATGCCCCTAACTGCCGCTAGCTAGCCACAATTACGCAGATCTCAATTAGCTATCAAGGTTACCCATTTAGCTTTGTTGATTTTTTTTTATTATTAGCTGGCTTCTGCACTGTCGATAAAAAACTATCTGCATCGATATCAAACTAATGTTACTAGTTTGATCCGAAGCCATTTGGGTGAAACGCCTAATGTAGCTAACTTTACTTAGCTGATGCCGATTTCTAGCCGTTCTGATTTGTAAACAGCCGCTGGCTACCTAACTAGCTTGCTAACACATTCATCATGATACGTACAGTTCGCATAGACGGTTCACATTGAGAATATCACTATTCACTTTCAGTAATGTCATATCATGCTTCTGTCCCACATAGTCAGGCTCCAGGCGTAGGAACTACAGGGTGAGAGATGTGGGACCAGGGTGGACAGCCCTGGCCGCAATGGCCTATGAACCAGCAGCAGTGGATGCAGTCCTTCCAGCACCAGCAGGATCCAGGTGGGTGACATCACCTGTATGCATAGAGCTCTGTCCAATTGGAAATTATCCAAGATTGGATTGGTGTAACATTGCTTTGACCATGCAGAATGACAGCTCAGTCATTATTTACAATTTTACAAAATTACACCCCAAGCAATGCTTCTCTTGTTGTCTCTCTGTGTTGTGCAGGCCAAGTGGACTGGGCAGCACTGGCCCAGGCCTGGATTGCTCAGAAAGAGTCTACAGGCCCTACAGTAGACCAGCAGAACCTTCATCCTAATGGACAGGACATACCTGGCATGGATCCTGTGGTGCCCAATAACCATGGCTCCTTCCAGGGCGACTCCAATTTTGGCAGAATGTGGCAACCTGGTAAACTCTTAACATAATTTTCTGGGGATGGTGAATATATGAGGCTTATGTCCGTGATCTGTTTTCTCACGTTGCAAGAAGACCCACCATACTTGCTATACTCAGTCTGTACATCATTTTTCTTTAGATCTCAGGGAAGGTGTGATGTCACCGATGTACTCAATTTCACATCCACCACATTACCATACAGTACCAGTCAAAAGTATGGACATACCTATTCATTCAAGGGTTTTTCTTTATTTTTACTATTTTCTACCTTGTAGAATAATAGTGAAGACATCAAAACTATGAAATAACAAATGTGGAATCATGTAGTAACCAAAAAAGTAGCCTCCCTTTGCCTTGATGACAGCTTTGCACACTTTTGGCATTCTCTCAACCAGCTTCACCTGGAATGCTTTTCCAACAGTCTTGGAGTTCCCACATATGCTGAGCACTTGTTGGCTGCTTTTCTTTCACTCTCGGTCCAACTCATCCCAAACCATCTCAATTGGTTAAAAGGTCAGGTGATTGTGAAGGCCAGGTCATCTGATGCAGCACTCCATCACTCTCATTCTTGGTAAAATAGCCCTTACACAGCCTGGAGGTGTGTTGGGTCATTGTCCTGTTGAAAAACAAATGATAGTCCCATGAAGCCCAAACCAGATTGGATGGCGTATCGCTGCAGATTGCTGTGGTAGCCATGCTGGTTAAGTGTGCCTTGAATTCTAAATAAATCACACACAGCGTCACCAGCAAAGCACCATCACACCTCCTCCTCCATGCTTCACGGTGGGAACTACACATGCAGAGATCATCCGTTCACCTACACTACGTCTCACAAAGACACAGCGTTTGGAACCAAAAATCTCTAATTTGGACTCATTAGACCAAAGGATAGATTTCCACCGGTCTAATGTCCATTGCTCGTGTTTCTTGGCCCAAGCAAGTCTCTTCTTCTAATTGCAGTCCTTTAGTAGTGGTTTATTTGCAGCAATTCGACCATGAAGGCCTGATACACGCAGTCTCCTCTGAACAGTTGATGTTGTGATGTGTCTGTTACTTGAACTCTGAAGCATTTATTTGGGCTGCAATTTCTGAGGCTGGTAACTCTAATGAACTTATCCTCTGCAGCAGAGGTAACTCTGGGTCTTCCTTTCCTGTGGCGGTCCTCATGAGAGCCAGTTTCATCATAGCGCTTGATGGGTTTTTGCAACTGCACCTGAAGAAACTTTCAAAGTTCTTGAAATGTTCCGCATTGACTGACCTTCATGTCTTAAAGTAATGATGGACTGTCGTTTCTCTTTGCTTATTTGAGCTGTTATAATAAATAATAATAATATGCCATTTAGCAGACGCTTTTATCCAAAGCGACTTACAGTCATTACATTTTACATTTTAGTCATTTAGCAGACGCTCTTATCCAGAGCGACTTACAGTTAGTGAATACATTTTTTTTTTTTTTTTTTTTTACACAGTCATGCGTGCATACATTTTTTTTTTTGTATATGGGTGGTCCCGGGGTTCGACCCCACTACCTTGGCGTTACAAGCGCCGTGCTCTACCAGCTGAGCTACAGAGGACTGTTCTTGCCATAATATGGACTTGGTCTTTTACCAAATAGGGCTGTCTTCTGTATACCACCCCTACCTTGTCACAACACAACTGATTGGCTCAAACGCATTAAGAAGGAAAGAAATTCCACAAATTAACTTTTAACAAGGCACACCTGTTAATTGAAATGCATTCCAGGTGACTACCTCATGAAGCTGGTTGAGATAATGCCAAGAGTGTGCAAAGCTGTCTTCAAGGCAAAGGGTGGCTACTTTGAAGAATCTAAAATATAAAACATATTTTGATTTGTTTAACACCTTTTTGGTTACTACATGATTCCATGTGTGTTATTTCATAGTTTTGATGTCTTCACTATTATTCTACAATATAGAAAATAGTAAAAGTAAAGAAAAACCCTTGAATGAGTAGGTGTGTCCAAACTTTTGACTGGTACTGTAGCTGTGCCCCAATCAATTTAGTTCCCCTGCATTCCAGTAGTTTAATGTTAGAATAGCATGACTGCAAGTGTACGTTTTGGATTTTTGAATTGTCTCTTGTAAGACAAGCCTTTTGGTGGGCTTAAAGAGATCCTAATAAACAATAACAATGCACATGTGTTGTTTACAGAATGGGGGATGCACGGTCAGCCCCCTCCTCCTCCCATAGACCAGGCGTGGATCCCCCCAGGAACAGGACCTATGGGGACTGGACCTATGGACGTGGTGGCTCCCTCTGAGGACAGCAACAGCCAGGACAGTCTGGAGTTCTCTGAAGGCCACCATAGGGTCTACCCCCAGAACAGCCACGGCTTCGGGGGTCAGCCCGACAACTACGCCATGAACCCAATGGCCATGAACCAGTTTGATTATCAGGTACACACACACCACACACTTAAAGTAGAGTTCCATGGCTGCTGTTGTGTAGGGCCTCTCTGTCATTCAACTAGTTTGGATGGTCCTCATTTCTCATTTCCTCTCTCTGTAGCACGGGGCGGCTGCCACCTACGGCCCCACTCCCACAGGGTTCCACCCTCCATACTGGCAGCAGGGTCCCCCACAGAACAGACGGGACAGGCCCCCAGGCTTTAGGGACCGTCAGAGATCCCCCATCCAGATCCCCAAACAAGACGCTCCTGCTGCTGCCGCCCTCGGTGAGCATCTTCACCAACACCTCGGTACAAAAACTTCCTCGTACTGCTGTCAGAGAGGCAGAGACTTGCTTCAGCTCTCTCGCCGTTCATACCCACACCATCCAAAATGTTGTTTCTCACCATGTTTTGTATCTCAGAGTTGCTCTCTACTTTTCTCAATTAGCTTTCCCAGGCACGCAGGAAAACAGACACACACACACAGCATCCAATGACCTGGCTCTCCTCTCAGATGCGGTGAAGAGGCGCACCCTGCCGGCCTGGATCCGAGAGGGCCTGGAGAAGATGGACCGGGAGAAACAGAAGAAGCTGGAGAAGGAGCGCATGGAGAAACAGCGTGCCGAAATGGCTAAAGATGAAGACAAAGAGAGCGACGTGGCGGACGAGGGAGGCGACGGGCCTCGTTTACCCCGCAAGAGTAAATTTGTAAGCATTGATCTCTTTTTGTTTCCATGGCGTCATGAATCCCATTAACCTTATGAACAACGAGTTGAAAAATCCCCAAAACAATTGCATTATGTTCCTGTAAATTCTGTGACACTGGTGAGCTTTCAGGAAGTCCTGTTGTCGTGTCTTTTGTATCTGACCTACCACCCCCTTTCCCTCCCCTGTAACAGGACAGTGATGATGAAGAGGTTGATGAAGAGGAGAGGGAAGATGAGGACCGGGTCCTGACCAGGAAGCAGGAGCTGGCCAGCAGGAGCCCGTCCCCTCCCCCGGAGGACCAGAGCGAACCAGAGATGACCGAGGAGGAGAGAGAGTTCCAGCGGGTCAGTTTTGGCTTACAGCTACCATTCTGACACATTGGGGTGGGTGTAGGGCTGGGCGATATATCGAATTCTTGCGCGATATTCTAAATGCCAATATTGCAAGAATCTAGTTTTGTATTTCTATGAGCGTTTGTCGGCTTGTAGGCTACTCATGTCTTTTTGGTCTCTTCTCTTTTGCTCCTTCTGTGCTGTGTGCACCTTCCCATTTACACCAGAGATCTGGATATAATGATGACATGCTCATGCCTCCTCCCTAAAAATGGGAATCGTCCCGAAGACAGGCGACAAGCTTATGTCCAAAATAAGCCCATAGAAACGCATTGGGTTAAGATTGGACAGATTTTGGCGAGAGCGAAACCTCTCGCTTCGCATCTTCCTCTCTGTTTACACACACACACCAAGCCCCTTCCCCTGCCACTCACAACAACAAAGATGAGAGATCACTTTTTCCTCTCTGACAAGCGGTTTCAACACACAATTTGCATGTGAGGTTTGGACCAACAGAATCGGTCATATGAACACCGAAACACATTGATACATTATTTTACTGTAATAAAGTTAACCTTTCTAGCAATACCCTTTTATATGTCAACTCCTCAAATTGCACGCAGAGCAGACACTACTAAAACGGGAGTATCAATGAACATTGATTCTGGAAAATTAATGCTCAGTTTGTCGGGGTGGCATTGCGGTACCACTAGCAGCATTTTAGCCAAAGACCGTTATACTAGCTGTCTAGTCTGTTTTATACATTTGCAATAAGCATAAAACACAATTATATAAGGAACTGGTAATTTGTTCTCATTCTGAGAAAAAAGGTAGGCCACTTGAATTCAACATCTGAACAAAATGGACAGGCTAGCATGCTGTTCAAACAGTTGGAGACGGACAGAAGTGTGTGTTCATAGCAATTCAACTGTTCAGCCTTGTTAGCTAGCAAAAAAATCCAAGTTAACTACAAATATTAAGATTAGCTAGCTACTCACTAGCACGTGGGCTTGTGCTTGAGAGATTGTGTACATTTTCTATAATGACTGTTATAAGAAGTTAGTCATTATTAGTGAATGTGCATTATGCATGGTTCTGGTTAAATTTGTAACAAAAAGGACATTTTAATAGACAGACTTGAACGCCAGATCAGTTATTATTGCAAAAAAGCAGGTTAAACTCTTTTGATAAAGTATTTAAATTATTAGTGGGTTGTGGAAGGCTTACATTTAGCCTAGGTATAATTTCACAAGCCCTGAATTCATTAGATCAATGTATTGGACCTTTTAATTGTACAACAAAGCTTATTTGGAGAAAACATTTTTAAAATTTTTATAAACTAGATGTGTATATATCGTGAATCGCCTATACGTTTGAAAAAATCAAGATATAATTTTTAGGCCATATCGCCCAGCCCTATGAGGTTGTCTTTTGTTATATATTTTTTTGTGTTATGTTCTAGAGCCCTGAAGCTCAAATAGCAGCTCTGAAACAAATCCAGCCTGCAAAAACAGTTAATGTGGCCCCTGTTCACTCATTTCAATATATAAGAAAACATCCTATCCAAGACTGCAAAAATTGCCCTCTTGACAAACAAGTGATTATCATTAACTCATGTCAGAGCCTTTTCTCACATTTCTCTCCAAAGATGATTGTGACTAAAACTCTGCTGACGGAAATCCTACTGGAGGTCACCAACGAAGAGATCCAAACAGTGGCCAAAGAGACGCACCGCAAAGCCACCAAAGGTCTGCTTACCCCCGTCTCCTCGAGCCCACGCATCATCTGTGCCTGTCACAAAGACATTTTTAAGCCTGTTTTATATAGTCTGAAAACATCACTCAATTCATCTCTGTAAGTCAGGGTAATTGAGTGGCAAACTTGGAGTATTTTCAAAATGTGATCATATGCATCTTCAACCATTCTCTGCTAATGCAACGGAAGGAAAAAGAAAATGTCTCTGGTAAAAAAGAAAGAGCAGCTGGTGTATTTAAAAGAAAACAACAGTAACCTAAACTGTTTTCCCTGGTTCCTGCTCCTGAAGGTCCTCCTGAATGACTGTATTTCTGAACCCATTGACTCTAACAAACGCTGACCTATAGATCAGATTCAAGTGACTTGTCCCCGTTTATCTGACACTAGTGCATTAGTACAGAGTGGTTCTTCTCCCCCATTCCAACTGTCTTGACTTTGAATGTGTGTGACAGACGTTGTTTGTTAACCCCTTCTCTTTTCTCCGTTTTTTGTCTCTTTTTTTCTTTTTTTTTGCCAAAGACCGCTCTTGTGAATAGTGCATTATCTGTGCCCCCTTCTCTAGAGACTTCTCTATGGTGGCTCTATGTGTTTTAACATGTTGTTCCTGTTGTTGATGTGAATCAAAGCTCCTGCCAAACAGCTGGCACAGTCAAGTGCACTGACTTCTCTGATCGGCATCGGTGAGTTCCTCCTCTTTTCTTCCAGGCGGGGGTGGGGGGGGGGACGACACATGGGTGTGGGGAGGGAAGGGAGGGGTTGTTGGGGGATAAGAATCAGAGCTCAAACCCCTGTCCCCTCACTGCTTTAGTAGCTCGAGAGTGACTGAGGCAGCCGAGGGGAAGGTCCACCTCACAGCTAGGGTTGAAAAATTCCCCAAACATTCCCCAAAATCGTATATATATTTTTTTATTCCGGTTGGAAGGGAATAAGCTGTGAGGGAATCCTCCAACCTGGAATCTTTCAACCGGGATTTCTGAAAAAACTGGGAATTTGGGGAACGTTTCTGAAATTTTGCAACCCTTCACAGCACAGTTTGAGTGTCTTGGCCTTAGATTTACTAAGTATTTTCTTATCAGAACACTAAAGAGCATGCCATCTTACAGTAAGTGGAGTGTCAGTGGGTTTCTAGTGTGTAGTTCAGTTGGAAACATAGACAGTAGGCTGCGTCTTTGACGGGAAGCTTGGTTGGTTGTATGGGTAGTTACTGCGATCTTGCTGAAAAAGCTGGGGGCTCTGTTGTGGCAGGTGGACTTGGCGACTATGGCTCGGACTTGAGTGAGGACGAGGAGGAGAACAGCGCCCGGGCGTCCGAGTCCTCTGACACGGACGAGGAGGAGCTGCACCACCGCATCCGGGAGAAGATGGACGCCTTCCGACGCAAGGAGAAGGAGCTGCAGGAGAGACAAGCGCAGGAGGCGCAGCACGCACGTGGTGAGGGAACTAAATGCAATATCAATATCAATAAGCAGTGGTGATGTTGTCTTTGAGAGTAACATAAATGTTTTGTTTTCTGTGTCTCCCAGAAGAGATGGTGCTGGACAGAGTGAGCAGAGAGAAGGGGGATTATGACGAGGGCCAGTTAGAGAGCCTCCATAAGCAGGAAGTGAGAGAGAGGGAGGCAGAACCCACAGCAGAGAGACGCAGGTCCCGCAGTGAGCCTGAGGTTAGCAGCGAGGTCAGGCAGGCGGGCCGGGGTAAGGAGCGCGGCGGCGGGCGGGGCACCAGCGGTACCCCCAGCAACGGACGCAGCAGCAGCTCCAGCTCCAGCAGCGCCAGCAGCCGATCGTCTTCCTTCTCCTCGTCATCCTCTACCTCCTCACGCTCCTCATCGCGCTCCTCCTCGCCCCGGAGGAAGAGGAGGCGCAGCCGCTCCTCCTCGCACAGGGCCCGTGGTGGCGGCCGGCGCAGCCACAGTCGCAGCTCCCACAGACGCCACAGGGAGCGCAGCGACGACAAGGCCCGGGAGAGGAGGAAGGGCAGCCGGAACCACAGCACAGAGCGCTCGGCCCGCCACCGGAACCGCAGCCACTCTCGAGAGCGAAGGGTCAGCAGGGGAGGCAAGAGCAGGTCCAAGGAGCGGAACAGAGACAGGAAGATGAGCAGGGAGCGCAGGGAGAGTCACAGCCGCAGCAGCAAGCACAAGCAGAAAGCCTCCAGCAAGGATAGGGACAGGAAGAAAGAGCAGAGTGGCGGCCACGACAAGAAGGAGAAAGAGAAGAAGGAGAAGGAGAAAGAGTTAGATAGGAAGAAGGAGAAGCAGAAAGCCAAAGAGAGAGAGCGGGAAAAGGAGAAAGGGAAGGAAAAGGAGAGGGGGAAGGAGAGAGCGAGGGATAGGGAGGTGAGCGCTGTGGTGGCGGAGGAGAGCAACGGCAAATCCAAGAAAAGGAAAGAGAGCAGCGATCACACAGACCCTCAGGGTGACAAGCACTCCCGTCAGGATAGCAGGGCAAGCAAGAAGGGCTCCGCCAAATCTAGCAAGAGGTACTCTGACTCAGAGTCGAGCAGGTCTCCCACCCCCGAGGTTAGCAAGGAAAAGAAGTCTAAGAAATCCAAACGTAGTCGCTCAAGATCAACGGAAAAATCTCACAAGTCTGGTAAGAAGGCAAGCCGCAAAAACAAGTCTAAGTCACGATCAAGGTAGTATTCCATTTTTTACCATCTCTTTTTCTGTTGTATCATGTTTCTGTTGTGTGTGTGGGTGCGTGTCGTATTGGAGGCCTACTAACCAGTAATATTTTTTTAGCTCAACTTTCCCTGTTCACTGTTAGGGCTCAAGGCTACCTTACAAAGATAAATAGTACATATTTTCATGATGTGTTAAAAAAAAGGAACCATTTGTAGCCAAGTTTATGTTCCTCAAAGACTGTCTCCATAGTTCCCCCTGTTGGGCATGTGGAGCATATCAATCAATTTTAATAATAATAATATGCCATTTAGCAGACACTTTTATCCAAAGCGACTTACAGTCATGTGTGCATACATTTTTACGTATGGGTGGTCCAGGGGATCGAACCCACTACCGTGGCTTTACAAGTGCCATGCCCTACCAATTGAGCTACAGAGGACCACAATTTTAGTGCCTTGTGTGAATGTAGTAACTGTTCTTCCCAAAGGAGAGTGACCAAGTTCATTCAGAAATCAATGCAATATTGTCCTCATGATGAGCTGATGTTAACAGGGCCCCAGTGGGGCTGTGACTGTTTCTTTTGCCTGTGTCTGTCATTTTGCATGAGTGTGTGTGAGTGGTGCAGCACCATTAATGTTCCCCTTCGCGTCTCTGTTTCAGGTCCACGTCTCCCGCCAGGCGCTGGCGTTGAGGAGCGCAGGGCTCCCTGATCTGTGCACTTACTTTTAAATTCCATGAGTTTTTAACAGGCTTGTCTCATTATAGAGGCAACGGTGTAGGTGAACTCTCCAATCCCCCCTTCCCCCAACCCTCTATCTTTGTAAATATGTTATTTTTAAGTGCAAGTCGGCAAACAGGACATTTTGAATGCTAGGTTTTTGCCTTGTATCATGCAAAGCTCGGAGGCTTTGTAGTCAGTAGAATCTGGGAAAGATGTCATTTTAAAAAAGCTAAACAGGATAAACTTATTAATGTAAATTGTCCAATAAAACTGAAATGATCCCTTGTTCTGGGTATTTTCTTTGTCTACTGTATAACTGTTCCCAAATGATGAAGATGAACTCATCATGGGAAACACCATTTACAGTGAGGGGAAAAAAAGTATTTTATCCCCTGCTGATTTTGTACGTTTGCCCACTGACAAAGAAATGATCAGTCTATAATTTTAATGGTAGGTTTATTTGAACAGTGAGAGGACAGAATAACAACAACAAAAATCCAGAAAAACGCATGTCAAAATTGTTATAAATTGATTTGCATTTTAATGAGGGAAATAAGTATTTGACCCCCTCTCAATCAGAAAGATTTCTGGCTCCCAGGTGTCTTTTATACAGGTAACGAGCTGAGATTAGGAGCACACTTAAAGGGAGTGCTCCTAATCTCAGTTTGTTACCTGAATAAAAGACACCTGTCCACAGAAGCAATCAATCAGATTCCAAACTATCCACCATGGCCAAGACCAAAGAGCTCTCCAAGGATGTCAGGGACAAGATTGTAGACCTACACAAGGCTGTAATGGGCTACAAGACCATCGCCAAGCAGCTTGGTGAGAAGGTGACAAAATAACTGTCAATCTCCCTTGGCCTGGGGCACCATGCAAGATCTCACCTCGTGGAGTTGCAATGATCATGAGAACGGTGAGGAATCAGCCCAGAACTACATGGGAGGATCATGTCAATGATCTCAAGGCAGCTGGGACCATAGTCACCAAAAAAACAATTGGTAACACACTACGCCGCGAAGGACTGAAATCCTGCAGCGCCCGCAAGGTCCCCCTGCTCAAGAAAGCACATATACAGGGCCGTCTGAAGTTTGCCAATGAACATCTGAATGATTCAGAGGAGAAACTGGGTAAAAGTGTTGTGGTCAGATGAGACCAATTGAGCTCTTTGGCATCAACTCAACTCGCCATGTTTGGAGGAGGAGGAATGCTGCCTATGACCCCAATAACACCATCCCCACCATCAAACATGGAGGTGGAAACATTATGCTTTGGGGGTGTTTTTCTGCTAAGGGGACAGGACAACTTCACCGCATCAAAGGGACGATGGACGGGGCCATGTACCGTCAAATCTTGGGTGAGAACCTCCTTCCCTCAGCCAGGGCATTGAAAATGGGTCGTGGATGGGTATTCCAGCATGACAATGACCCAAAACACACGGCCAAGGCAACAAAGGAGTGGCTCAAGAAGAAGCACATTAAGGTCCTGGAGTGGCCTAGCCAGTCTCCAGACCTTAATCCCATAGAAAATCTGTGGAGGGAGCTGAAGGTTTGAGTTGCCAAACGTCAGCCTCGAAACCTTAATGGCTTGGAGAAGATCTGCAAAGAGGAATGGAACAAAATCCCTCCTGAGATGTGTGCAAACCTACAAGAAACGTCTGACCTCTGTGATTGCCAACAAGGGTTTTGCCACCAAATACTAAGTCATGTTTTGCAGAGGGGTCAAATACTTATTTCCCTCATTAAAATGCTAATCAATTTATAACATTTTTTACATGCGTTTTTCTGGATTTTCTTGTTATTCTGTCTCTCACTGTTCAAATAAACCTACCATTAAAATTATAGACTGATCATGTCTTTGTCAGTGGGCAAACGTACAAAAGCAGCAGGGGATCAAATACTTTTTTCCCTCACTGTACAGTGCATTCGGAAAGTATTCAGACCCCTTGACTGTTTCCACATTTTGTACATTACAGCCTTATTCTAAAATTGATTAAATAAAAACTTTTCCTCATCAATCTACACACAACACCCCATAATGACAAAGCAAAAACAGTTTTTTAGATTTTTTTGCAAAACATACCTTATTTACATACGTTTTCAGACCCTTTGCTATGAGACTCGAAATTGAGCTCAGATGCATCCTGTTTCCATTGATCATCCATGAGATGTTTCTACAACTTGATTGGAGTCCACCTGTAGTAAATGCAATTGATTGGACATGATTTGGAAAGGCACACACCTGTCTATATAAGGTCCCACAGTTGACAGTGCACGTCAGAGCAAAAACCAAGCCATGAGGTTGAAGGAATTGTCGTAGAGCTACGAGACAGGATTGTGTCGAGGCACAGATTTGGGGAAGGGTACCAAAACATTTCTGCAGCATTAAAGGTTCCCACAGTGGCTTCCAATATTCTTAAATAGAATAAGTTTGGGACCACCAAGACTTCCTAGAGCTGGCCACCTGGCCAAACAGAGCAGTCGGGGGAGAAGGTCCGTAGTCAGGGAGGTGAGCAAGAACCCGATGGTCACTCTGACAGAGCTCCAGAGTTCCTCTGTGGAGAAGGGAGAACCTTCCAGAAGGACAACCATCTCTGCAGCATTCCACCTATCAGGCCTTTATGGTAGAGTGGCCAGACGGAAGCCACTCAGTAAAAAGCACATGAACACCTGCTTGGAGTTTGCCAAAAGGCACTTAAAGACTCTGACCATGAGAAACAAGATTCTCTAGTCTGATGAAACCACGATTGAACTCTTTGGCCTGAATGCCAAGTGTCACGTCTGGAGGAAACCTGGCACCATACCTACTGTAAAGCATGGTGGTGGCAGCATCATGCTGTGGGGATGAAAACCTACTCCAGAGCGGGGTGAAGGTTCACCTTCCAACAGGACAATGACCCTAAGCACACAGCCAAGACAACGCAGGAGTGGCTTCGGGACAAGTCTCTGAATGTCCTTGAGTGGGCCAGCCAGAGCCCGCACTTGAACCCGATTGAACATCTCTGGAGAGACCTGAAAATAGGGGGGGGGGGGGGGACAATTTAATCAATTTTAGAATAAGGCTGTAACGTAACAATGTGGAAAAAGTCAAGGGGTCTGAATACTTTCCGACTGTATTGTATGTACCACACTAAAGGCATGACTAAAGTGTTGTATGTCACTCATTTGTTAGGGGTGTAGATGTATTTATTGAAAAATGTGTGTGCAACTGACTTCCAAATAATATTTATTCTTTTTTGGGGGGGTCGGGGGGGGGGGTGGTTATTAGACCTGCAGTAATTTGGATTGAGTGCAATTAATAACATGCCATTATTAATAAAATGTAATTCATATTGATAATTTTGAACACTCAGGAAATCTACAAATAGGAACATTTTGTAAGTTTAGCTATATGAACACTACAAAATCACCATATTTTATATATACTGAACAAAAAATATAAATGTAACATGTAAAATGTTGGTCCCATATTTCATGAGTTGAAATAAAAGCTTATTGCTCTCATTTTGTGAACAAATTTGTTTACATCCCTGTTAGTGAGCATTTCTCTGCCAAGATAATCCATCCACCTGACAGGTGTGGCATATCAAGAAGCTGATTAAACAGCATGATCATTACACATGTGCACCTTGTGCTGGGTACAATAAAAGGCCACTCTTAAATGTGCAGTTTTGTCACACAACACAATGCCACAGATGTCTAAATTTTGAGGGAGCACGCAATTGGCATGCTGACTGCAGAAATGTCCACCAGAGCTGTTGCCAGTGAATTTAATGTTAATTTCTCTACCATAAGCCACCTCCAACGTCATTTTAGAGAATTTGGCAGTACTTCCAATTGGCCTCACAACCGCAGACTACGAAGTCCGGCTTCTTCACCTGCGGGATCGTCTGAGACCAGCCACCCAGACAGCTGATGAAACTGAGGAGTATTTCTGTCTGTAATAAAGCCCTTTTGCCTATGCCCTCCCAGGTCCACACATGGCTGCGCCCCTGCCCAGTCATGTGAAATCTATAAATTAGGGCCTAATGAATTTATTTCAATTCACTGATTTCCTTATATTAACTATAACAAAGTAAAATCGTTGAAATTGTTGCATGTTGCGTTTATATTTTCGTTCAGTATATATTACTGGCACAGTCCAATTTCATCTTTATGTTATGTTTGAAAGATACAATAACGCAGTACACAATATTGTGTTTTATTAGCCCAAAGGCCGGCAGATGACGATATTGTTGTTTCAACTTAGCATTCAAAGGGAATGTATGCAGCCGGCTGTACTCGTACCCCCCGTGGACCGACCAGTTCGTGCATAAACATTTCTCCATTCAGCTGAAACAAGATGAAATGACTACCGCCATAACGGGGCTTGGTTTAGTGTTATACACTATATGGCCAAAAGTATGTGGACACCTTATTCCAAGATCATGGGCATTCATCTGGAGTTGGTCCCCCCTTTGCTGCGATAACAGCCTCCACTCTTCTGGGAAGGCTTTCCCCTAACTGTTGGAACATTGCTGCGGGACTTCAGCCACAAGAGCATTAGTGAGGTCGGGCACTGATTTTGGGTGATTAGGCCTGGCTCGCAGTCGGCGTTCCTATTCATCCCGAAGGTGTTCGATGGGGTTGTGCAGGCCAGTCAAGTTCTTCCACACCGATCTCGACAAACCATTTCTGTATGGACCTCGCTTTGTGCACAGGGGCATTGTCATGGTGAAACAGGAAAGGGCCTTCCCCAAACTGTTGCCACAAAATTGGAAGCACAGAATCGTCTAGACTGTCATTGTATGCTGTGGCTTTCAGATTTCCCTTGACTGGAACTAAGGGGCCTGGCCCGAACAATGAAAAACAGCCCCAGACCATTATACCTCCTCCACCAAACTTTACATTTAGCACTATGCATTTGGGCAGGTAGTGGTCTCCTGGCATCAGCCAAAGCCAGATTTGTCTGTCAGACTGCCAGATGATGAAGCGTGATTCATCACTCCAGAGAATGCATTTCCACAGCTCCAGAATCCAATGGCGGCGAGCTTTACACCACTCCAGCTGAAGCTTGGCATTGTGCATGGTGATCTTAGGCTTCAGCACTCAGCGGTCTCGCTGAGCGGTTGTTGCTCCTAGAAGTTTCCACTTCACAATAACAGCACTTACTGTTGACCGGGGAAGCTCTAGCAGGGCAGAAATTTGACTTACTGACTTGTTGGAAAGGTGGCATCTTATGACTGTGCCACCTTGAAAGTCACTGAGCTCTTCAGTAAGGCCGTTCTACTGCCAATGTTTGTCTATGGAGATTGCATGGCGGTGTGCTCGATTGTATACACCTGTCAGCAACGGGTGTGGCTGAAACAGCTGAATTCACTAATTTCAAGGGGTGTCCACATACCTTTGTATATGTTCCACACAATAACATCAATCATCATAATGTATCACCCCCCACCTTATTTTACAACAGGCTACGTTACAGCTTTGTGTTTAATCGTTGATATATTACTGAACACATAGTATTGGCTTAATTGAGCTTTTATACACTATTATAATAATTTGGGACTGGAGTAGATTGTGCCCGGAACCAGTAGCTAGTAGGAACTGTCTGTGCTCAGCAGTGTTTCCACTCGAACAGTAAGATAATGAGTACACCACGGTCACATTGACCTGTTGATACAGAACAGAAATATAAATGTAAAAAACAGACAGTTTATCCAATAACATGTATTCAAAGAAGTTTGGACGGCTCATCTTAGGGTTTTGTACCCGCTGTTCAACAAATGTGGTGAATGGCACTTCTACTTCAGCTAGGACTGCAGTCAGCTGGACTTCAGGATGTAAACATGGCACGCAGTTTCTGGAGCGTCGCTCTCAAATGGGTTTCGAGCATGTGAGGTATGGTACTATTCCGTTTTAGTTTGCAGATGTGGTCTAAGTGTCTTGGCGATTGCACATGGACTCAGTTGCCTAACTAACTCAATGCTCTTGGAAAATGGTTTCGATCCATGTCGTCTTTTTGCAGCCATGCTGCGAATCTCAGAAGGGCGCTGTATGGGTATTCATCACTAGACTAGAAAGCAAACGGGGAGGGGCCTACGTGTGTCCAATATAAACTCGTTTTCCACTGCGAAACGTTTTTCTACTGTTTGATACATTTACATTTTAGTCATTTAGCAGACGCTCTTATCCAGAGCGACTTACAGTTAGTGAATGCATACATTCTTTTTTTATACTGCCCCCCCGTGGGAATCGAACCCACAACCCTGGCGTTGCAAATGCCATGCTCTACCAACTGAGTTACATCCCTGCCGGCCATTCCCTACCCTACCCTACCCTACCCTACCCTACCCTGGACCAATTGTGCGCCGCCCCATGGGTCTCCCGGTCGCGGCCTGCTATGACAGAGCCTACGAACCAGGATCTCTAGTGGCACACCTAGTACTGCGATGCAGTGCCTTAGACCACTGCGCCACTCGGGAGACCTCATTATGATACCGTGTGCATTAATTATTACACCCCAGGGTTGTATTCATAAGTGCACGCCTTAGCAAAACTGTTTACTCCAAATGCTCTCTAGTGTTATGTAGACGGTTTAGTTTTGCTTCTGTGTGTGCCATCCCTACTCCACAAGGGGGCAAAAGGGGCCTCAGTTGAAACTTGTGCCCCCTCAGTTTTAGTTTCATGTCCCTATATAAAAATAGCAAAAAAGTTCAAATGATTGAGTGACAAGTTGGCGCAAAATCTGTATCTTCACCCTGAAGAGGACACAGTGATGCCGAAATGTTGGTGGTTTTTTACCCAATAAATTACTGAGAGTTTATACATGGCGTGTGACTCTCTTTATTCATTTTTATAGATTATTCAAAGTAGCCACCCTTTGCCTTGATGACAGCTTTGCAAGCTCTTGGCATTCTCTCAACCAGCTTCATGAGGAATGCTTTTCCAACAGTCTTGAAGGAGTTCCCACATGCTGAGCACTTGTTGGCTGCTTTTCCTTCAAACCATCTCAATTGGGTTGAGGTCAGGTGATTGTGGAGGCCAGGTCATCTGATGCAGCACTCCATCACTCTCCTTGGTCAAATAGCCCTTACACAGCCTGGAGGTGTGTTGGGTCATTGTCCTGTTGAAAAACAAATGATAGTCCCACTATGCTCAAACCAAAGTTCTTGAAATTTTCCGGATTGACTGACCTTCATGTCTTAAAGTAATGATGGACTGGCGTTTCTCTTTGCTTATTTGAACGGTTCTTGCCATAATATGGACTTGGTCTTTTACCAAATAGAGCTATCTTCTGTATACCACCCCATACCCTGTCACAACACAACTGATTGGCTCAAACACATTAAGAAGGAAAGAAATACCACAAATTAACTTTTAACAAGGCACACCTGTTAATTGAAATTTATTCCAGGTGACTACCTCATGAAGCTGGTTGAGAGAATGCCAAGAGTGTGCAAAGCTGTCATCATGGCAAAGGTTGACTACTTTGAAGATTCTCAAATATAAAATATATTTTGATTTGTTTAACTATTTTTTGGTTACTACATGATTCCATATGTGTCATTTCATCTTTTTGATGTCTTCACTATTAACCCTGGAATGAGTAGGTGTGTCCAAACTTTTGACTGGTACTGTACATATCGTTAATGTTCATCATAGAAATAGATACATTCTATTATGGTTTTCTTGATAGCCTATAGGTTTTCGTGATTGTGAATGGAACTGTAGGCCTACGTATTGAAAACGTGTTTATGGTAGGCATTACTTAATTGATTTTGTGGTTCGAATTTGATCCACAGAAGTGTATTGTGCCATATCACAACGTATTGCTGTACTCATGAGCGGCATGGTTTTCCATTTGTTTGGCAAGACTGCTATAGTAGCCTGTTGTGGTTATTTGGTTCTCCATTTGCCTTTTGTTTACTCTGTTTGTTTACTATTAATGTAACGAGCCTAAATATAGCTTTTGTCATGCCTTTATCGATCTGATATTTTGTTTACTAGGCCTACTTGGTACCGCTGTTTTGTTCCGTTCGCATTTGCAGTTGTCAGTATTCAAACCCAAACTGCTATTCAGTATTTCTGCTTGCATGCATGAATAACTAGGCTACTACCTTCAGCATTTAGTTAGCATTATTTTGGTAAGCCATTCACATGGGCTGTTTGTAATGGGTAAATTACCCTATCTGTCTTGTAGCCTATATGCATGACCAAAATGGCCTTGTTTAAGTGTGTAGGGCGCTGTCCATTGAGCTGATACAGTGCAGCGGAGATAGGCTACAGATTTCGCACCAACCTGTCACTTCAAAAGCAATCAATCAATGGTCTCGGAGTCTCAGCATTTTAACTTTATGTTTAATGTAGTATAGTGTTATATAAGCAGAATTCTATATAATTCCAATGTATGAACCCCCCCCAAAAATTGTGCGCCCTCACTGATTTCAACTGCCCCCTTAGTCACTTTATCCTGGCGTTTGGTCTGGTGCGTGCTCTAATGAATACGACCCAGGCGTTGTGAGATCTACGCTGTGTGACTGCAATAGAGACGACCTGGGACGTCCCCAATGTCTGATACATGTCAGTATTTGAGTGCCTAATGACAACTGTTTTGCATCTGTAGGACTCGCTCTGCCTCCAAGACCACTGTGGACCCAAATGAGGTGAAGAGGTTCCAGCTTTTCGCCAACAAGTGGTGGAACGAGCAGGGAGACTTCGCAGCCCTCCACTCAATGAACGACCTCAGGGTGCCTTTCATACGGTGTGTGGGTGTGTGTGGGTGTATGCCTATAGTTTATTCACCCCATTGCATATTAGATGCCACAATCATCCACTGATTAGGGCTACTTTAGACCTAGAATCTATGTCAGAGCCAGTTACAGTGAGGGAACAAAGTATTTGATCCCCTGCTGATTTTGTACGTTTGCCCACTGACAAAGAAATGATCAGTCTATAATTTTAATGGTAGGTTTATTTGAACAGTGAGAGACAGAATAACAACAAAAAAATCAAGAAAAACGCATGTCAAAAATGTTATAAATTGATTTGCATTTTAATGAGGGAAATACATTTTTGACCCCTCTGCAAAACATGACTTAGTACTTGGTGGCAAAACCCTTGTTGGCAAACAGAGGTCAGACGTTAATTGTAGTTGGCCACCAGGTTTGCACACATCTCAGGAGGGATTTTGTTCCACTCCTCTTTGCAGATCTTCTCCAAGTCATTAAGGTTTCGAGGCTGACGTTTGGCAACTCGAACCATCAGCTCCCTCCACAGATTTTCTATGGGATTAAGGTCTGGAGACTGGCTAAGCCACTCCAGGACCTTAATGTGCTTCTTCTTGAGCCACTCCTTTGTTGCCTTGGCTGTGTGTTTTGGGTCATTGCCATGCTGGAATACCCATCCACGACCCATTTTCAATGCCCTGGCTGAGGGAAGGAGGTTCTCACCCAAGATTTGACGGTACATGGCCCTGTCCATTGTCCCTTTGATGTGGTGAAGTTGTCTTGTCCCCTTAGCAGAAAAACACCCCCAAAGCATAATGTTTCCACCTCCATGTTTGACGGTGGGGATGGTGTTCTTGGGGTCATAGGCAGCATTCCTCCTCCTCCAAACACAGCGAGTTGAGTTGATGCCAAAGAGTTCTGACTACAACACTTTCACCCAGTTCTCCTCTGAATCATTCAGATGTTCATTGGCAAACTTCAGACGGGCCTGTATATGTGCTTTCTTGAGCAGGGGGACCTTGCGGGCGCTGCAGGATTTCAGTCCTTCACGGCGTAGTGTTACCAATTGTTTTCTTGGTGACTATGGTCCCAGCTGCCTTGAGATCATTGACAAGATCCTCCCGTGTAGTTCTGGGCTGATTCCTCACCGTTCTCATGATCATTGCAACTCCACGAGGTGAGATCTTGCATGGAGCCCCAGGCCGAGGGAGATTGACAGTTATTTTGTGTTTCTTCCATTTGCGAATAATCGCCACAACTGTTGTCACCTTCTCACCAAGCTGCTTGGCGATGGTCTTGTAGCCCATTCCAGCCTTGTGTAGGTCTACAATCTTGTCCCTGACATCCTTGGAGAGCTCTTTGGTCTTGGCCATGGTGGAGAGTTTGGAATCTGATTGATTGCATCTGTGGACAGGTGTCTTTTACACAGGTAACAAGCTGAGATTAGGAGCACTCCCTTTAAGAGGGTGCTCCTAATCTCAGCTCGTTACCTGTATAAAAGACACCTGGGAGCCATAACTCTTTCTGATTGAGAGTAGAGAGAGGGAGAGCAATTTGTTAAATTATGCAGCTGCTCTTGCTTTTCACGAGAGTGGAGCGTGTAGCTTGTTGGCCAATCATAAATCATCAAAGCGGCAAAAGGTTACAGTCATAGAGCCTCGCTCCGTGTGTGGCAAAAGCTAGGAGATATCTAAGTTAATCAATGGAAGATGGAATTAAAATGACGGAATTAAAAGTTCAAGGAGAAGGATAGGCTACAATGACCAAGAGCCAACCGGTAGGGTGTAACTTAATATTTTGAATGCAATTGTTGTTATTTGTAACTGTAGGATGAGAAAGCGCATGCACTGTAGCCACAATTAGCCTAGCTAGCTAACGTTAGCTAGCTTAACTAGCTTATCCCGGTTTGATGCAGTTAAAACAGGTACTACTTAATCATAGCTATGGCAGCTATTAGTCTACTATAGCGCGAGTCGGCTTGGTTGGTTGCAGTCTCTAGTCTCTCCCTCACTGCTCCCAGTATCACTCGCTCACAGTACGGCCCCTCCCCTGCCTGTTAGAGGAGCACCTCTCTTTCACTGATGACATTCGTTATGTGAGCTAAAATGATGTCAGAGCCAGGCAGTACAAGTTAGTGACAGACCCCAGTTGATCCATGTTACATTGAGACAAAAAGTTCAGAAGTGAGAAATGCCTGAAGTAGGTGTGAGGTCAAAAATAGAGGTTCGGGGGCTTGTATATGGATAGGGTTGATACAAGGGCAGATGATATGGAAAGAGTTGATTCCTCCACATCAAAGCTATGCAAGCTATATGTCTGAGGGTATTTCGATTGATAAGATATGCAATATTCTCCACGCCTAATCAGTGCGTTCCCATTCATCCAGCCTACAGTAGCAAATCCCTTTCCTTCCTGTCTGTGAACTGGCGGTGATGAGTCTTAGTGGTGACAGTGTGACTGAGGGATGTCTTACTCAACACTGATGTGTCTCTGCCCTCAGGTTATGTTTAAACGAGGGGACAACAGCACTGATTTGGTTGGTTTAGCATCAGAATCCTCAGTTTTTTTTAGGAATGTTATGTTTATTTACTTATGCTAGCGTAGTTTGCGAGCAGAAACCAGAAGGAAGCGCAGCGGTAGTCTACATGGTCCCTCATCAAAAGCATTAGAGTTGTGTGTGGAGATGGGCTGGATGGGTAGTGTTAGCATTGAGTAGTGTTTAGAGTTGCTGAAGGGCGTCCAGGCTAAAGCTCTCTCCCTGCAGCCCTCTCAGGCTTTCTCTCCCGCTCTCTGTGCCAAGGCTGTGGGAGATCCAGTGGCAGGGCAGTAATGAGGGGGGGACACATGACTCCTCGCCCGCTCCATATACATCTTGCCTGGGGGGACAGCAGCCAGAGGGAATGGGCCGGAGATGGGGGTCAAGAGAGGGAAATGTAATTTAGCTAGGGGATGATTAGAGAGCGGTGACTGTGTAGCCAAGGCGATTGAGATTCTGACAGTAGGAGGTGTGGGGAAACATGGAGACCACACACACAAACAGACTAGGGATAGGCAATTTACATTTTTTGGCTGTTCGAGTGCTCGAATGGGAGAGAAAAAATCAAGATGTGCAAAGCTGATAGACATACCCATGACCACTCAAAGCTGTAATCGCTGCCAAAGGTGCTTCTACAAAGTATTGACTTAGTGGCATGAAAACTTATGTCAATTGGATATTTTTAAAATGGGGTATTGTGTGTAGATGGGTGAGCTTTCTTTTTAACATAATCCATTTTGAATTCAGTCTGTAACACAACAGAATGTGGAAAAAAGTCAAGGGGTATGAATACTTTCTGAAGGCACTGTATGTACAGTGCATTCGGAAAGTATTCAGACCCCTTGAATTTTTCCACATTTTGTTACGTTACAGCCTTATTCTAAAATGGATTAAATTGTTTTTTCCCTCACCAATCTACACACAATACTCCATAATGACAAAGCAAAAGTTTTGCAAATTTATTAAAAATAAACAATGGAAATATCACATTTACATACACTACCGTTCAAAAATTTGGGGTCACTTAGAAATGTCCTTGTTTTCGAAAGTCCATTGTCCATTAAAATAACATCAAATTGATCAGAAATACAATGTAAACATTGTTAATGTTGTAAATGGCTATTGTAGCTGGAAACTGCTGATTTTTAATGGAATATCTACATTTATCAGCAACCATCAGTCCTGTGTTCCAATGGCACGTTGTGTTTGCTAATCCAAGTTTATCATTTTAAACTGAAGATCTCGTATAACGCTGTGTACTACTCCCTTCACAGAACAGCGCAAACTGGCTCTAACCAGAATAGAAAGAAGAGTGGGAGGCACCGGCCCCGGTGCACAACTGAGCAAGAGGACAAATACATTAGTGTCTAGTTTGAGAAACAGGCGCCTCACAGGTCCTCAACTTGCAGCTTCATTAAATAGTACTCGCAAAACACCAGTCTCAACGTCAACAGTGAAGAGGGAGAAGAAAAAGCCATATCTCAGACTGGCCAATAAAAATAAAAGATTAAGATGGGCAATCTGAGATATGTATTTTTCTTTGCAACTCAGCCTAGAAGGTCAGCATCCCGGAGTCGCCTCTTCACTGTTGACGTTGAGACTGGTTTCTCAAACTAGACACTAATGTATTTGTCCTCTTGCTCAGTTGTGCACCGGGGCCTCCCACTCCTCTTTCTATTCTGGTTAGAGCCCGTTTACGCTGTTCTGTGAAGGGAGTAGTACACAGTGTTGTACGAGATCTTCAGTTTCTTGGCAATTTCTCGCATGGAATAGCCTTCATTTTCTCAGAACAAGAATAGACTGGCGAGTTTCAGAAGAAAGTTATTTGTTTCTGGCCATTTTGAGCCTGTAATCAAACCCACAATTGCTGATGCTCCAGATACTCAACTAGTCTCAAGAAGGCCAGTTTTATTGCTTCTTTAATCAGCACAACAGTTTTCAGCTGTGCTGACATAATTGCAAAAGGGTTTTCTAATGATCAATTAGCCTTTTAAAATGATAAACTTGGATTAGCAAACACAACGTGCCATTGGAACACAGGACTGATGGTTGCTGATAATGGGCCTCTGTACGCCAATGTAGACATTCCATTAAAAATCAGCCGTTTCCAGCTACAATAGCCATTTACAACATTAACAATGTCTACACTGTATTTCTGATCAATTTGATGTTATTTTAATGGACAAGAAAATGGCTTTTCTTTCGAAAACAAGGACATTTCTAAGTGACCTCAAACATTTGAACGGTAGTGTAAGTATTCAGACCCTTTACTCAGTACTTTCGTGAAGCACCTTTGGCAGCGATTACAGCCTTGTGTCTTCTTTGGTAGGACGCTACAAGCTTGGCACACCTGTATTTTGGGAGTGGGATAGTGTGTGTTCACAGCGTGACCTCTGACCTCTTTCAGGGATAATCTGTTGAATGCACGTGGCGGGCGGCAGCCGGGGAAACCCCTGGCAGGGCTCAGAATACTGGACGTAGGCTGTGGAGGGGGGCTGCTCACTGAGGTAAAATGTGTGTCTGTCTTTTTTTTGTGTGTGTGTATAAATGAGATAGATATGCAGTCTGATGCTGCTGTGGACAACAGACTCTTATCCCTATACGCCTGATTGGAAATTCCAATTGTTTGAATTGCAAGCTATCAAATCAGATTGAGCTTCACTTTGAATGTAGCCCGTACAGTACAATTCTGCTTGTGATGCAAGCCTTTTCCTTGCTCTACTTGCTCTACCAGTTGCTAATAACATGTTTAAATGTCAACTACATTCATATTCTTTCTCAGTTTGACTGGTCAGGGTTTGGTGGAAAGGACAGTTTGTTGTTTATGTGTTTGTTAGTTTTTGATAACTTCACATCTGCAAACGATTGCATTTGTTTCCTTGCTCTTATTTGAAGTGAACACATACCAGCAGTTCTGTTTTATTTGAGGAGACAACTTCAGGTCTGATATAGCTCTCTATCACACACTAACACACAAGCTATTACACACACACACACACACACACACAGACAGAGAGAGAAACAGACACACACACAGTCTATGTTAGACTTTGGAATGTATGAGTCCGTCTCAGAGAATCGCGTCGTTAGGGAAGTTCCCTTCAGAAGAGATCAGCTGTGGAAGGATGGAGATTGGCTGCGGGCGAGCAGGCAGCATTACGCTGTAAACACACGTGCCACGCCGTACACACATTTAGCCAGAAGGGGGCACTGCCTCTCTCTCCCTCTCTACCTTCCTTCCAGCACTTCACTCACCAAATAGACTGTTAGTGTTCTTTCAAGGGTCAGGTATTCGTCATTCTATTCTAGAATCCATATGTATAAACTCTCTCACTTTCGCTCTCTCAGTTGTGGCTTCCATCACGTCAGTCTATAGACTGACAGTGTTCTTTCAAGGGCCAAGTATTCATCATTTTATTCTGGAATCCATGATAATCCAATTACAGTGCCTTCAGAAAGTATTCACACCCCTTGAGTTTTTCAACATTTTGTTGGGTACAGCATGAATTTAAAATGGATTAAATTGAGATTGTGTGTCACTGATCTACACAATACCCATTAATGATTTTTTTTTTGTGCATTTTTTTTAAACAAATGTATAAAAAATTTAAAGTTGAAACATCTTGAGTCAATAAGTATTCAACCCCTTTGTTATGGCAAATCTAAATAAGTACAGGAGTAAAAATGTGCATAACAAGTCACATAATAAGTTGCATGGACTCACTCTGTGTGCAATAATAGTGGTTAACATGATTTTTGAATGACTACCTCATCTCTGTACCCCCACACATACAATTATCTGTAAGGTCCCTCAGTCGAGAAGTGAATTTCAAGCACAGATTCAACCACAAAGACCAGGGAGGAATTTCCAATACCTCGCAAAGAAGGGCACCTATTGGTAGATGGGTGTAATAAAAAAAAAAAGCAGACACTGAATATCCCTTTGAGCATGGTGATGTTATTAATTACATTTTGGATGGTGTATCAATACACCCAGTCACTACAAAGATACAGGTGTCCTTTCTAACTCAGTTGCCTGAGAGGAAGGAAACCGCTCAGGGATTTCACCATGAGGCCAATGGGGATTTTAAAACAGTTACAGAGTTTAATGGCTGTGATAGGTGAAAACTGAGGATGGATCAACAACATTGTAGTTACTCCACAATACTAACCTCAATGACAGAGTGAAAAAATGGAAGCCTGTACAGAATTAAAATATTCCAAAACATGCATCCTGTTTGAAATAAGGCAATAAGTACTGCTAAAAATACTGTAAAAAATGTGGCAAAGAAATTAACTTTTTGTCCTGAATACAAGGTGTTATGTTTGGGGCAAACACATCACGGAGTGTACCACTCTTCATATTTTCAAGCATGGTAGTCGCTGCATCATGTTATGGGTATGCTTGTCATCGGCAAGGACTAGGGAGTTATTTAGGATAATAATACATGGAATAGAGCTAAGCACAGGCAAAATCCTAGAGGTAAATCCTGGTTCAGTCTGCTTTACACCAGACACTGGGAGACAAATGTACCTTTCAGCAGGACCATAACCTAAAACACAAGGCAATATATTCACTGGAGTTGCTTACCAAGACAACATTGAATTTTCCTGTGTGGCCTAGTTACAGTTTTGACTTAAATCGGCTTGAAAATCTATTGCAAGACATGAACATCGCTGTCTAGCAATGATCAACAACCAACTTGACAGAGCTTGAATCATTTTTAAAAGAATGGGCAAATATTGTACAATCCAGGTATGAAAATCTCCTAAAGACTTACCCAAAAACACTCACAGCTGTAATCTCTGCCAAATGTGATTCTAATTGATCTAATCAAGATATATTAGTGTTTTACTTTTAATTAAAAAAAATATATATATATTGTAGAATTCTTCTTCCACTTTGACATTACAGAGTATTGTGTGTAGGGATCATTGACAAAATGTGCCCATTAAATCCATTTTAATCCCACTTTGTAACATAACATAAAATGTGTAAAAAGTCAAGGGGTGTGAATACTTTCTGAAGGCACTGTATGTATAAACTCACTTCCTCCTCCCTCCCTCTTCCTTAACCCTCCCTCCTTCTTCCTCTACCCTCCATCCCGCCCTCTCTCCCAACCTCCCAGCCCTTGGGTAGACTGGGGGCAGATGTGCTGGGTATTGACCCGGTGGCAGACAGTATTGGGACAGCGGAGGTACATGCGTGGCATGATCCAGACCTGCGTGGCAACGTGCGCTACCGTGCTATCACCCTGGAGGAGCTCTCTGAAAAGGGGGGGCAGGGAGCGGGGCAGTTTGATGCCGTGGTGGCCTCGGAGGTGGTGGAACATCTGGCCGACCTGGAAACCTTCACGCTCTGCTGCAACCAGGTGCTCAAGGTGGGTCATGTGACTCGTCTCACATTCCACACACTCGCGTGTGATGTGGTCATGTGACTGTTCTCTCTGATTTGTTGAGTGGATCAGTCACTTCATTGAGTTAACCATGTACCAGGTGGTGTGTGTCAGCACATAAGTGTGTGACCGTGTGTATGAACGTGCGTGTGTGTGTGTAATGGATCAGTGTGTCGGAGGACAAATGAGTTGAGAGAGAGCCCAAATCTTCCTAATCTCCTCTAATACTATTGCATCCAGATTCTCACTCTCTCTGGCCCAAATCTCTCACCCGCTCTTTTAACACTGACCATCAGAAATATATAATTTGTTCTGTACAATGTCATGTTTAAAATAGCTTTATTGGTTGAGAAGTAAACCAGCTCTCATCTCTCCTTGTTACAGTTGTGTGTACAGTCTCTGATGTGTTAGATGAAGCATTCAAAGCCTGTCTCCTTTACCTGATCTTTCAGTTGTTTTTGTTCTATTGAAGTCTTATCTATCAGAGTTGTGTCGCTGCCTCTCAATTGACAACAATAGTGCCATTCATTACGGTACACAACGAAAAACATTTTAAAACGTTTTGCAACAGAAAATGAGCATTTCTTATTGGACCAGGTACCAGTCCAGGTAGTCTCTCCTGGTTTGTTTTCTTCTGTTTGGTGCTTAATGAACACAACCCTGGGTTGTAACGGTCTCCCTCCTATGTGCAGCCAGGAGGATCTCTCTTCATCACCACCATCAACAAGACCCAGCTGTCGTACGCCCTGGCCATCGTGGCAGCAGAGGAGGTGCTGCGCATCGTGCCCAGCGGGACCCATGACTGGGACAAGTTTGTCAGCCCCGTGGAGCTGGAGTGCCTGCTAGAGTCCAGTGAGTCTGCCTGCTCTTCATCCAAATGCTGCTGCTCCTCTTCCTCACTCTCCTCCTAGCTCTTTCTACTGTCCCTTTGGTCTCTTACTATTGTGCTGGTGCCTCTTTTTGAAGGCACACTGGTGTCTTTGTTTGGCTCAGTCTCATTCTTTCGTTATCACTTTCCAATAGGAGGTTGTGTGTGACCGTCTGTCTCTAGCGCTCTCTGTCTTTTCAATTGTCCCATTCTCTTATTTCTCATCCTCTCTTTCTCACCCATTCTCTCTCTCTTTCTCTCTGACCCATTCCTCTCTGTCTCTACTCCATCCCAGATGGTTTCCATGTGGGGTCTATCCGAGGGATGCTGTATAACCCTCTGTCAGGGGCCTGGAGCTGGATAGAGAGCACCAGCATCAACTACGCCTTGCACGCGGTCAAACTCGAGGAGGAACCGAACCCCGACGAGGACGACCCCGAAGACCCCACCGTGATAGTGGCCCAAGCTAAGGCCAGACGCTGGTACAACTGACTTGACCATGGGAGATGGAGAGAGAGTGGTCGTAAGTGGTCAGCTGCAGCACAGAGGCTCTGGATCTCTAAAGGGACTGAAGGGAAAGGCAATGGACCTGAAAAACACAAAGTCTATGAGAAAGTTACATAGTTCAGAGCTTGATACAAGTACATGATGGCGTTTTCTTTCAGCCAGGCCATGATTATTCTGTGAGTTCACAGCATAATGAGTCCCCCTGAATTGCGTGAACTGTTTAACCTTTCGAGGCTTGTCATTACAATGTCATCTGTTGTGGTAGAAGTGTTCATCACTGTGATTGACATGTCAGGTCTCTGATTTACTATTGAGCAAGATGTTTTCTTCAAATACAGTCATAATCTGTCTGTTCATCAAAATCCATCGTGTGGATATTGTTTATCTTATCATATCCTCCATTAGGAAATGAAATTGTTTTCTTTACGGTTCTCCGATCTGATGATTATTGCTCTCTAGTGTCATTTCAACAGAGTGAAGATATAGTCCAAATCAGTGATGTGATGTTTCAGTTGTGAATAAGTCCTGTGTTGAAATTCAGGTTCTGAGTAGAGGGCTTTTTATATTAAAACATTCTTTAGATTTTCTGTCCACATATTTCCTGCTAATCCATGAAATATGGGAGGGGGAGATCAGGCTCCTTCAGCCTTCTCTCTCTTGTTTGCTCTCTGTAACCATGGTGACTTTTAGATAATAATTGGCTTCTTGCTGAACTATTACATAAGACCCAAACAAGCCTCCAACTAAACTAAATCATGCTTGCAAGTTATTCTTCAAAACAGACACAATCATTGGCTGGATGTTTCAAGAAGTACAGTCACAGTAGTGTATTTGATCCTCCACAGATGGACTTAGTGTTTCTGTTATATATTTTTTGCTTATATGTAGACAACACCCAGGACAATGTGCTGGAATGCAAAAGAGGTACATGTTTTTTTTCCTCATGACACAAATGTTATTCAAGTCACATGCCCCACTGGATTCTAACAAGTTGCATTTAAAAGCTGTTCATTGTATGTCCAAACTATTATGGGTCGATGTAGGCTATAGAACAGTCCAGGGATGGTTTTCCGTCTCATACCTAAGCAGAATAAGATTGCTCTGCAATAAATTTAGCAGACCAGGTTTCAACAGGATGAACATGTACAACTGGTCCAATACAGTGTAGTCTACCTCCAGTGATATGAGCGCTCGCCCACGAAGCCGATGGAGTGCGCACGCTTCTTGCAGTATGGTTGCGCAGTAAGGATTTTGGATGTATAGGCCTTCTTATGGAATATATCTATTTCAATATTTTAAAGAAAAAATGAATCTGCACAAAGCTATAATAAACGGATTATTGAATACGATTTCACAACGACTATGAATCGGTTTGAAAAGCATTTATTATGAGGTGCGATGCTGATTTCAAACAGAACCGGTTTGGGAAAAGCACAGCGCACGGATGCAGGCGGCACTGGGTTGGCACCAATGATTTATATATACACTAGATTACTGATAGGGGGCGCTGTGTTGAAGCCACCATGCCTCCATCTAGCCACAAATATTTTGGAAGCTATAGAAATGTATTTATTAATGTCTATATTAGTGTTTGCCACGGTTATTATATTACAGACACCTTAATGCATACTTTTCAATTATATTATGTGAGCTAAACATAAAAATAAAACAAATATAAAAATATTTTCTTTCAAGTATAATTTTTAGAGATTACTAATGTTACTGTCCCCACTACAACAACAAAAATACTTAAATACATTGAATTGTGTTCTTAACATTCAATTGAAAGACTGTAGAATTCCATTCATTCATATGGAGGACTGCTCCTACTGGGGAGTGCCAATATGGCCGACCGGTGGCTTCAAAGCCTATCAATGGCCAATACATATCATCAGCAATCCAGGGTTTATATACATCATTGGTTGGCACTAGCTCAGACTCTGAGGGGTACCAGTGATGTAACTGACCTTACATTATAGAATTCTTACGAAAGCGCGATCCGTTTCCGTTTTTCAAGCAAAGTTGTTTCGCAAACAATCACAACGGAAAGCGCATTGATCGGATGTATTCTGGAAGATGAATGCCTTTTTACACTTCCGAAGTTACTGCAGAGTGAGTATAACCGGCTATAGGTAAAGGAGCCGAAAGCATGCACCTGCTATGCAAGCAAATTGTTGTTGAACATGCACCAGTCGTTATACAAATCGAAGAGTATGTTCTGCATTCAATAATGGCTAAATACTAAGCCTACTGTATATAGCTTGGTCCATGCAAATACAGTTGGACAAGTAAATGTTGCTATGGAGATATTGCAGGACTTTGTAAAAGAGATAATAGTGAAATTGCCCATATAACATTGCTCCAAGAAAACAACATAGTTGCTTAATCCATTTAATTGGCATTTAGAAATCAATATAATCATTAAATAAGGCCTGGCCTATTGCCCTATATTAAAGCCTTTGCTGTTTTAATTAAAATAAACTATTTCAAATCATAAACCCAAACTACCCCAATCAACTTGTGTGGTGGTTTTGTTGTCACTGAGGCTCAGATGCTAGGGGCGTGCTCATCGTCTGCCACCAGTTTTGCCGCGGTGACATCACTCGTTTCCATTGGAACAGACAAAGGCTCCGAGGGCTGGCGGAGGATGCCGAGCTGGGGTGGGGGCACCATCAGGCCGGAAAATGTCTATTTCTCCTGTTTGGCAGATGAAATAGCATATCGCTATGCCGCATAGGACTGTTGTGACATATTGATGAAGCCGAGAGTGGTTTGCGGGACGCAGGCGCCACGCGGTGATTGAGAGAGCATGTGGGGTGCTGGTTTCGCCTCGTCCCGACCGTGTGTGGTTGAACTCGGGCGGAATCACAGCCTGCCCTTGGGGCTATGTGGCTCGGACGAGCCTCACTCTCTTTATGGCTATATCGTCGCAATCCCTTTACAGGATTACGGTGGGATCATGTCGGGATTGGGGTCGGATTCCTGGTGGAAGAAGACCCTCTATATCACCGGTGGTGCCCTCCTCGCCGCTGCTGCCTACCTATTACACGAGCTGCTCGCCATCAGGTAGGCTACAATGGCAAAAAGATGACACAATCTGCAAGGGTATTGCTTCACATTATGAAATGTGTGTATCTGTGTGATGTTTAGGCTGTGTTTGCGTAGGCCTAATCTACAATATTCACAATAATGATTGGGGGATGTGCTGGGGGTGTGTGGCTGGTGGTGCGCACTTACTGTCACCTCTGAACAGCTGCTCTTGACAGATCTTTGAAAAACAGAATATTGCTATCGTTTGTTTACATTTCTTCACATATTCGCGGAATCATCTCTTCCTGCACTGTAGACTAGACTGTGCAGCTGTTTTATGATACAGTTCCCCGCAAGGAGGCAAGGACAGAAGATGGAAAAATATTGGAATGTGGAAAATCACGCGTCAGGTCTTGTGCAATGTCTCGTGCCAGCCACAAGCCACTTGAGAGTAAATATGCATTTCTCTAGCGCTGCAGCAGTTGTGTCAGAATTACCTTTACTAACCTCTTACGTGAGCTATTTTAAGATTTATGTTTAGTGAAAGCGGACGTTTGTAGCCTACTGTTGAATGAAATGCGTCTGGTTTAATCTTTGAGAGGGAAGATTAATCCAGGCCTATTGTTAATGTAATGAATGGCGCTCCTGTCCCCACACAATCGTCAATCAAGGATTTAGGCCTATGGTACATTCTGTAACAGTGGCTCCATATAATCTGTCACACACTCTGAGAGGACTGGCTTTGCATTTCCCAATTTGGAAACATTGCTGTATCACGTTGCATACGCTTACCATCGTCATGCTTCTACCATAGAAAACTACATTTTGACAGTAAATCTGCAGTGTGTTGTTCTATGCCACCCCTTTGAGTGCTTATTCTCAAAGGAACTCCCTGTATCTAGGCCTAAATACAATAGTGTTTCTATTACATGGTCCAGAATTTCAGCACCATTGAAAAATGGACTTCGACGTAGCCTACGTTGTTTCGACGGTTTCAGCACCACGGTTCTATGGACAGCGACATTTTGTGGGGATGTGAGTTGTTTATTATCGTGGACTGTCCTGCGCAAGACCATTGTACCGAAAACCTAGCCTATACATTTTATTAGCCAAAGTAGGCTATCATTTATATACATGCCATATTTATTTCCATACATTTAAGGAGAATTTCAAGGTGTTACAAAATGCCTGATGTAACTGACTTTGGATGGATTCCATTCCTGCTCTATGGACATGATATGTAGGCTATAATTCATCAAATTAACTTCGGTAAGAACTAGAGTAATTGCAAGGCCCCTGTACTGTAGGCTATGTTTAATTATTAAAGCCAAAAGATATGTCAGTGTCAGTCACCCACACCCACCATTTAAAAACTGTGGGGTGGAAATGTGAGGACTCTATCAGCTTTTCACAAGCGTGATTAGCCTCATAGGCCTTGATTTCAAGGGTAGTAGAGGTTTGAAATGGAAGTTCAGACAAATCCTAGAGTTTCTTCTGCTGTAGGCCCATTGAATACCATGGAGTCAGTAATATGATGATGATTTTACCCTCTCAATATCTATCCCATTATCTTAAATGTGTGTGTTGCATCTGTGTATACTTGTGTGCAAGAGTGTTGAGACTGGTGACTTAAATATAGTGAGGGAACAGGTTGTTCTAGGGCAATTCAACAATAACAGAAATACGCTTTGACTCAGATAAAAAAAAACATTGATTTCAAAGTTTAACAAACCATACAACTCTATGCACAAGGACTACTTTGAACAATTTACACAGAAAATTTCACACAAAAAAAAACACATTTACTGGAAGAACTGTGCAGATGCAAAGTTTGGTAACAGAAAAATCTCCCTCAGTTTTTTATGCGACCACGTTTTCCAAAAACTGTTAAATATCTGCTCAGAATTAAGATAAAAAAAATGTCTGCAGAAAGAATGGGGTGTCAGCTATGACATGACACCTTGAGTTAGAATTGTTTTGTTTGTTATTGAACTACAGTAGGTGAAGTGGATTTACATCTGGTAATAGAATAACGGTAACGGAATTACATCATGGGTCCATGATCTGTACCATACAAAAATCGATAATTATGGATATGAATATCATTATCTTCATGGTGATGTATCCTGAATAGGCAAACGAATGTAGAAATATGCAATATCTTTTTACATATTTGGGTATTATTCTACACACTGGTTATTATTGTAATGAGCTCCGTCCTCAAACAAGACCACATTTGGTTGGTCCAGACCAGACCAAATCTGAAACAATCATAGACGTCTATGTTTCACAAGTTTGGACATCACAGTGGAGCACAGCACAGCAGAGTTCAGCACAGTACTCTAGTGTGCTCTACTGTACTGTACTCCACTATTCTGTACTATTCTGTACTCTACCGTTCTCTACTGTACTGTACTCCACTATTCTGTACTATTCTGTACTCTACCGTTCTCTACTGTACTGTACTCCACTATTCTGTACTATTCTGTACTCTACCGTTCTCTACTGTACTGTACTCCACTATTCTGTACTATTCTGTACTCTACTGTTCTCTACTGTACTGTACTCCACTATTCTGTACTATTCTGTGCTCTACCGTTCTCTACTGTACTGTACTCCACTATTCTGTACTATTCTGTACTCTACTTTTCTCTACTGTACTGTACTCCACTATTCTGTACTATTCTGTACTCTACCGTTCTCTACTGTAGTGTACTCCACTATTCTGTACTATTCTGTACTCTACCGTTCTCTACTGTACTGTACTCCTCTATTCTGTACTATTCTGTACTCTACTGTTCTCTACTGTACTGTACTCCACTATTCTGTACTATTCTGTACTCTACCGTTCTCTACTGTACTGTACTCCACTATTCTGTACTATTCTGTACTCTACCGTTCTCTACTGTACTGTACTCCTCTATTCTGTACTATTCTGTACTCTACTGTTCTCTACTGTACTGTACTCCACTATTCTGTACTATTCTGTACTCTACCGTTCTCTACCGTTCTCTACTGTACTGTACTCCACTATTCTGTACTATTCTGTACTCTACCGTTCTCTACTGTACTGTACTGTGCTGTCCAAACTTGTGAAACATAGACATCTTTGATTGGTTCAGATTTGGTCCGGTCAGGGCCAACTACTTTTCAACGTCCGTGGACGTCCGGTGTCAGTCGGTGCTCAGTGGGTGAGGATGCTTGTTACAGTAAATGGAAAGAGGTGGTAGGTGGTAGGTGTCATTAAGAGCCGGGAGACGTAACATTAACTGGCGAGAGAAGAAATAGAGAGACTGTATATAATGACAAGATGGTCTTGTCTCCGCCCTAACAGTGGGAGTCGTTGTCCCAAAGGCGGGAAGGCAGGCACTCTGCTTATCGTTCTGCTTATCGGTCTGCTTATCGTGGACAGATTTTGATTGAGTAAACCCTCTCGCTTTGCCTCTTCCTCTCTGATTTGACCACCAGATGACAGAAAGGGAAAAAACACAGTTATGAGCTGAACATAACAGTATGCCAGTGGAAGGGAGGACAGTAGCAGGTGACCCAAGTGTGGTTTGTGACTAGTATGATTTCCCATTGTAGCCAATTCAATTGCAGTAATTCCATTACTGATTTTGCAGTAATTCCGTTACCGATTTGGTAACAGAATTACGAGTTTTAATTACTTAATAATTAATAAACAAACTTGATATCAGTAAAAACACTATAACTACCTTTACTTGTTACATCTGTGAAATGTCATTATCCTCCCTCATGATGGAGAGAAATTAGGAAACATCTTAAAGAAATGTGGGTTTTTGATAACAGAATGTATATATGCCTTAATTTCTCAAAAATATAGACTCTTTGCTTTCATTTGACACAATTTGACATGCTTCTATGAACTCCACATGTTGGTGCTCATCAGTCCTTTTAAATGGAAATGCCCTCTGTAACACAGAGCAAAGGGAAGAATAGTTCCTCTCGCTGCTGTGACACCATGCTATAATAGGCACCAGGTGAGACCCTCCCCTCCCAGTGAGATTACTAAGAGCCTGAAACAGAGCTGCAACTAATCCTACTCTCTCCTATCTGATCTCCTCCAATCAGGGCGAGTTATGATATTGTTCTCACAACACAAACTGACCTGGAAATTGCTGTACTGTTGTCACAGAAACGTTGATGACTTTTAAAGTGGCTGTCACATAGAGATAAAACAATTGTTTTCAAGTGTTATATCTCATGGGGCTCCCACCTGTGTATTTTGAAGTTGCCTCAGTATAGCATACCTTTTCAGATGGCCTTTTTTCTCCCCGGGTGTTTTCCAGGAAGGAGCAGGAATTGGACTCTAAAGATGCCATCATCCTCCACCAGTTCTCCAGGCCAAACACTGGGGTCCCCAGCCTCTCACCATTCTGCCTCAAGATGGAGACCTACCTACGCATGGTGGACCTGCCCTACCAGGTACAATAGTCTGTGTAAGATAAAGTATAACTTTTAAAAAGTAGAACTGGTTTCCTGTACACAGATTAAGCCTACATTCCTGGACTAAAAAGCACTTTAAATGGAAATTCTCCTGCATGTTTTTTATGTCCAGGGATTAATCTGAGTCTGGGAAACCAGTCCTACATATTCAGATACAACTAGAGTGCGTTTTATGATGATTTCCTCGGGTATCAAGTAATTCATGATGCAAGAAGATATTTAACACTTAGATGGAGAGTTCATTCAAATATGTAATAGGTACCGTGGTTTGCAGAACAAAAAGACATGTGCTTCGCCTCTTGCCATTCGAACTAACTGAACAAAGAAAACCTCTCAGTTTATATACCTCATGTGACACGTTTCTTGAACAACATCTGTTAACCATCATTTGGCACTCCCTTCTTTGATGGTATTACCCTGTACCCAAGTCAGTATATTACTATCTATCAATCATTCTAAGATAAACCACCAGTAAGCTCCCTTGACATAATGGAATCCTTGTTATTCAGACTGTGCGGCGCCAAGTCACTTATCTACTAAATCTACCTTGTTCCTATGACACTGTGAAATGACATCATAACAGTGTGTCAATCTCCCAGTGCTGAATCCCATTCTGTTCTCCCTCTTGCAGAACTACTTTGATGGGAAGCTCTCTCCGCAGGGCAAGATGCCATGGATTGAGTATAACCGGCAGCAGGTGTCGGGGTCAGAGTTCATCATTGACTTCCTGGAAGAGAAGCTGGGCGTCAACCTCAACAAGAACCTCAGTCCCCAGGAGAGAGCCGTGTCCCGGGCTGTCACCAAGATGGTGGAGGAGCACCTCTACTGGTGACTCAGTCAATTAATATACCCACAGCTACATTGGTGACTCCGTATATGTCACAGCCGGTCCCAAATTGCACCCTACCCTCCCCCTTGGTCCTTAACCCTTGATGTTAGCATGTCTGAAGAGTCTAAATAGGTACACTATATATTCAAATTAGTGAATTCAGCTATTTCAGCCACCCCCGTTGCTGACAGGTGTATAAAATCGAGCACACAACCATGCAATCTCCACAGACAAACATTGTCAGTAGAATGGCCTTACTGAAGAGCTCAGTGAATTTCAACGTGGCACCGTCATAGGATGCCACCTTTCCAACAAGTCAGTTCGTCAAATTTCTGCCTGGCTAGAGCTTCCCCGGTCAACTGTAAGTGCTGTTATTGTGTAGTGGAAACGTCTAGGAGCAACAATGGCTCAGCCGCGAAGCGTTAGGCCACACAAGCTCACAGAACGGGATCGCCGAGAGCTGAATCGTCTGTCCTCGGTTGTAACACTCACTACCGAGTTCCAAACTGCCTCTGAAAACACCGTCAGCACATGAACTGTTCGTCAGAAGCTTCATAAAAAGGGTTTACATGGATCACCATGCGCAATGCAAAGCGTCGGCTGGAGTGGTGTAAAGCTCGCCGCCATTGGACTCTGGAGCAGTGGAAATCCGTTCTCTGGAGAGATGAATCACACTTCACCATTTGGCAGTCCGACTGACAAATCTGGGTTTGGCGCATGCCAGGAGAACGCTACCTGCCCCAATGCATAGTGCCAACTGTAAAGTATGGTGGAGGAGGAATAATGGTCTGGGGCTGTTTTTCATAGTTCGGGCTAGGCCCCTTATTTCCAGTGAAGATAAATATTAATGCTATACAGCATACAATGACATTCTAGACGATTCTGTGCTTCCAACTTTCAGCATGACAATGCCCCGTGCACAAAGCGAGGACCATACAGAAATGGTTTGCCGAGATTAGTGTGGAAGAACTTGACTGGCCTGCACAGAGCCCTGACCTCAACCCCATCAAACACCTTTGGGATGAATTGGAACGCCAACTGCGAGCCAGGCCTAATCGCCCAACATCAGTGCCTAACCTCACTAATGCTCTTGTGGCTGAATGGAAGCAAGTCCCCGCAGCAATGTTCCAACATCTAGTGGAAAGCCTTCCCAGAAGAGTGGAGGCTGTTATAGCAGCAAAGGGGGGACCAACTCCACATTTAATGGCCATTATCTTGGAATGAGATGTTCGACGAGCAGGTGTCCACATACCTTTGGTCATGTAGTGTATAAGCAGTGTAGTGGTAAAGTTTCCACCATATTGCTTCCACCTTACATATCTGCAAAGATTGAAGGGTTAGGGCCAAGGGGAGGGGTAGGGAATTAATTTTAACCGGCTAAGGTCACTCACTATTCCCAAGTGGTCATCCACAGTTACATTACTGATTAACTTACAGTATATCCACCTCATGTGACGTTACATTATTGGTGAGTTACTGCTGGGCATCTGTTCTGGTGAGGCTTCTGCTGGGAAGTCACTGATGCTGCATTCCAAATGGCACCCCATTCCTGATATAGTGCTCTACTTTGGACCAGGGCCCATAGGGCTCTGGACAAAGTATTGCACTATGTAAGGAATAGGGTGCCATTTTGGACACAGGCTGAGCCTTTCCTGGTTGGGCCCCAGGGAGAGGTAGTCTGATGAATGACACATCTAAAAGCATTTGTTTCTGAGCATGAATGTCAAAGAAAAGAGGAGGGAGTGCATACTTGCTCATCAAGCTCTTTTCTGCAATATTTACAAGGTGAGAAATCAGTCAGCATCACGTTTCTGTGCATCAGATCTTGTGAATCTCATTCAGAACCAGAGCCATGAATTGGAGGGGGGGGGGGGGGGGGGGGGTTCCATAATATTGGTCTGCAGCTGTAGAGTAAGGGTAATTCATATAACTCTCATTTCCACTCCCTTTCTCTCGCTCTCTCTCTTTTCTCTCTGTTTTTCTCCTGTCTTCTTTTTCCCCCATCACCACCTCCTCTACTCTCTCTCCTCTTTCCCCCTCCCTCTCGCAGGCTATGTTTAGACTGTTGATTACATGATTTATGGCTGTGCAGGACTATGGGGCTGCTTGTTGCTCTGTTTGGCCAGCTGGGGATAGCAGCATGGGTTACAGCGTGATTGATGTTGCTATGACAACATGGAGCTGAAGGCTGCTCTGTGACAGAGATATGCCTCTGGTCTGTGAGAGTGTGCTGTTTATCATAAAGTGCATGTACTGTATATTAGGTTCAATGTCTGGTTTAGTGAAGATTGGCATTTGTCTTCCATCCTTGTTGTGTAGAGCTTGAGTTGTTATAACTAAGGGAATTGTTTAATGGTATTGAAATCCTTTAAATAGTTATGATTTGATCTCAGGTTTATCTCAGGTTGATCTCAGGTTTGTCTGGTTTAGCCCCTGAAGCAAATTTTCCCTCAGATCCTTTTCTAGACAGCTCAATCTTTTTTTATCTAGAGAGCTGACTGTTAATCATCACAATACATTCATTACTCTTGTCCTGTTAACTGAAGGTGAAAGATTAATTCAAAATGTCTCTGTGATCTCATGCCACGATTTTTTATAACGAACCCAAGATAGACCACAGCCTGTCGTTTCCAATGGGAACAAATTAGTAATAGTGGGCAGAACAAGCAAGTAGGGGGCAGAGCCAAGCACGAGATAGCAAGATCCTGTTGGCGTGTTCTAGCATGTATTTGCATATTTCCGTTAGGGAACTCCTACTCTGTGAAGTGTGCGTGTGCAATAACTTAATTTGCCCTTGAACTCCTTCTAAACAATGCCATTTTTTTGCATTTTACAGTCCACTCTGTTTGTAATAGATTCTAGTTTTGGGAACAGAAAACTCTATTGAGATCAAATGTTTCATCGATGAGAAAATGAACATAATGTCAGCCAAAATCCATCTCGCTCAATCTTCTCCCACTGCTGGCTACTGGGCTTACTCTCGTCACCATATTTGGTAGTAAGTGGAAACGCCAACGGGATGCTTCACACTTCTAGTGAATTATCTGGCTCATTGTTCGATCTGTGGTGGCAGGCTAAGTATCGAATAGACATAAGTTATAGCTCCACCTTGTGACAGGGAGGGGAAGGAACATGGCTCTGGTATCAGTCCCTCCTGTTATCCCAATTACAGATGTACATATAGTACACACATGCACACCCTACTTAGTGTGCACCAGATGGCAAACTCTATGCAAAGACTTATATAAGGTCTTGTAACCTTCTTCTTCATTTCACTATGTTGTACATCACATTTCCACTTGATCAGATATTACATATAATGTAGATTGCATCAAGCAATGCATAGGTGAACCAGTAGGGACAAAGGAGCCCTAAAAGCCAGTGGTGGAAAAAGAACCAAATTAATATACTTGAGTAAAATTAAAGATAGCTTAATAGAAAATGACTCAAGTAAAAGTGAAAGTCACCCAGTAAAATACTACTTGAGGAAAAGTCTAAAAGTATTGGGTTTTAAATATACTTCAATATCAAAAGTAAATGTTAAAGTATAAATCATTTCAAATTCCTTATATTAAGCAAACCAGATGGCACGATTTTCTTGTTTTTTAAATTTACGGATAGCCAGGGGCACACCTTAGACATAATTTACAAATCAAGCATTTGTGTTTAGTGAGTCCACGAGATCAGAGGCAGTTGGGATGACCAGGGATGTTCTCTTGATAAGTGCGTGAATTGGACCATTTTCCTGTCCTGCTAAGCATTCAAAATATAACGAGTACTTTTAGGTGTCAGGGTAAATGTATGGAGTACCATTCAAGATAGGGAATGTTGTAAAATAATTAGTATTTTACTTTCTATTTATAGTATTTTATAAATAGATAAGACAGCATTAGAAGAAAGGATAATTAGCTAAATAATACATCTTAAAATACAAGGAACTGGAACACAAAAGTACTCAAAAGCCCGAATTTAGGTAGGAATCAACATGGTAGGGATAAAAACAGCAAACAGAGGACATAGTAGGCACATTATGTGGGTATGTGCAGGTGTATTGTGATGGAAGGTGGGGTGTGTGTTTTTGTGTTTGGAAAAGTGTGGAGTTAAGTGAGTGACAAAGGAAAATGATTGTAAATCCCAGAGCCCATGTGTGTCTGCGAGCAGGGGTTGTGAGCGAGAGCTTTCACACTTTATGATATGGGATATACATGTTTAAATGATAAATATAGTTTATTTATTGTCCTCTCATGATGGAACTGTCCCCAACCCTATACCCTAGACACCCACCTGAGCGACCCATACACTAAGGAGAAGTCCTTATCTGTTTTATAGGCCTACTGCAAGTAGCCTATACGCAGCCAAAACAGAAAGATAAATGCGGTCAGAGACCCACTAAAGCAGCACCGCTGTATGCCTGGCAGGGTTGGTCCTACAAAGCCAAAGCCCCCTGATGGGTGAGCATAAGATACAAGGTATTTCTCAAAGCTGCTAATGAGAACCTTGACGACCTTGTACCTAGCCGGTGGGGATTCCGGTGGGGTGTTGATAGAATAATTATTAATGACTAATTATTACACCCTGAAACTGTGTGAAATGTGTTAGAATGTGTGAGTGTAGGACCAGTAAAGACTATGACATTGAGCTACTATTTAGCAATGTGAGTAAGAGTTAGACCAGACAACAAAGGACAAGGAGAACTGTCTACAGACAACTGAGAAACCAAGATAAAGAGGCCTCCCAATTTAGGGAGGAGAGAAACTGTTAGGCTTGAAAGGAGAGTATGAAAAGGTTTCAGGATATAGTGAGGACGGCGATAACTAAGGAATGCAGCCTATGATAAGAACATGTGTGTGTGACCTGATGGTTAGGAGAGCAGAGGAAAACAGCCCGCCTAAAAGGGGTGGGATTTTTGTATGTCGTGTGAGTATAAAAGATGGACTCTGAAATTGTGATAACAGAATTCTCAATGAATAAAGGCCTGACTATGCAGACCGGGACTCTGTCCATTTCTTGATCCAAAAGCCTTACAACCTTTTGAGAGACGCACAGAGACACTAAAATAGTTAGTTAATAAATTATCTTAACAGGTGCCCCCACCCAGGTAGTGGCAGTGCTGGCAACACTAGCTGCAGTAACCCATGGGGAGGGGGTCACACTCGGACAATCAGAGATGGGGCAAATTATTGTGGCCCTGGTAGCACAAAATAATAAAAGGTCTGACTGCACAGAGATGCTTGGGAAAATGTTCACAACAGGGGACCAGCGTGTGTATGTTTCAGGGGAAGGGGGTGTATCTCCCAATTTTTGCAATTTTTTGCTAAATTTTGCATGCCTTCTCAAACAGCTGCAACCGTATATACATTCGCACATCAAGTCCTTTCTTAAATTGGGCTTGGGGATGGAACAACTGCTGAACATCTGAGCTTGTGGTTTTTTGTGGGGGAAAGGGTTGAGTGTGTATGAGTATGTGTGTATGTATCCCACATCTGTTGCTATGGGGTAATGATATTAGGAACAATATAGGATGAATCACAATATTTGTTTGCTAAAATATTAATTGCTTGCCAAAAATGTACTTTTTGTAATGGCAATCCTGGTTATAGGTAACAATCCTTAGCATTAACTGGCTACATTATTACGCATATTACTCGTTAGTTGTGGAAATTAACATACACTATATTTTTTTTATAGACACTACCAGTCAAAAGTTTGGACACACCTACTCATTCAATGGTTTTTCTTAATTTTTTTTACAATTTTTTACATTGTAGAATAATAGTGAAGACGTCAAAACTATTAAATGATGGCATGGCATATCGCTGCAGCCATGCTGTGGTAGCCATGTTGGTTAAGTGTGCCTTGAATTCTAAATAAATCACAGACAGTGTCACCAGCAAAGCACCCCCACACCATCACAGCTCCTCCTCCATGCTTCACGGTGGGAACCACACATGTGGAGATCATCCGTTCACCTACTCTGCGTCTCACAAAGACACAGCGGTTGGAACCAAAAATCTCCAATTTGGACTCATCAGATCAAAGGACAGATTTCCACCGGCCTAATGTCCATTGCTCGTGTTTCTTGGCCCAAGCAAGTCTCTTCTTCTTATTGGTGTCCTTTAGTAGTGGTTTCTTTGCAGCAATTAGACTATTTGAGAGCGACGCTCCAGAAAATGCGTGCCATGTTTACATACTGAAGTCCAGCTGACTGCAGTCCTAGCTGAAGTCGAAGTAGAAGTGCCATTCACCCCACTTGTTGAACAGCGGGTACAAAACCCTAAGATGAGCCGTCCAAACATCTTTGAATGTATGTTATTGGATAAACTGTCAATTTTTTACATGTATATTTATGTTCTGTATCGACAGGTCAATGTGACCGTGGTGTACTCATTATCTACTGTTCGAGTGGAAACACTGCTGAGCACAGACAGTTCCTACTAGCTACTGGTTCCGGGCACAATCTACTCCAGTCCCAAATTATTATAATAGTGTATAAAAGCTCAATTAAGCCAATACTATGAGTTCAGTAATATATCAACGATTAAACACAAAGCTGTAACGTAGCCTGTTGTAAAATAAGGTGGGGGTGATACATTTTGATGATTGGTGTTATTGTGTGGAACATATACAAAAGTATGTGGACACCCCTTGAAATTAGTGGATTTGGCTATTTCAGCCACACCCGTTGCTGACAGGTGTATAAAATCGAGCACACCGCCATGCAATCTCCATAGACAAACATTGGCAGTAGAACAGCCTTACTGAAGAGCTGAGTGACTTTCAACATGGCACAGTCATAAGCAGGGGCGGTGTGTTCAATAGGGCGATATGGGCGACGCACTGCCAAACGGGAAAAGGAAGGGATTTTTTTTCTAATCAATTATATCACGGCAACAGTAGTTATCAGTGTTGTAATCTAGACGTCTGATCTGCCACAGTGCCACTAAATGTCCAATCAGGCTAAAGTCGTGCTTCAAATGGCCCCCCCCCCCTTTTGGGGCGATTTCAGTCAGGTTGAAAATCGCCCAGAAGTCTGTCATAGACTCCCATGTAAAATCTATTTTTTTCAAATATCAGAGCTTTCAATACAATCTCTATGGGTTTCTGAGGGCTTGCACTTACGCGCTTTCGTCATACGTAACATAACCATGAACGTAACTAAGAAAAGAGCGGGTAGCCTCGTCAATCAATTCACTACTACTATCAAAATGGCTAGGCTTCAGTGCAACTCGATTGTGTCTTTGAAAGAAGTTCCTTTTTGTCGGCGAACAAATGAAGATAAATTGGCAACGAAACAATTAGGACCTCCCAGACCAAATTTAATAATTCAACAGGTTTCTACTAAAGGGGGGAAGTCCTACACCCGAGGATTTTCCAAAAATTGGTACGAACGAAAAACCTGGCTAGCAGGCTGCGATGTAGCTAATGCAGTCTTCTGCTACCCCCTGCTTACTCTTTCACCCTGAAGGCGGCACGGCAGACAGCACCGCTTGGACAGCGACTGGTGTGTAACGGACATGCACCATCTTTCAGGAAAGATTAAGAAACATGAGCTGTCAAAGACCCACATGGATAGCTGTTTGAGATTGTCTACTTTGGGGAGAGTGAACATTCCCACTCAACTGGATGAGGGATACAGGCTAGCTGTCCGCCGCCACAACGATGAGGTTAGTGTTGATAATCACAAGTTTACTGGAGAACTGAAACTGACAAGGCTGACAAGATAGGACCCTTTTGTCCATTGTTATTGGATAGGAACAGAACTTATAACCAGCTCCTGACCTAAATAGATCTTAGCACAACATTTTACTCAACATATCATATTCCATATTCACTATAACAAATATATTTACTACGACATTAGCAAGAACCGCCACATCCTCAGCCGGCTAATCCAGTGTGTGAAGTTTTGCGGAGTGTTTGAGTTAGCTTTGCGAGGCAAAGATGAAACTGAGGGCTCCACCAACCCTGGTAAGCCAACACTTTTGAGATCAGTCAATAAATGCTTCTGGTATTGACTTATATGCTGCCCCTGTCTTCATGTTGTTGCTGGACATATCTTTTTTAAAATGTGTGTAGGTCACCTAAATCATCAGAAAAATTGCCCCCCCTGAGAATTTTTTCAGGAGCCGCCACTGGTCATAAGACACCTTTCCAACAAGTCAGTTTGTCAAATTTCTGCCCTGCTAGAGCTTCCCTGGTCAACTGTAAGTGCTGTTATTGTGAAGTGGAAACTTCTAGGAGCAACAACGGCTCAGCTGCGAAGCGGGAAGCCTAAGATCACCATGCGTAATGCCAAGCTTCAGCTGGAGTGGTGTAAAGCTCGCCGCCATTGGACTCTGGAGCAGTGGAAACGCATTCTCTGGAGTGATGAATCACGCTTCACCACCTGGCAGCCCGACAGACAAATCTGGCTTTGGCTGATGCCAGGAGACCGCTACCTGCCCAAATGCATAGCGCTAACTGTAAAGTTTGAGGAGGAATAATGGTCTGGGGCTGTTTTTCATGGTTCGGGCTAGGCCCCTTCCAGTGAAAGGAAATCTGAACGTTACAGCATATAATGTCTAGACGATTCTGTGCTTCCAATTTTGTGGCAACAGTTTGGGGAAGGACCTTTTCTATTTCAGCATGACAATGCCCCCGTGCACAAAGCGAGGTCCATACAGAAATGGTTTGTCGAGATCGGTGTGGAAGAACTTGACTGGCCTGCACAACCCCATCGAACACCTTTGGGATGAATTGGAACGCTGACTGCGAGCCAGGCCTAATCGCCCAAAATCAGTGCCCGACCTCACAAATGCTCTTGTGGCTGATGGGCAAAGAAACTCAAAAGGGGTGATGATATTAATGAACAATAATTTTGATCCGAATGTGCAAATTGTCCAAACAGATCCGCAAGGTATATGGATGATTTTAAATATGTTATTGGACCATATACAGATATGGCTCATTAATCTATACTGTCCAAATAATGATGATCCACACTTCTTTGAAAATATATATAATCAATTATCAAACCTACAAGACTCTATTATTATGGTGGAAGATTATAATACGGTTTTAAATACCTCAATGGACCGTAAAGGAAAGCACAATACAAACTATCACCCTCATGCACTTAAGGAAATCATGAATGTCATGGATATATATTGGAACTAGTAGATATATGGAGGCTTTAATATCCTGACCTAGTGAGATATACATGGCAGAGGCTCAATCAAGCTAGTCATCTTGACTACTTTCTTATGTAATTCTCGCTGGCACCAAAGTTTAAAAAGAGTTGATATGGGACAGAATGCGGTCGGACCATCAAATAATTGGCATATACACTACCGTTCAAAAGTTTGGGGTCACTTAGAAATGTCCTTGTTTTCAAAAGAAAATCAATTTTTTTGTCCATTAAAATAACATAAAATTGATCAGAAATACAGTGTAGACATTGTTAATGTTGTAAATGGCTATTGTAGCTGGAAACAGCTGATTTGTAATGGAATGTCTACATAGGCGTACAGAGGCCCATTATCAGCAACCATCAGTCCTGTGTTCCAATGGCACGTTGTGTTTGCTAATCCAAGTTTATCATTTTAAAAGGCTAATTGATCATTAGAAAACCCTTTTGCAATTATGTTAGCACAGCTGGAAACTGTTGTGCTGATTAAAGAAGCAATAAAACTGGCCTTCTTGAGACTAGTTGAGTATCTGGAGCATCAGCAATTGTGAGTTCGATTACAGGCTCAAAATGGCCAGAAACAAATAACTTTCTTCTGAAACTCGTCAGTCTATTCTTGTTTTGAGAAATGAAGGCTATTCCATGCGAGAAATTGCCAAGAAACTGAAGATCTCGTACAACGCTGTGTACTACTCCCTTCACAGTACAGCGCAAACTGTCTCTAACCAGAATAGGGAAAAAACTAAAAACATTAGAGTGTCTAGTTTGAGAAACTGGCGCCTCACAGGTCCTCAATTGGCAGCTTCATTAAATAGTACCCGCAAAACACCAGTCTCAACGTCAACAGTGAAGAGGCGACTCCGGGATGCTGACCTTCTAGGCAGAGTTGCAAAGAAAAAGCCATATCTCAGACTGGCCAGTAAAAATAAAAGATTAAGTGACCCCAAACTTTTGAATGGTACATTACTCTTACAGAATTTCCATGTGGGCGAGGATTTTGGAAATGTAATCAAAGCCTATTGGATGATAACTTGTTTTTAACTAGGACAGAATAATTTATAACCCATTATTTGAAAGAGGAAGCAAAGTACTTTAAGCATATGTTTTTGTTTCAGTCTCCTCCATCTCCACTAACCAAAGCTAATTGTATGGATTTTTTTTCTATTAATAATGTAAAATTAACAGCTGTACAGAAAGACTCATGTGAAGGCCAAGTTACAGAGGAGGAACTTCTTGATGCAATTAAAGCCTTTACGTCCGGGAAAACTCCAGGGCTGGATGGCATACCAGTGGAGGTATACCAAACCTTTTTTGATATACTCAGAGGACCGTTATTAGCATGTTTTAACCCCTCCTATAAAAATGGTAGAATATCAGATACTCAACAAGAAGGTCGGATTTCATTATTACTGAAACAGGATCCAAGTGGTAAATATAAAGATCCAGTCCATTAACAAAATGGTAGGCCCCTTACACTTCAGTGTTGTGATGCAAAAATTCTAGCAAAATGCATAGCAGATAGAATAAAAAAGGTATTATCTAATATTATTAATCCTAATCAGAATTTTTTTTTTTTTACATGGACGATACATTGGAGATAATATAAGACAAGTACTGGAAATAATAGAACTCTGGGAAACCAAGCCTGGTATTCATAGCTGACTTTGAAAAGGCTTTTGATTAAGTAGAACTAGAATTTATATATAAATGCCTGGAATATTTCAATTTTGGAGAATCTCTTGTAAAATGGGTTAAAGTTATGTATAGTAACCCTAGGTGTAAAATAGTAAATAATGGCTACTTCTCAGAAATTATTAAACTGTCAAGAGGAGTAAAACAAGGTTGTCCAGTATGGGCATATCTATTTATTATGGCCATCGAAATGTTAGCTATTAAAATCAGATCCAACAATAATATCAAGGGGTTAGAAATCCAGGGCTTAAAAACAATGGTGTCATTGTAAGCTGATGATTCATGTTTTCTTTTAAATCCACAATTTGCATCCCTCCACAGCCTCATAGAGGTTCTAGATACTTTTTCTAAGCTCTCTGGATTACAACCAAATTATGATATTACGTATTGGATCACTAAAACATACAACTTTTACATTACAGTGTAGTTTACCAATAAAATGGTCTGACAGTGATGTGGATGTACTCGGAATACATATCCCCGAAATAAAGAAATTATCTCACTACAATACATTTTTATAGAAAGTTAGCAAAAATAGATAAGATATTGCTACCATGGAAAGGAAGATCAAAAAAAAAATCACCCTGATTAACTCTTCAGTCATACTGCAGTTTACCTAATTGCTTTTAGTCTTGCCTACACCTAGTGACCTGTTATTTTTTTTAAATATATGAGCAAAAAATGAGCAAAAAATATTACTTTTTATTTGGAACGGCAAGCCAGACAAAATCAAACGGGCCTATTTATATAATGAATATGAGGGCAGAAATGATTTAATAATAAAGCATAAGACCTCTCACTAAAGGACTCAGTCATACACAAGTTATACTTAAATCCGAACTGGTTCTCTAGCAGATTAGTAAGAATGTCTCACCCCATGTTCAAGAATGGCCTTTTTTCCCTTTTTATTCAGATTACAACCTCTCACTTTCGGTTATTTGAAAATGAAATCATCTCCAAAATATGGCTTTTTTTTTATACAAGCCATAGAAAGTTGGTTGCAATTTCAATTTAATCCACCAGAAAAGACAGAACAAATAATACAACAAATATTGTGGTTAAACTCAAATATACTAATTGATAGAAAAACATAATTTTTCGTTTATAAAAAAAATTGTATAATCTTTGTACAGTGGGGGAAAAAAGTATTTAGTCAGCCACCAATTGTGCAAGTTCTCCCACTTAAAAAGATGAGAGAGGCCTGTAATTTTCATCATAGGTACACGTCAACTATGACAGACAAATTTAGGAAAAAAAATCCAGAAAATCACATTGTAGGATTTTTAATGAATTTATTTGCAAATTATGGTGGAAAATAAGTATTTGGTCACCTACAAACAAGCAAGATTCCTGGCTCTCACAGACCTGTAACTTCTTCTTTAAGAGGCTCCTCTGTCCTCCACTCGTTACCTGTATTAATGGCACCTGTTTGAACTTGTTATCAGTATAAAAGACACCTGTCCACAACCTCAAACAGTCACACTCCAAACTCCACTATGGCCAAGATCAAAGAGCTGTCAAAGGACACCAGAAACAAAATTGTAGACCTGCACCAGGCTGGGAAGACTGAATCTGCAATAGGTATGCAGCTTGGTTTGTAGAAATCAACTGTGGGAGCAATTATTAGGAAATGGAAGACATACAAGACCACTGATAATCTCCCTCGATCTGGGGCTCCACGCAAGATCTCACCCCGTGGGGTCAAAATGATCACAAGAACGGTGAGCAAAAATCCCAGAACCACACGGGGGGACCTAGTGAATGACCTGCAGAGAGCTGGGACCAAAGTAACAAAGCCTACCATCAGTAACACACTACGCCGCCAGGGACTCAAGTCCTGCAGTGCCAGACGTGTCCCCCTGCTTAAGCCAGTACATGTCCAGGCCCGTCTGAAGTTTGCTAGAGTGCATTTGGATGATCCAGAAGAGGATTGGGAGAATGTCATATGGTCAGATGAAACCAAAATAGAACTTTTTGGTAAAAACTCAACTCGTCGTGTTTGGAGGACAAATAATGCTGAGTTGCATCCAAAGAACACCATACCTACTGTGAAGCATGGGGGTGGAAACATCATGCTTTGGGGCTGTTTTTCTGCAAAGGGACCAGGACGACTGATCCGTGTAAAGGAAAGAATGAATGGGGCCATGTATTGTGAGATTTTGAGTGAAAACCTCCTTCCATCAGCAAGGGCATTGAAGATGAAACGTGGCTGGCTCTTTCAGCATGACAATGATCCCAAACACACCGCCCGGGCAACGAAGGAGTGGCTTCGTAAGAAGCATTTCAAGGTCCTGGAGTGGCCTAGCCAGTCTCCAGATCTCAACCCCATAGAAAATCTTTGGAGGGAGTTGAAAGTCCGTGTTGCCCAGCGACAGCCCCAAAACATCACTGCTCTAGAGGAGATCTGCATGGAGGAATGGGCCAAAATACCAGCAACAGTGTGTGAAAACCTTGTGAAGACTTACAGAAAACGTTTGACCTGTGTCATTGCCAACAAAGGGTATAAAACAAAGTATTGAGAAACTTTTGTTATTGACCAAATACTTATTTTCCACCATAATTTGGAAATAAATTCATTAAAAATCCTACAATGTGATTTTCTGGATTTTTTTTCCTCATTTTGTCTGTCATAGTTGACGTGTACCTATGATGAAAATTACAGGCCTCTCTCCCTGGCGGCGTAGTGTGTTACTGATGGTAGGCTTTGTTACTTTGGTCCCAGCTCTCTGCAGGTCATTCACTAGGTCCCCCCGTGTGGTTCTGGGATTTTTGCTCACCGTTCTTGTGATCATTTTGACCCCATGGGGTGAGATCTTGCGTGGAGCCCCAGATCGAGGGAGATTATCAGTGGTCTTGTATGTCTTCCATTTCCTAATAATTGCTCCCACAGTTGATTTCTACAAACCAAGCTGCATACCTATTGCAGATTCAGTCTTCCCAGCCTGGTGCAGGTCTACAATTTTGTTTCTGGTGTCCTTTGACAGCTCTTTGATCTTGGCCATAGTGGAGTTTGGAGTGTGACTGTTTGAGGTTGTGGACAGGTGTCTTTTATACTGATAACAAGTTCAAACAGGTGCCATTAATACAGGTAACGAGTGGAGGACAGAGGAGCCTCTTAAAGAAGAAGTTACAGGTCTGTGAGAGCCAGAAATCTTGCTTGTTTGTAGGTGACCAAATACTTATTTTCCACCATAATTTGCAAATAAATTCATTAAAAATCCTACAATGTGATTTTCTGGATTTTTTTTCCTAAATTTGTCTGTCATAGTTGACGTGTACCTATGATGAAAATTACAGGCCTCTCTCATCTTTTTAAGTGGGAGAACTTGCACAATTGGTGGCTGACTAAATACTTTTTTTCCCCACTGTAAATGATATGACAAATAGGACTGGTGGAGTTATGTCACACATGCAGCTAACAAAAATATATGGAAATGTCTGCTCTACCCAAAATTACAACCAACTAATTGCAGCATTACCGAAAGAATTGAAGAGTCAAGTGGAAGGGGGAAAAAGTAAGGAACCTGTCTGTCGGCCCTGCATTAAAGACCAAAATTGTTTAAAGAAAATTGTGATAGATAAAAAAGTATACCTGTTTCATTTAAGGACCAAAAAATGGACAGCTGTGCCATATACTGTAGATCGCAAAATAGTTGGGAAGAGATTTTCGATGTACCGATTCCATGGCATATTGTTTATGAACTGATACGCAAAACGACGCCGGATTCAAAACGTATAATTTTTCAATTTTAAATTATTATACAAAATCCTTGCAACCAATAGAATGTTATATACAGCTCTGGAAAAAAAGTAAGAGACCACTGCAAAATGATCAGTTTCTCTGGTTTTACTATTTATAGGTATGTGTTTGGGTAAAAATTACATTTGTTTTTTATTCTATAAACTACTGACAACATTTCTCCCAAATTCCAAATAAAAATATTGTCATTTAGAGCATTTATTTGCAGAAAATGACAACTGGTCAAAATAACAAAAAAGATGCAGTGTTGTCAGACCTCGAATAATGCAAAGAAAATATGTTAATGTTCATTTTTAAACAACAAAATACTAATGTTTTAACTTAGGAAGAGTTCAGAAATCAATATTTGGTGGAATAACCCTGATTTTCCTCGGCATGCTCTCCACCAGTCTTTCACATTGATGTTGGGTGACTTTATGCCACTCCTGGCGCAAAAATTCAAGCAGCTTGGCTTTGTTTGATGGCTTGTGACCATCCATCTTCCTCTTGATCACATTTCAGAAGTTTTCAATGGGGTTCAGGTCTGGAGATTGGGCTGGCCATGACAGGGTCTTGATCTGGTGGTCCTCCATCCACACCTTGATTGACCTGGCTGTGTGGCATGTGTTGTCCTGCTGGAAAAAACAATCCTCAGAGTTGGGGAACTACGTCAGAGCAAAAGGAAGCAAGTTTTCTTCCAGGACAACCTTGTGGTCTGGCTAATCATCCTGAGCTAGGCCCATCTCCCAGCTATCTACCTCTACGTCAACCGGACGGGACCACCTAGTGTTGACACGGAGCCCCGCCGATCCTACACGACTGGTCTGCCGACGAAATCGTCTGATGTGATTACAACAGGCTTCCCGTTACCACGTCGACCACGAAGATTCCATCTGCTAGCCCCGGCCCGCTAGCACACGCTAGCCGTGGCCTCTTGCCCGCTAGTGCTTTAGCAGCCCCCGAACTATCCTATTGCTGTTCACCGGACCTTATGATAACTCAGCTATACAGCTGATGCCTGCTGGACTGTTCCTTTTTACGGTACTGCATCCTGTTTATGTTTAGCCTCAGCCCAAACTGTGTCATCATTACCAGCTGTTGTCTTAGCTCTCTCAAATTACACCGTGATTGCTTTATGCCTCTCTCCCATCTCAATATGGTTAGCTTATTGTTGTTTCGGTTATTTCTAATTGTACTATTTCACTGTAGATCCCCCAGCCCAGCTAAACCTGCCTTAGATAGCTCCTTTGTCCCACCCCCCATACACGCGGAGACCGACTCAATTGGTGCCTCCAGTGATGCTATCTCTTTCATTGTTACCCAACGCTTAGGTTTACCTCCACTTTACTCATATCCTTCCATATCGTTGTCTGTACATAATGCCCTGAATCTTTTCTACAACGCCCGGAAATCTGCCCCCTTTATTCTATGTACCCAACGCACTAGAAGACCAGTTCTTAAAGCCTTTAGCCGTATCCTTATTCTAGTCCTCCTCTGTTCCTCCGGTGATGTAGAGGCTAACCCAGGCCCTGCAGCCCTCAGTATCACTCCTACTCCCCAGGCGCTATCATTTGCTGACTTCTGTAATAGCATAAGCCTTGGTTTCCTGCATGTAAATATCAGAAGTCTACTTCCTAAGTTTGAGTTATTCACTGCGTTAGCACACTCCGCCAACCCTGATGTTCTAGCAGTGTCTGAATCCTGGCTTAGGAAGGCCACCAAAAATTCTGAAATTTCCATCCCCAACTATAACATCTTCCGTCTAGATAGAACTGCCAAAGGGGGTGGAGTTGCAATCTACTGTAGAGATAGACTGCAGAGCTCTATCATACTATCCAGGTCTGTGCCCAAACAGTTTGAGCTTCTACTTCTAAAAATCCACCTTTCCAGAAATAAGTCTCTCACTGTTGCTGCTTGCTACAGACCCCCCTCAGCCCCCAGCTGTGCCCTGGACACCATATGTGAATTGATTTCCCCCCATTTATCCTCAGAGTTCGTACTGCTTGGTGACCTAAATTGGGATATGCTTAATACCCCGGCCATCCTACAATCCAAACTAGATGCCCTCAATCTCACGCAAATTATCAACGAACCTACCAGGTACAACCCTAAATCCGTAACCATGGGTACCCTCATAGATATTATCCTGACTAACTTACCCTCTAAATACACCTCCGCTGTCTTCAACCAGGATCTCAGCGATCACTGCCTTATTGCCTGCGTCCGTAACGGGTCCGCGGTCAAACGACCACCCCTCATCACTGTCAAACGCTCCCTAAAACACTTTAGCGAGCAGGCCTTCCTAATTGACCTGGCCCAGGTATCCTGGATGGATATAGATCTCATTCCGTCAGTAGAGGATGCCTGGTTGTTCTTTAAAAGTAATTTCCTCTCAATCTTAAATAAACATGCCCCATTCAAAAAATACAGAACTAAGAACAGATATAGCCCCTGGTTCTCCTCAGACTTGACTGCCCTTGACCAGCACAAAAACATCCTGTGGCGTACTGCATTAGCATCAAATAGCCCCCGTGATATGCAACTTTTCAGGGAAGTTAGGAACCAATATACACAAGCAGTCAGGAAAGCAAAGGCTAACTTTTTCAAACAGAAATTTGCATCCTGTAGCACTAACTCCAAAAAGTTTTGGGACACTGTAAAGTCCATGGAGAATAAGAGCACTTCCTCCCAGCTGCCCACTGCACTGAGGCTAGGAAACACTATCACCACCGATAAATCTACAATAATCGAGAATTTCAACAAGCATTTTGCTACGGCTGGCCATGCTTTCCACCTGGCTACCACTACCCCGGCCACCAACTCTGCACCTTCCGCTGCAACTTGCCCATGCCCCCCCCCCCCCCCGCTTCTCCTTCACACAAATTCAGACAGCTGATGTTCTGAAAGAGCTGCAAAATCTGGACCCCTACAAATCAGCTGGGCTAGACAATCTGGACCCTTTCTTTCTAAAACTAGCCGCCGAAATTGTCGCAACCCCTATTACTAGTCTGGTCAACCTCTCTTTCGTAACGTCTGAGATCCCCAGAGATTGGAAAGCTGCCGCGGTCATCCCCCTCTTCAAAGGGGGTGACACTAGATCCAAACTGTTACAGACCTATGTCCATCCTGCCCTGCCTTTCGAAAGTATTTGAAAGCCAAGTTAACAAACAGATCACCGACCATTTCGAATCCCACCGTACCTTCTCCGCTATGCAATCCGGTTTCCGAGCTGGTCGTGGGTGCACTTCAGCCACGCTCAAGGTCCTAAACGATATTATAACCGCGATCGATAATAGACAGTACTGTGCAGCCGTCTTCATCGACCTGGCCAAGGCTTTCGACTCTGTCAACCACCGCATTCTTATTGGCAGACTAAATAGCCTTGGTTTCTCAAATGACTGCCTCGCCTGGTTCACCAACTACTTCTCAGATAGAGTTCAGTGTGTCAAATCGGAGGGCCTGTTGTCTGGACCTATGGCAGTCTCTATGGGGGTGCCACAGGGTTCAATTCTTGGGCCGACTCTTTTCTCCGTGTATATCAATGATGTCGCTCTTGCTGCTGGTGACTCTCAGATCCACCTCTACGCAGACGACACCATTTTGTATACATCTGGCCCTTCATTGGACACGGTGTTAACAAACCTCCAAACGAGCTTCAATGCCATACAACACTCCTTCAGTAGCCTCCAACTGCTCTTAAACACTAGTAAAACTAAATGCATGCTCTTCAATCGAACGCTGCTGGCACCCGCCCACACGACTAGAATCACCACTCTCGACGGGTCTGACCTAGAGTATGTGGACAACTACAAATACCTAGGTGTCTGGTTAGACTGTAAACTCTCCTTCCAGACTCACATTAAGAATCTCCAATCCAAAGTTAAATCTAGAATTGGCTTCCTATTTCGCAACAAAGCCTCCTTCACTCATGCTGCCAAACATGCCCTCGTAAAACTGACTATCCTACCGATCCTTGACTTCGGCGATGTCATTTACAAAATAGCCTCCAACACTCTACTCAGCAAATTGGATGTAGTCTATCACAGTGCCATCCGTTTTGTCTCCAAAGCCCCATACACTACCCACCACTGTGACCTGTACGCTCTTGTTGGCTGGTCCTCACTACATGTTCGTCGTCAAACCCACTGGCTCCAGGCCATCTATAAATCACTGCTAGGCAAATCCCCGCCTTATCTTAGCTCATTGGTCACCATAGCAGCACCCACCCGTAGTCTGCGCTCCAGCAGGTATATCTCATTGGTCATTCCCAAAGCCAACACCTCCTTTGGCCGCCATTCCTTCCAGTTCTCTGCTGCCAATGACTGGAATGAATTGCAAAAATCTCTGAAGCTGGAGACTCTTATCCCCCTCACTAACTTTAAGCATCAGTTGTCAGAGCACCTTACCGATCACTGCACCTGTACACAGCCCATCTGAAATTAGCCCACCCAACTACCTCATCCCTATATTGTTATTTATTTTGCTCTTTTGCACCCCAGTATCTCTATTTGCACATAATCTCTTGCACATCTAGCATTCCAGTGTTAATACTAATTGTAATTATTTTGCACTATAGCCTATTTATTGCCTTACCTCCATAACTTGCTACATTTGCACACACTGTATATATATTTTCTGTTGTATTTTTTGACTTTATGTTTTTTTACCCCATATGTAACTCTGTGTTGTTGTTTTTATCGCACTACTATGCTTTATCTTGGCCAGTTCGCAGTTGTAAATGAGAACTTGTTCTCAACTGGCTTACCTGGTTAAATAAAGGTGAAATATTTTTTTTTTTTAAGTACGTGGCTTGATTAATGCGTCCTTCACAAAGACAAATCTGCCCGATTCCAGCCTTGCTGAAGCACCCCCAGATCATCACCGATCCTCCACCAAATTTCACAGTGGGTGCGAGACACTGTGGCTTGTAGGCCTCTCCAGGTCTCCGTCTAACCATTAGATGACCAGGTGTTGGGCAAAGCTGAAAATTGGACTCATCAGAGAAGATGACCTTACTCCAGTCCTCTACGGTCCAATCCTCACTGTATCCCTCTGCCAGTAAAGCCAGAATTGAACCCTTCTTTTCTTCACTCAAAACTTTCCTTTTCAACTCTTTTGGCATGGTCAATAGTTATTTTTTGGTTAATATTACTTTTGAGGTACTATTAGCACTGTTTTTGCCATCCAGCCGGTCCAATTGCAAGAGGAAAGTGATGACCACAGCAGTGGTTTTTATACTTTTCTTCATTAAATAAGATTTGGTTCAGGTGATCACCTAATCAGTACCTAATTCAGTAGAATGAGGTGTGCCTGTGTTGGAATTCAACAGACACTGGAATGGAATGGCTGTCATACATGTAGAGATGCTGTTTAAGAAAAATTTGCAGTGGTCTCTTAATTTTTTCCACAGCTGTATATGGGGGATACAACCATCCCAGCTCTGCAGATTTTGCTGCGAAGAGACAGAATCATTAGATCATTTGTTTTGGTACTGTCCATATGTAGCTTGTTTTTGGTCGCAGGTCCAGGAATGGCTGAAGAATTGCAACATTTACCTGGAGCTAACTCTGCAGATAGTGCTACTGGGTGATTTGAAAAGTCATAGTCATTCGATCAATAATATAATAATACTTTTAGCAAAAATGTTTATTTTAAATTTACAATCTGTAGAAACTATGAGAATAGAAAGGTTCAGAACTTTTGTGAAACATCACAGCACAGTTGGAAAATATATGGCAAATAGAAATCCAATATGGATGGTGTTAAGAGATAGATGGGAGGGGTTGAGTGGAGCTGAAGGGTGGGACTAATAACAACAACATAACTAATGTAAAATACAGTGGGGGAAAAAAGTATTTAGTCAGCCACCAATTGTGCAAGTTCTCCCACGTAAAAAGATGAGAGAGGCCTGTAATTTTCATCATAGGTACACGTCAACCATGACAGACAAATTGAGAAAAAAAAATCCAGAAAATCACATTGTAGGATTTTTAATGAATTTATTTGCAAATTATGGTGGAAAATAAGTATTTGGTCAATAACAAAAGTTTCTCAATACTTTGTTATATACCCTTTGTTGGCAATGACACAGGTCAAACGTTTTCTGTAAGTCTTCACAAGGTTTTCACACACTGTTGCTGGTATTTTGGCCCATTCCTCCATGCAGATCTCCTCTAGAGCAGTGATGTTTTGGGGCTGTCGCTGGGCAACACGGACTTTCAACTCCCTCCAAAGATTTTCTATGGGGTTGAGATCTGGAGACTGGCTAGGCCACTCCAGGACCTTGAAATGCTTCTTACGAAGCCACTCCTTCGTTGCCCGGGCGGTGTGTTTGGGATCATTGTCATGCTGGAAGACCCAGCCTCGTTTCATCTTCAATGCCCTTGCTGATGGAAGGAGGTTTTCACTCAAAATCTCACGATACATGGCCCCATTCATTCTTTCCTTTACATGGATCAGTCGTCCTGGTCCCTTTGCAGAAAAACAGCCCCAAAGCATGATATTTCCACCCCCATGCTTCACAGTAGGTATGGTGTTCTTTGGATGCAACTCAGCATTCGTTGTCCTCCAAACACGACGAGTTGAGTTTTTACCAAAAAGTTCTATTTTGGTTTCATCTGACCATATGACATTCTCCCAATCCTCTTCTGGATCATCCAAACGCACTCTAGCAAACTTCAGACGGGCCTGGACATGTACTGGCTTAAGCAGGGGGACACGTCTTGCACTGCAGGATTTGAGATCCCTGGCGGCGTAGTGTGTTACTGATGATAGGCTTTGTTACTTTGGTCCCAGCTCTCTGCAGGTCATTCACTAGGCCCCCCCGTGTGGTTCTGGGATTTTTGCTCACCGTTCTTTTGACCCCACGGGGTGAGATCTTGCGTGGAGCCCCAGATCGAGGGAGATTATCAGTGGTCTTGTATGTCTTCCATTTCCTAATAATTGCTCCCACAGTTGATTTCTTCAAACCAAGCTGCTTACCTATTGCAGATTCAGTCTTCCCAGCCTGGTGCAGGTCTACAATTTTGTTTCTGGTGTCCTTTGACAGCTCTTTGGTCTTGGCCATAGTGGAGTTTGGAGTGTGACTGTTTGAGGTTGTGGACAGGTGTCTTTTATACTGATAACAAGTTCAAACAGGTGCCATTAATACAGGTAACGAGTGGAGGACAGAGGAGCCTCTTAAAGAAGAAGTTACAGGTCTGTGAGAGCCAGAAATCTTGCTTGTTTGTAGGTGACCAAATACTTATTTTCCACCATAATTTGCAAATAAATTCATTAAAATCCTACAATGTGATTTTCTGGTGAAAAAAATTCTCAATTTGTCTATCATAGTTGACGTGTACCTATGATGACAGGCCTCTCTCATCTTTTTAAGTGGGAGAACTTGCACAATTGGTGGCTGACTAAATACTTTTTTCCCCCACTGTATATATATACAAAAATATACATATTTACAAAAATATACGATTGGAAATGATGGAGACAATTACGTTGATTGAAACTACAATCTATCTGCAATATTAAAGCTGATCTACCCCCTAAGATTTTTTTTATTTTTATAATGTATGTAGTAAAAATTACATTATTGTCTTTAGGAATATATTGGAGTAAAAGTGAAAGTTGTCAAAATATAAATAGTAAAAAAAGTACAGATACCCCCAAAAACTCCTTAAGCAGTACTTTAAAGTATTTTTTCTTAAGTACTTCACACTACTGCTAAAAGCAGATCATACAGTCAGATAGACATACTGTATTAAGAGGAGAGCTGTCATTTACCGCAGGGTTTCCAAAACTCGGTCCTGGGCCCCCCCAGTTTCAGAAACTCTGATTTAACGTACTGTAATGTACCTCTCTGTGTTTGTCTCTTGTCGAGAGAGCGAGAGAGAAAGAGGACAGTAGGCCTGGCTGGGCAGCTCCCTCCCAGTGCTATTGTCCTTCCTCAGGGACAGACAGTGACAGTTATTGAGACCGATGGAGGGTTTTCTCACTGCCACCCTGTTTTACTGCCTACTGGGCTGCTAGAGGCCTACAACACAGTGTATATCAGCCAGCCTGGATTCACCTGGTCAGTCTATGTCATGGAAAGAGCAGGTGATTCTAATGTTTTGTACACACAGTGTATGTGTTTCCATATGATTATACTATACTACCGCTGGGTTAATAACCTGTATTATGCTTGTGTAACTATACAAGACGATAGCTTACTGCCAGTAGACAACCTATCTGTGTGTTTCTATGTAAGACTGTACTATAACCTGTATATATGTGTTTCTATACAGGACAATAGCCTATTGCCAGTGGGTAGACAACCTGGAGGAGACCCAGAAGATGCTGTCAGTCACTGGACCTCTCAGTGACATGCTAAAGTGGATCCTCAGCCACCTGAACAGCAGCATGGTGCAAAGGCAGATGTACGGCCACGGCATCGGACGCTTCTCCAAGGAGGAGGTCTACAAGCTGATGGAGAAGGACATGCGCACACTGGCCGAACTGCTGGGTATGTATGGAGAGGTACAGGGGGATGGGAGGGTAGGGGTAGACAGAGGGTGAATCCCAAATCAACCCTTAGGCACTACCCTTAGGCCTAGGCACTTGTGTAGATATGAGAGGATCGGACTAGTGTAAGCAATATAGCGACAATTCTACCTGGCCTATCAGAGGGCAAAATGGAGCAACAACCATATTGCTTACAGCGATCCAATCCTTTTAGATCTACAGAAGTGCCTAGGTGGTTGGGACTAGGGGTTGATTTGGGATTCAGGGAGAGACTAGGGGCAACTGAAGGACAACTGATGTTGTAGCCAAGTTCTCAACGCTCTCACAGTATTGAGAAATTGGCTACTGATGATGGAGATATGAGGAACAATGGGAAAGGAAGGCTACCTAATCATCCGGTATCACTTATAACATGGGGTCAGTTGAAGTTCACTGTAAGAATGACTTTGTAGTGGGGTATGTCCTTTATGAACAGCTCCCTTTTACTCTCTTCCACTCTCTAGTGGTGAGATACTGTATATGCACTGTGCTTCCAACTGCAATATGTGTTTCAAATGTCTTTTAGTAGGGAAAAGAGCAGAGAATGTCTATTGATTTTAGCGTAAAATCTTTGCAAGGTCGTAAACTATAGTGTAATCTTTGCAAGTTCGTAAACTATAGTGTAATATGTGCAATCTGAATTTACTTTATAACGCTTTGAATATAACTACTATAACGTCAAACTGTTCTCCTGGTTGGCTGGGTGTTTCCCTGTGGGTATGTTGATGGTTGGTTGATGGTTGGTTGATGGTTGGTTGATGCATGGTCGATGCATGGTCGATGCATGGTCGATGCATGGTTGATGCTTGGTTGATGCTTGGTTGATGCTTGGTTGATAGTTGACTGATATTTGACTGATAGTTGACTGATGGTTGACTGACAGTTTGACTGATAGTTTGCTGATAGTTTGCTGATGGTTGGTTGACATCTGTTACTGACCCCGGCTGTTAATCTGTCCTGCAGGAGATAAGAAGTACTTCATGGGGCATAAGATGTCGACAGTAGACACTGCTGTGTTTGGTCACCTGGCCCAGGCCATGTGGACACTACCTGGCACACGACCTGAACAGCTCATCAAAGGTCAGTTCAATCTCTCAGCCTCTCTGTGAAATGTTTTACTCATACCCACAATACCAAAGCATCATAATTGATTGGTTTTAAAAGTGTGCATTGTGATTGTGTTATTGTTATTATGTTGTTATCAAGATTGTATCAAAAACATTCTGTACCTAATGTATTATTCTATAGATTTAAAGGCATGTGGAGAATAGGATGCAATAAGGTCCTCCTGTTTTATACAGGTGTACTTGCCTACTTCTTACACTAGATGACAGTGAAAGACTGTAATGTGCAGTGTTGTTGCACATTTACTAGTCATGGTTTCAGTCTTTAGAGAACAGAGACAATCAGAGATGAAAGACCAGTCTCTTTTCATTTTTGAACTGTACAGAATCTGACAATCAAGGTCTAAATATGAAATCAGAGGATGCTCTGACACTGATGTACATGTTTCTTGAGTACTGATGTTGGAACCTGTACTTCCTGTATCCCCTGTCCCCTGTGTTTTAGGCGAGCTCATCAACCTGGCCATGTTCTGTGAGCGCATCCGGAGAAAGTTCTGGCCTGAGTGGTTTGTGGACATAGAAGACCTGTACTATGACGGAGCAGACACTGACAGCAGCGAGGGCTCTCCTACAGGCCTGATGGACTTTGGCCTGTTCTCCCGGACAGACACCATGGAGGAGAGTGAAGCCTCCGACAAACACACACACTCGCACACTCACTCCCCCGATACGGACCACTCGCTGTTTGACTCGGACGTGGGCACGGGCTCAGACAACGAGCCGCAGCTCAAGTGTGAACCTCCAAGTCCTGACCCTCCTAATCCTGCCCCTTCCAAACCCAGTCCCAAACCTCCCAACCTTTGACCCACCCTCATCCTGGGAGGTGGGGTGGGTTTGGCTGAGGTGGTCAGACGGCCGGAACTTCGAACTAATCAGGGCGCTGCTATCTGGATGGGCATCATAGAGCTGCGGAACACAGAGGCACAGTTCTCGCTTCTGCTGCTGCCCCTCCCTCTCTTCCAGAGATCTGTGCTCACACATGGAGGCGCAGTTATATCCCATGATGACTGAAAACTGTATCCTAACAATGTAATATCAGTGAGGCCAGACAAACTGGGTGTTTGTATGCAGAGTGTATAAATCAAACCCCCTGTTACATGTGTTACAGTAATATGATATCCTCACCCCTAGTGATTGTAACATTGCCAATATGGCACTATCACAGACATTGCCTTATTTGTGTCAGTTGTCCCAGGGTACAGACTCGTGTAAAACATTATTAGAGAGATTGTTGGTGGAACCAGTTAGTGGTGCATCTGTCCATGGAATTACAGACAACATGGTTGTTTCTTAGAAATGTAGCTAGTGAAAGAGAGACGATGATGATGGTAGCAGAAACATGAAAACACTGGATTTGAGAGGAAACGGAGGACAGTCATTTGCTGTAACTTGGACACATATTGTAAAGAGTGATATATAAAGAATGTTTGACTTGGGTGGCTGCTCTAGTCTGTGTCTTACTAACGGTGGGCTGTTCTACTGGTAGTCCTATTGTTTGTGGCTTGCTGCTGAGCATCAGCCATAATCACTGGCCTTTCCATCAACTGTGTCTAACTTCACTCTAGTAAAGGAGATACACATAAGGAACTGGAGATGTAACACTCTTGTCGGAGTACACTTACTAGGACAGGCTGGTTGTAGAGCCGACTCTTGTATCTCACCACTAGAGGGTGCTGTATCTATACATCCATCCTGCGGTCTATTTAACTCTATGGTCTCGAGTCCTGTCAGTTTCTGCCACTTGGAATGTTAAAGGCCCAGTGCTGTCAAAGACGTGATTTTCCTGTGTTTTATATATATTTCCACACTATGAGGTTGGAATGATATTGTGAAAATTATGATAGTGCCCTTTTAGTGTAAGAGCTGTTTGAAAAGACTGCCTGAAATTACAGTCTGTTTTGGTGGGATGGAGTTTTGGCCTGCCTGTTGACATCAGACCAATAAGAATAGACCATTAAGAAATAGAGTTCCAAACCTGTCTGCCAATAACAGCTCGTTTTCAGTTTTCCCCTCCCCACCCAGACCACTCCCAGACAGTCCTAGCAAAATTTTAGCTTGACAATTTGCTCTTTGCTAAGAAGCTGTTTTTGTTTCTTTTTGACCATTTTAATTGAAAACAATCACAGTAAGGTATGTAAATGTTACCCAGAAATTATTTGAATTTCAGATAAAAACAGCTGCATTGGATCTCTAATGAAATAATAACAATAATACAAAGCATTCTTTATCACTTCAGTATTAACACCAAACTAATACAGAAAGTTACTGAAAACAGAATGGAAAGGCCCATTTGTAGGAAGTAGTGTTATCCCTTTACGTGTGTGTGTGTCTGAGAGAAAGAGACTGGAAAGATGATAGTGGGCTGTAATATGACTACATTACTATGCACTGTATGATATAAGCCTTAGTGCACAGAAATTATGAAAAGAGGTTGAATGTGAATCGTGAATGCAGATTGATTTAGCTTTCTTTACTCAGTAACTCACTCTTATTTGAAAACAGTGCCAGCACTTTGTATTTATATTAAACTTAAGTTTGCAATGTTTTATCATTTGTATCTTTATTGCTCTCAAGGAGAGCAATCATTTTGTAATATTTATTTTTTAATGGAATGGGATTGTTATGATAAGATGGTAGCTAATGCCAAATGAATAGAATGGGATGTGTATATCTATGGGTGTGTTTTAACTCACCTAGTACCCTGGATGGGTGGAGTTTTCACTTTATTACCAACATAATGGTTTCAAATGGGCAAACTCAAACTAACGCACCTATGATGCTGGGGATTGTTGTGATAAAATGGTAAGGCCAAATGAATGGAATGAGACATGAACATCAATGACACAGGCCACTGGATGTCTGTGTAGTAGCTAGGCTTTTAAGTTGAAATATTGATAGGTGTGTGTGTGTGTATCAGGATGACCCTGAGAGAATATCATATTTATTCACAAAGTTGCAATGTCAAAGTAAACAGTTGTTTGCAAAGGCACATAGACAAAAGTCCAAATAAAACAGTAAATTGTCAATCTGCTAGGATTATACACACCCTACCTCCCAATGATGAAACATAAAATTGCAAAACAATGTGGACCAAGACATGGATCTGTCTAAACCTTTTCTCAACTGTCCCTTTAAGTGTCTTTTAATTTGGCTATTTGTGTTTGTAATTGAGAAAATATTTTTGAGGGAGTTTGATTTAATTGCATTGCCATACTGTTGAAATTAAAACATTTTAGAAGCATGGGCAGACCAGACCCGCAATGAGAGAGCAGCAGAGGAGGCGCTATCACATGGGGCAGAGCAGCCTCCAGAACATGATTCATCCCAAAATATGTCAACCTGCGGTATATTATGGGATGTGTTTTTACCATGCTACATATGGACAACTCATTATATCAGTGCGACTGTTTTATCAAGCTAAATTAGAACAATGTATGTCCTGTTAGTGGAAATATTACATTACGGGGAAATGTACATAAGTGTGATAAACTCATGAATCCACTGTAACATACTGACAAACTACCTATGGATGTCCAATTATGATAACCCAAAGGTGAGGTGGCTGTATGACAATGATTACTCTCAATGATTTCATTAAACAATAGCTGTGACGATTTAAAAACTGATCTGTGTCTGAGTTTTGTTACTGTGTGTCTGAACGTTGGTATTATTTACTGTAAATATACTACATTTGCACATTTCGTATTTATAATGATTAATTTCACAATTATTTTCACCTCTAACATTATTTTCTTGTGTGCATATATTAGTATTCTACATATTACTACCCTATATTATTACTCTGCATGTATTGTGTGTGTGTGTGTGTGTTTGTGTTTGGGTCTGTGTGTGTTTAACATGTGAGCCACAGTGTTTTCAATCAGGCTAACGAGTGGCAGGCATCCAGGCGCAGAGGCGGGCTGATTAAGGCTCTGCCAGGCGCTGGAGGCAAGGAGGGGGGAGTGGAGGGGAGAGGAGGAGGAGAGAAGGCTGGGGCTCAGGGCTCAGGGAGAGGGGGCTGTGTGGTGGTGCTGGGCTGGGGGATGGGGAGAGCGGAGAGAGGGCCACGGATCAGGAACCAGGATCCCTAGGGATGGAGCAGGTGCAGGCTGCGAGCGAGGCCTTTGGGCCCGAAGGGGCACACAGAGCTTAAAACAATCTGCACAGCTCCTTTTTTAATTTTCCTTTTCTGAAACACCCCACCTCTCTCACTGCCTCTCTCTGTGCCCCCTCTCTTTATTTTTCTCACTCTCTCTCCTTAGCCCTCTCCCTCTCTCTCTCACGCTTAACAGATCAGCGCTCCACAAAGAGGGATAAACACAGAGAGGAAAATTAAAAAGGGAACTCCCCTGGCACACCAAAACAAATTAGAGCAAACAAATTACACAGAGTCAACACACAAATACTGGAGCATCTGTGGCTCTGGACTGACTGAGTGGAGCTGGTGGCATCCTCAACCTCAGATACCACCATTACAGTATTGTACACTCTCTCAAACCAACCCACACACTCTACACTCATAGAGTTACACTAACAAACTTTAACAGATTAACTCCAACTATCATGTTTACAAAAAAAATAATCTAGTTGGGTATGCCATGAATGTGCATTCACGACTACAGAATGAATCCGAGATTGTTAGCTCAGTATATTTAAGAGTAGGCCCATACACGTGACATACAAGAGGTATGAGAAGTTAGTGGTATGTTAGTATTTCAGGGTAAAAATGTGTATGTTTCAAAAAGTGTTTGTAGGAGTGACTTGTTCAATTTGTGCTTGAATCGTAATGTGCGTGAATTCAAGTCCTAATACATGATACATATGTTCTGAGTTTTTTAAATAATTTTGAAGTTAAAGTTCTGTCTGTACATTTCACTAACCATGGCTAAATTCACTGTATATCAACATATTCCAGCATATTGATCTGTTCCTCTGTGAGTGTGAATGTGTGTGTTTTGATGGTTTTGGCTGGCCCTTCCCTTGGCCCTCTGGCAGTGGCAGTGACCCGTCCATCTGCCTCCCACTGTCTGTCTGGGGCCCTGGGGGACAGGGGCCACTGTGGCCCCCGGGCCAGCTGGTCATCCCCCAGAATCAGCCCTTCTCTGCCAGGTGGGTCCCAGTGGGCTCCGATGGACCCCGGGACATGCCACACTACCTCCACAACCAGCACAGTACCCCCACACCCAGCCGCCCGCCGCATCCCCCACAGGCTCAGGTGCTCCCCACAATGCCTGGGTTCAGGGGGACTTGAAACCAACAGGTGGCGCTGTTTTCTTTACTAATTACAGCTTTATTTATTCATTGGCATGTGGAGGCTTCCAGATGACTTTGGCCACACCACTCGTTCACGGGATAGGTGCCAGTGTCTCTCTCTGTGTGTGTGTGTGTGTGTGTGTGTGTGTGTGTGTGTGTGTGTGTGTGTGTGTGTGTGTGTGTGTGTGTGTGTGTGTGTGTGCGTGTGCGTGTGCGTGTGCGTGTATGCGTGCATGTATGTGTGTGTGTGTTTATATACAGTGCCCTCCGTAATTATTGGGACAGTGACACGTTTTTTCTTATTTTGGCTCTATACTCCAAAAATGTGGATTTGAAATCAAACAATAACTAAAGTGCAGACTGTCAGCTTTAATTTGAGGGTAACCGTTTAGAAATGACAGCACTTTTTGTACATAGTCCCCCAATTTTAGGTGACCAAAAGTATTGGGACAACTTCCCTTATGTGTATTAAAGTAGTATAAAGTTAGTATTTGGTCCCATATTCATAGCACGCAATGACTACATCAAGCCTGTGACTACAAATGTGTTGGATGCATTTGCTGTTTGTTTTGGTTGTGTTTCAGATTACTTAGTGTCTGGTTTAGTTTTTGCCATTTGTCCTCATGACTAAATGTGGCGCTTGTACATATTGTATGAGGTATATGGAGTACCATAGACGGTCCTCATACAACAGAGTTTTATCTAATGTTTTGAGTAAGCACTTAGGTTTGATTTACAGACTGTCATAGTCAACCTTAAGAGCATTTTGTCGCTCTATGAGCCTTTCATACGTGGCTCTATCAGCAGAAGTAGTTGTTTTTCTATGTCACCTGGTCTGTGGGGATGTTTCAAGCACTAATACACTTTGAGGTTAGTGACTCTAATGTTGACTTCTCCTCTGGGAGAAAGAAAAAGAGGGCAGAGAGAAAGTGAGAGAGCGAGAGAAAGAGGAAAGGAGAGAGAGAAAGAAAGAGAGAGAGAGACTAAGAGTTCAGGCCTTTATTCCTCAGCGCAGAGCACAGACAGAGACACCACTATGGACCAGGCCCTATCATAGCTTCCCTTCTGTTGGCCCATTATCTCTCTCCCCATGCTGCACTCCCCTTCTCTTCTTTCCTCCATCCATCCTTCCCTTCCCCTGGATGTTATCTTCAGCCGCTTATGCCCTAATACCCCAATTGTTGGGCTCTAAAAACAATAATTAGCAATCCCAAACGAGACTGAGGGGCAAATTTAACAGCTTTTTTCTCATGTTTTTTCTTTCTTCTGAAGAGTAGAGGGATATTGGCAAAGCCTCTTTAAACTCTCTGGCTTTGTGGGGGATTATTTTTGTGCCGAGATCCTGGCGGGTGTTTTTTCCTTCCTGGTTGTGGTGGCAGACACGCTAGGTAAACAGTTTGTGTCACACTTGATTGCATTTTAGAAATTAAAAAAAGAGGGAATGACAATGGATCGGGGATGGGGACACTGACATCATAAGACCTGGGCTCTTTGGGGACCAATGGTATGTGTCGTGACAGAGTGGCCCTCACGGCCAGAACAATGCCGGGGCCCGTCCTTCAGAGTACGCTCCCAGTTCCCAGTCTCTAGCACTATCTACGCTAGGCCATCTGTCTCGCTCTCTCTTTCTCTCCTCCTCCTCTCCTCCTCTTTTCTCGGGCTGGAATGGCAGTGGATTTGAATGTGTTGAATGTGGCTCAATTATTCAGCTGTTTACAAACACAGTCAGGCTGGAGGTGTGTGTGTGTGTGTATGTGTGAGTGTGAGTGTATGTGTGTGTGTGTGTGCTGCTGATATTGCGGAATTCCCCTGGTGGTGCAGGACTGTGTCTGTGCCATTCAGAGCTCAGGTCTAGAGAAAACACCTTCATTCTTGTCCTCTGTGCAGTTTTGCAAAGACTTAGGAGGTGTCTGAGGGTTTAAATGCACAATAGTATAGTTCAGTCTCCATGGTTTATACAGAGATGTTTCACAGTTGTGTTTGGATTATAGTAGCCCCAGATGACTGGATGACAGTTTGCTTCTATCGTCAAGATGGTACAGTAGTCAGACCCACTACAGTTTAAATGGTATTAAAACTCCACAGATGGGTAATGGTGTCTGTGTATGTATGAATATACAGTACAGGTTGGTATGAAGACCTATAGAGGGCAGTGTTTTACTACAGAACAGTGACATGTTCGCTATTAGTAGAAAACCGCTGACCCCACTAATGTCAGAGAAGACATCTATAGAGGACTGTACTGCACTCACATGTAAATACCACAACACTTTTGAATTTCCAGTCTATGGGTGAGGCACAGTGCATTTACCCTTACGTGCCTCACCCACCTGGGTTGCATTCACTAGGCACTAAACAGACAAAAACAGGGAGGGACGACCTGGATTTGCCCAATAAGAAACGTTGGTTTCCGTTTTCCGTTGCAAATGTTTTTCTACGTTTTGCTACAGTGTGCACTAATGAATACGACTCAGGTTTCTCTCCTTGTCTCCTGTCCTTCTTGATCTCTGATCTTATCTGTCTGGATAGAGTGATAAAAAAGAATGGCAAGAAAAGATATCCAATCTGTCCTATCAGATCATAGAGACCCTTTATATCAAACATGTTATTAGCTTCCAATGGGTGGTAACTACAACTCCAGCAGTTATCTATGGAGCTTTAGTTCAGGTCAGAGCAAAAGAGGCTACCAGTACCCTTTTCACACTATCATATCGACCTGAACCGTACTGCGAGAGTACAGTTCAGTTCGACACAATTGTCTGAAAAAAGGAACTGGTAGGACTGAGTTTACCGTTCTGTTGTCACCCCCCCAAAAAAACATTTTATTTATCATTAACACCACCTTCAGAATTCAATCTTGAATTATTTAACAATCAAGTTTTTGTTTATTCACATAAACAAATTTGTGGGGAAAATGATTTGCATTCTGCAATTTCGTAGGAGGTAAAACGGGAGACAGGCTACACAGCCATCGTACCTGTCACATATCGCAGTTCAGTCGCGAGGGACCGACCCGTACCAGTCTGCCTGGAGCGTCGCGGGCCTCCCCTAATATATAATCTGTTGTTACACTGTCACCGCGAGGAGCTCGCCGAGCCCTGGGAGAAGGCACAGAAATTAATTAATCTAATTAAATATGTCGTATTGCCCAAATGAGACGCTGCACTGACTTTGCTGCAGGATAAGTGCAAAGTAAGGCTTGGTCCCACAAGAGAAGCACACAGCCGACTAGCGCTAACTCTAACATGCTTCATTAAACTCTTAATTACCTATTGTTTCTAACTAGTTTGTGGTGTTTTAATGAGAATCTACAGGCGGTTAAATGTAATCTAAATTTTCTAATCTACTGGTTCATTACCAAGGAGTCAAAATGTTATTGGTTTTGTGAGTAATCAGACTTTTAAATGGCACTGATAACGCTCCCGAGGGGTAGGAGTGAGGTTTCAGCTGTGTAATTGAATTCCGCTTTTTTCTCAATTTTTTGGGGAGGGAAATGGGAAGCGTTTTCTGTTGCGCTCAGTCACTCAAGTTGTGGAGAGTCTCTCTTCGGTTCCGGTCGGATCACACTCTTCCTGCTCCACATCCTCTACTCACGCACGGGTCACCATGACAACCTATTCAGAAGAAAGTTATCTGAAGATGCAATAGGAGCCTACAGATGAAGGCAACCAGTGTGTGTGTATGTGTGTGTGTGCGCACACCTCCATGTGTGTGTATATGCATGCATGTTTGTGTGTGTGTTTGTGTGTGTGTGCGTGCATCTGTGTGTGTGTGTGTGGGCACGTCTGTGCGTGCGCGCTTGTGTGTGTATGTGCACACTTACAGTACTTGTGCGCAAGTGTGTGTGTTTGTGTCCTATTCACTTCCCTGTGCTGTCACCTGGATCCAGATAAGCCAAAGGATTTATCACCCAGTGAATTGCCTTCACGTGGTGGACAAACTGGCTCCAATACATTCTCATATGAAAATGCTGCGAGGTTAACGAGTGCCAAACTCACAGAGGACTAAATCTATTAGGGGTTTCATGGATGGAATCAATCAACATGCACAACTCTGATGCACTCATTTGTCATTTTGAAGCATTGCCTATTTGAATATTACAAAACACAATCCGCATGGAATTGATTTTGATTGGCTCTTCATCAATGAGATGGAAGCAGTTGCACTAATTTGATTTCTATCATGTTACACACTTATTAGCACGGGCTGTCTGTTTCTCTCTATGTTATGAAAATGGAGTCTGTTTTCAGGTCTGACATAATAGCAAAATAGCACATCACCTACAGTGGGGTATTGGCCTATTGCTTAGTTTTAGTCTCTTCAATTGGGCATGGTTGAAATATATTCTCATCAACAACTGACTTACACCTGTTTTCAAACCTCTCTATTGTTGGAATTGATCTGATTTTACCTAAAAACCTGTGAGGCACTGTGACCCTGTGAATTCTGTAGGCTTTACAAGATGTATTTGCCTGACATTGAGTGGAGGGGTTGCTTGCCACAGTTCATTCTAGGCAGCAAAGGACGAGGAGGAGGTAGAGGAAGATCACTGAGATTGAGTGATGATGAAGTGTCCAGTAGCAGGCCCTGGTTCACTAGAAATAGCCTGTTATCATATTAGAACAGGCTGTTCCTCTCTGGGACGTGCGGTTTTGAAAGTTGATTAGTTTTTTCCAATCGCGTTGGTGCAATTTTCACAAGTATGTGGTACATTTTCACAACGCTTAGTTCAAAACTCTAAACAGATAATCAAAAAGGCAATTGTTTCAAAACTGTAAGAACATTTGCAATTGACTAAGTAAAACATACAAAACTATACACTTACTTTTTCAACAACTTTAATCAGTGTTTCATCTAGAAATACATGTTTCACATTGCAATACATGCTCATATAAAGTAATTGCTTTTCACAAATCAATGCTCACATTACTTTTGATATGATTGTCTTCTCATTTGTTAAAATACAATTTTACTTAATCCGACTGTTCTCAATTGATAATCACTTAACCATTTGGTAAACCTATAGATTTTAAACTGGGTTGTCTACAACTATCACGTTTCAGGAGAAGACCCAGATGCAGACAGTGTCGAAGTAACAAAAGTTTATTACAAAAACAGGGGGCAGGCAAACGACAGGTCAAGGGCAGGCAGAGGTCAGTAATCCAGATCAGAGTCCAAAAGGTACAGAACGGCAGGCAGTCCCAGGGTCAGGGCAAGCAGAGGTCAATAATCCAGGGTGGTGTGACAAGGTACAGAACAGCAGGCAGTCTCAGGGTCAGGGCAGGAAGAATGGTCAGGGCAGGAAGAATGGTCAAAACAGGAACTTGAGAAAGCCAGGAGCAAGGGGGAAACTGCTGGTAGGCTTGACGAAACAAAACAAACTGGAAACAGACAAACAGAGGACACAGGTATAAATACACTGGGGATAATGGGGAAGATGGGCAACACCTGGAGGGGGGTGGAGACAATCACAAAGACAGGTGAAACAGATCAGGGTGTGACAACAATAGATTTTGAGAACTACATAATGAAAATGTATGTAATACATATAAACATATAAAGTATTATATATTGTAATGTACTATTATGACTATTATGATTTTATTTCCCAGTAAATTTGAAAAAATCTGATATTGACAAGATCAAATATGTACTGTATTTAATGCATCCCTTAGACAGTAAACATGTATCCAAAGTTGCTGGGGTCTTTTTTATGGGGGTGTTTCACACTGCTTTACTAAAATTGCATTGGCTAATACAGTACTGTAAAACCGTAATAAATGCCATTTACGTAGCAGGCGTTTTTATCCAAAGTGACAACAGTGAGTCCACACATTTCTGTATGTGACCCCAGTGGGAATCTAGCCCACCACGCTGGTGTTTTGCTACTGCTCTTACTAACTGAGCCACACAGGACCACTACAATACATAAGTAAAATATAATGATGGTAAAATACAATAAATGATTACAATACAGGTGGAAGGTATGATCACCATCCCCATGAGCATGCCACCCTCCTCCAGGCCATAGATGAAGTGTGCAATGACTTCAATCCAGACCTACACTACCAGTCAAAAGTTTGGACACACCTACTCATTCAAGGGTTTTTCTTAATTTGTACTATTTTTTACATTGTAGAATAATAGTGAAGACATCAAAACTATGAAATAACACATATGGAATCATGTAGCAAACAAAAAAGTGTTAAACAAATCTAAATATATTTTATATTTGAGATTCTTCAAATAGCCACCCTTTGCCTTGATGACAGCTTTGCACACTCTTGGCATTCTGTCAACCAGCTTCACCTGAAATGCTTTTCCAATAAATAGTCTGGGCACTTGTTGGCTGCTTTTCCTTCACTCTGCGGTCCGACTCATCCCAAATAATCTAAATTGGGTTGAGGTCGGGGGATTGTGGAGTCATCTGATGCAGCACTCCATCACTCTCCTTCTTGGTAAAATAGCCCTTACACAGCCTGGAGGTGTGTTGGGTCATTGTCCTGTTTAAAAACAAATGCTAGTCCCACTAAGCCCAAACCAGATGGGATGGCTTATCACTGCAGAATGCTGTGTTAGCCGTGCTGGTTAAGTGTGCCTTGAATTCTAAATAAATCACAGACAGTGTCACCAGTAAAGCACCCCCACACCATAACACCTCCTCCTCCATGCTTTACGGTGGGAAATACACATGCGGAGATCATCCGTTCACCCACACCGCATCTCACAAAGACACGGCGGTTGAAACCAAAAATCTCCAATTTGGACTCCAGACCAAAGGACACATTTCCACCGGTCTAATGTCCATTGCTCGTGTTTCTTGGCCCAAGCAAGTCTCTTCTTCTTATTGGTGTCCTTTAGTAGTGATTTCTTTGCAGCAATTTGACCATGAAGGCCTGATTCACACAGTCTCCTCTGAACAGTTGATGTTGACATGTGTCTGTTACTTGAACTCTGTGAAGCATTTATTTGGGCTGCAATTTCAGAGGCTGGTAACTCTAATGAACTTCTCCTCTGCAGCAGAGGTAACTCTGTGTCTTCCATTCATGTGGTGGTCCTCATGAGAGCCAGTTTCATCATAGCACTTGATGGTTTTTGTGACTGCACTTGAAGAAATGTTCAAAGTTCTTGAAATGTTCCGTATTGACTGACCTTCATATCTTAAAGTAATGATGGACTGTCGTTTCGGTTTGCTATTTTGAGCTGTTATTGCCATAATATGGACCTGGTCTTTTACCAAATAGGGCTATCTTCTGTATACCCCCCTACCTTGTCACAACACAACTGATTGGCTCAAACGCATTAAGAAGGAAAGACATTCCACAAATTAACTTTTAAGATGGCACCTCATGAAGCTGGTTGAGAGAATGCCAAGAGTGTGCAAAGCTGTCATCAAGGCAAAGGGTGACTATTTGAAGAATCTCAAATATAAAATATATTTTGATTTGTTTAACACTGTTTTGGTTACTGCATGACTCCATATGTGTTATTTCATAGTTTTGATGTCTTCACTATTATTCTACAATGTAAAAAATTGTAAAAAATAAAGAATAACCCTTGAATGAGTAGGTGTGTCCAAACCTTTGACTGGTAGTGAATATCTGAAAAATACATTTATTTTTTGCATCAATGATTGTGAAATATGTCATCAATGATCACACCTTTGATCACACATGGGATATACAGTAAATGATGGAAATTTGATTTTACATTTTTGATCGGTCAGTTTGATGGGTAGTGCAAGTGTATTGCCTAATGTAAAAACAGTGTAATGTACATATTAATTTAAAGGGAAATTTTGAAACATGTATCTTGCATTTTTGCTATTGGATTAACTGGTTGTTAGGACAACCAGTTGAGAAGATATCATTATGTTGTATTTGGGTGATTAAATTAGTGTTCTCATGGTATTTCACAGTAAACTGGATCAAGGGTTGTGTGGTGAAAGATGTATCCAAACAAAATGAATGCACAATAAAAGGTTTTGAATATAAGACTTTCTGAGTTAAAAGAGTTAACAGTTTGGAGTTTTGTACTAAGAGTTATGAAAATATCACCAAAGCGATAAAAAAACTGTAATGTGTGTGTGTGTGTCTGTGTGTGTGTATGTGTGTGTGTCCACTGAGCACAGATGTCAGTTCAACGTCTAGTTTTGATTTACATTTGATTGAGTTGTCAACTAACGTAAATTCAACGTGAAATCAACAAAAACTTCCACCCTGTCATTGGATTTATGTACAAGAAAAATAGGAAATTCGGGTGATTGGGTGAGAAAAATAGGAAATTCCCTTACGTTGCTGACTTTTTCCAAATCCAATAAGTTTTCCACGTTGATTGTGAGTGTGTGTGAGCTGCCATATGTGACACTGAGCAACACTCACTCTCTAGCTGTTCAGTTTTGGAAGTAAGTCTGGTTTACATTTACCAAAGCATTTATTATCGTAAATTGCGATAATAAGTGATACTTTAAAATGTACTGGAGTTTATGTTTCAAGCCGTGTGGAGACAAGGGTTTCAGATAGGGCAGAACAAATGTGAAAAGTAGAGAAGTCGGATTATTGGTGTGGAAATAACAAGACAGAAATGCATTGTCTGCACTGCTTCATACTCTCTCTCTCTCTCTCTCTCTCTCTCTCTCGATGTATGACAACCTTCGTGCTCAGTTGCCTTGTTTGTCTATTGTGGCGGTGCAAAGTGACCAGGGACAGACAGGAGCCTCTCCCCAAGCTAATAAGCAGCATTATTCAAATAGAGGCTGTGTTGTCAGAGCAGAACTGTCTACAGCAGTCTACTCTGCATCGCTTGTTATCTGAGCTGCTTCCTTCAGTGGACACAACATCCTCCTTTTGATTTTGCAGAAAAGTACTCCATCTACCACTACTCATAGAAAAGTACAATACCAATGTATACTGACTGGTTCAACATTTAGATTTCGTTTGTAGAATAAACAGCTTTTAATGAAATGGATTATAATGGATAACTACAGAGCAAATTGGCCAGTTTTACCTAGTGTTGAGTTTTCAGTGTAACATAACAATTAACACTGTAAGTCTTAAATGAACACTCATTGGGGTAAAATAACCCCAGTGAAAGGTGTTACAGTTTCTCGATTGCTAAGACACATTTCTTGAAAGCTGCTCTCCTTTTCTCTTAACTGTGAACACAAAACCCAATTTTCAAGCTACATTCACAAAACCTCAGACTCTTCTTGCAAAACCAAACTTTCACCTCAAAACAGTTCAATCTGTGCTCAAAACTGAACTATGTTGTCAAATCGTGCCCCGAGTCAATCAAAATTAAAAACACTACTGAACAGTCACTAAACACTACGTAGAAAAATAGAAAACACAATGCTCAGGACATGAAGCTGGAGAAATGAATGTTTATTGTTCACTGTAGGCTAAATGCATGTTGCAAAAAAAAAAAAAACGGTGCATTTAGCACTTGTACAAAAAGACAAAACAGAAATCTTGTGCATTTACATGTAGCACTTGTAAAAACAAACAGAAATCTTATGCGTTTGCCACTTGTGTACAGTAAGCCCATGTATAAATAAAGTACAAAAATATACAAATAAGTGCATTACTCAGCCACAGCATCATGTCTCCGTACTGGGTCAGGCCACAGGACTTCATCCACATCACAGGCCACATTTTGTCTGACCAGGCAACGGGGGAAAAAAACCCCTGGCATGCCGTATCCAGGCTTGGCATGCCTCCACACCTATGTCACCACAGGCAAGTCCCATGGCTTGCAGGAGATTTACCCTGGTGTAAGGTTGGCGTTCATATACCTTCCACCGCCATGAGGAGAAGAATTCCTCAATGGGGTTTAGGAAAGGGGAGTACGGTGGAAGGCAAAGATTGATAAAACCTTGGTTCATATTGTACCACTCTCTAACCTGGAGGGCTCTGTGAAAACTCACATTGTCCCAAACAACAACATAGATGGGATGCTCATCCTGCTGCCCTAACAAAGCATCTCGCATGTGATTGAGGAAAATGAGGAGCTGGTGAGTGTTGTAGGGCCCCAGGTTGGCATGATGGTGGACAACCCCATGATTGCTGATGGCAGCACATAATGTGACATTGCCACCACGCTGCCCAGGAACACCAACAATGGCCCGATGGCCAATCACATTACGGCCTCTCCTTCTCCTTTTGGTGAGATTAAACCCAGCTTCATCCATGTAGATGTATTGATGGGGTCTTTCCATTGCATCCAGTTGAAAAACCCTCTGTAGAAATAGATATAGTTTTGTAAGTGATACGGAAAAAGTGATTTAGGCCACTACAGTAAATCACTACTTAGAGTAATCAACATTGAATGTGTCTGGATATATGCCAACCTGTACATACTGGAATCTTTGCTCTTTGACTCTGTCTGAGTTGCGATCAAAGGGCACTCTGTATAGCTGTTTCATGCGCAGTCTGTTGCGCTTGAGGACACGATCAACAGTAGAGAGGCTGACACTGTTGATACCCTCAAAATGTAAATGGTCCTCAATGATCTTCTGCTGAATTTCGCTCAGTTTAATGGCATTGTTCTCACGGACCATATCAACAATTAGGGTATCTTGGTGTGGGGAGAACATACCTGTCCTCCCACCCCCATGTGGCAGTCTTTCAATTCTACAAAAAGAGAACATGGAGTTACAAAAAATATACATGGAATACTAGGCCTACAAACAGTTAGACCAACCCTCCATTACAATACTACAGTACATTGGTACAGTGATGTACTGAAACATATATTTACTTACAGTATACTGTGGTACAGTATATAGTATGTCATACAGTAATTGCTGTCAACATTTACATACTGTACTATAATGTCAAAAAAAGGTAATTACCTGTTCTCTTCTCTAAATCTTCGGATTATGGTGGACACAGTGAATCTACTGATGTTTGGTTGTACCCTTTGTCCAGCCTCCCTCATGCTCATACCATGGACAAGAACATGGTCAATCACAGTAGCTCTGATTTCATCAGATATTACTGTTCTTTGTCTTCGCTGACCACCTCGACCACCTCGACCTCCTCTCACACGAACTCTTCCTCTCAGATTTCTATCCATTGTAGGGCCTCACAAACCAGTGCTCTCTGAACTGGCTTACTGTATATGTTCCCTCACATTATTAGCCACAAGTGTGATCAATTTTGAGTTGTTGTGTTCAAGTGGTGACACCTGTGCTCTAATTGTGTCTGACTTTTGTCACCTGTGCTCACCATTATGCAGCACGGGTGCATCACAATGAAAATGTGTTGGCAAGTTATGTCTAAACAGGTGAAAAGTGCTTATGGTTTTGCCAAAAGAGTGATTGATTCAATCAGTGGGTTCAGGCAACTGAGCATTTGGTTCAGACAATAGGGTTTAGTGTTTTAGCAATTGAGAAAAACTGTAATACCAGAGTTGAACCAAAGCCACGCCCCTCATTATCATATTTCTCATCATGCTCTATTGCAGGTTGGTTTTTAGAATTGTTTGTTTCAATATCGAAGTTTTTGCTTGTACATTGATTGATTAATTAATCTTATGCTACTCAAATATAAATGACGTACATTTTCTAAACTAATCCAATATGTTACTTGGATTTATTGCACCCGTTACTGAAATGTTTGTTCCAGTTTAGGTGATTTAGGTAGTCTCATATCATAGTTTTCCCAACCCTGGCAGTGATAAAATATTCCAATGGCTGGATATCCCTACTCTGGACGGATTCAAAAAGGAATTATACATCACTTTGCAAGCCAGCATAATGTGACTTGCAGGCCTACTGTGGCCAGTAAACCATGAGTTTACCTTATGAACGACATACTGCGTTAAATCATTTAATTTGAACGTTAACATATTCGCTAAGGATTTCACTTGGTGAAGTCCACAGGACTGAACATTTATGAACACAACAACCATGTCTCTGTCACTAACAAATACAGTCATGGGTGGTAACTCTACAATTCACTCGAAAGGCAAAACACTGGGAAATATGCAAATAAGGCTTTACACTAAGCAGTGTGGTAATTTAATACTCTTCCACTGCCTACACGGGTCCACACTTTCAGTGTTAAACAGATTTAACACTGGATAATTTGCTGTGTAGTGAAGACGTGACACCTTGAGGGTGTGCTAAAGTATTTGGCCTGCCACCTAAGAGGCAGGTTACTGTAGGAGGTTTATCACCCTTACATTGTTGTCATACATAGTGTCAGGATCGCAGGTGGCCACTGAGCTAAAAGCACATAAAACGACATGTCAGCTCTTGCAATTTCACACAGTTTGTCGATGGCAGTGGAGCGGCACATGGAGAAAACCAGGAGTAGAGCTTTGCTTTCAACAGCTGCAACAGTTGACAGGAGGAGTAGTGGAGAAGAAAGGAGGAGAGAAAGACAGAGCGAAAAATTGGCCTTTGTAAAAGAGGGAAAAAATTGGGGAAAAAGAGGGGGAAAAATAGCCCTTGGGTGGGTGTTAGAGGAAGCTCTTCAGACAGAGCCCCATCTCCGTCTGTCACAAATCATTTCTGCTCGGGAAGTGAGGGGAGGCGAAATGTCAAAGTATTTGAATAAATTCAGCAGAAGCCTGTTGAAAGGGAGGAGGAGGGCGGAGGAGGGAAGAGGGGTGTATTGTTGTCAGCGGTGGCGTGGAGAGAGGTGGTGAGGAGAGGAGGGGTGGCATGTGAAATAGCCCTTACTCAGCTGGAGGAGGAGGAATATGGACTAAATCAGAACTGGCCACCATAGCTGTATTATGGCCTGTTTTGACGACCATGCTATCTGACTAAGATAATCACTAACGTATTTGGATATGGCTGTGAATCTTCAGTATTAAACCTCTGTGGCTGTTTATCCATCCTTTCACCAATGTACCGTTACATAGCAGCAATGTATTTTTGGGCTTTACAAAAACTAATTCCCTACCCCTGACCATTTGTCCATACCCTTCCACTGCCCACTGCCCTCCACTACCAGCTAGAGTGAGTCCAAAGAGACAGATAGGATGACAAAAATAATCCCTTCTGCGCAGCCATGTTAACCTTTTGGATGAGAGAACCTCCAGCAGTGGGTGGTGTGTTAGTTCACTGTGAGTAGCTAAGCGCCTGCTGTGAGGTTTGTGGTGTAACGTGTGCCCTCTGTGTCTGAGGCTGTCATAGCGACGAGTCGACGACGCCCTGCGTCAAGACTGCTCTGCTTTACTGTATAAGAGCATCCTTGAGACCTTGAGAGGTGAGAGAGTTCTCATGCACCAGGACTGGTGTTTACTGTAGTCCCGGCTCATAGAAATATAATGACTAGACAAGAATGCCATTCTGTCTACGCCATGGATGAATTGGGAGGTTGGGAGATGCCCTGGTACACTGAAGTTCTGAACCATAAGGAAAGTGGGAGGGGTGGAGAGACAATGTTGGGAGTTTAAAGGAACAATATAACAATACAGTATTATAATTGTCAATATGGATCACACTCTGAGGACGGTTTATTGGGTTGAGACTTTTAACGATATTGCAGGTTAGGGTCCTGCATAGCCCTAAACTCAAACCCCCCCTCCCCCCACTCAGGTGCTCATCAGCGCTGACCAAATCCAACTGTGGGCTATTTTTCAAATCTCTTTTGTTATCACCATTGGGTCATAATAGAAATCTAATGAATTCTTATGAATTTACATTACAAGCACATTTGACTCACCTTCCTGTTCTAGGCATGACATTTGACTGTGTGTGTGTTGAACCTGCCATCAGCTGGAACAGTGCCAAGTTGATATACAGTATATCACCAACCTAATGAGCTAATGTTTGGTCTGCTTCCTTTTCCTTTATACCCCCATTAATGTTCAGCTGTTAGGTGAAAAGTAAATGAAGAACAGGATCTGATAATAACAAAGGTCTAATGATGGGTTGTTTGTTAAAGACTCTGAGTACATGCTCTTTATTTCCGGGGTGCATTTAATAATCTCTTTGTTTAGTGGATCTCTGGAGTCTATTAGAAGTTGCAGGGTCAGAGTCTCCTCTGTGTGCCTGTGAACTCTTTTTTTTACACTGTATTTAATTAGGCTTCTAATCAGCCACTAAACACAAAATAAAATGAAACAATATGCGTCTGTTTACTTTCCATCCCAACCCACCTCCTATTTGCATGTACCAGGCAACAACCCAAAAATATATCGGAAGGAAAGATCAAGGTCATGACTTTTCATCGCAACCGATTTCCTGAAACCAATTAAAGAGTTAGCGGTGAAGTTCAGTTGGAGGATGCGCACTGGAAAACAATAGCAGAAGGAGATGACAGCCCTTCCGCTATCTTGCTGTATTTCATCCTGTGCTAATTATATTTGCAGATTCTGTCATTTAGACAAAAGCCAGATAGCTTTTGTAATCAGGGTGAAATATTTCAAATGCTCTGTAGATAGTATTGCCAACCTTTAAAACTGGAGTCAAATGCTAGATATGGGATCATTTTGATTGGGAGGTTGGAATTTAAGACATAATTAATGGGATGATATCTTATAAATGATTACAAATGAAGGTTGGCCCTGATGAATGGTGAAAGGAATCGCCTAATAGTAATGATTGTTTAATGCAAAGGCTATTGCCGCCGTCAAGTCAATATTTCTATTGTTCTTGGATTTGGACAAACCATTATTTACAAAAGAAGTGTAACATCTTCTGCTAAGCATTCTCAATGCACATTGAAGTATATCAGATTCAGAAACGCAAAGAAGGCTCTCCTTCTTCTTCTCCTTCTCCTTCTTCTTCTTCTTCTTCTTCAGTGCTTTTTGTTTTCTCCTAGCATTGCCTCCTATAACCTCACTAAAAGCCTCCTGTTCCCTTGGTTGTAATGCAAAATGTGTATGATTTCAAGTGAGTGTCTTTTGCTGTGTTTCCGTGCCTCACTTTCTTGTCCTTTCCTCCATCTTCTCTTCTATTCTTCATATTGATACACCTACCCTCCTCTATTATGTACTGCATTCACTGCTTATTTCCCCACTTACACATCACCTCCTCTCTTTTTCAACCTCAGTCTTTCTTCACCCTCTGTGTTTGTAGAGGAGACCTTGTGTAGCAGCCTGTGATGTGACTTCAGTCGAGCATCATGCTGGGGTGATGTGCAGCATACGTTTGTTAACACCCGTTGGGATATCAAATGCATTTAAATGTACGTGAATAATAAACATACTGGCACCTGGAGGTCATGTTTCTAATAGCTGGGACATTTGATCGCTGACTTATTTGACGTGAGAAAAAAATAATGACATACGTGGAAATAATACATCAGAACTATTGCAACATTGTCTACCATTGTCTGTTTTCTGTATTCGACTTCAATGAGGGTTGGTTAACATAGAAATATAATTACTAGACTGGACATTCCATTCAAATCAAATCAAATCAATGTTTTATGATGGGTGGACTGGTGGCCATATTGAGAGCACCCTATCTATTTCTATGGTAAGGCATGGCATTGGTCAGATTCTATGCTAATATTGAGGGGGATGGGCACTAGGCATGGCTGGATGTTCTATGCACCCCATGAGATGTTACCCCATGTGGCTTGACTGAGGCTGCCTGTGAAGGTGACCATAGCTATAACTCTATGCAGAGCGGCTTCTCTCTCTACTGTCAGTTTGACCCCACCTTGCATCCGTTTTTCAGGGGAAATGGAAGAAAGCCTGTGATGCGACTTCCACTTTTGGACATTAACAAGGCGACACTCCATCTGAACTCCTCCTCCACATTTACTGGATTGGTTAAACAGTGCAGAAGAGAACCACCCCCGACAGTCCCCCCCCCCCCCCCCCCCCCCCCCCCCCACAGGACCAGAATGTGGGGCATCCCATTCAGGCGTTTCTTTTACACCTGCTATGTTAGTGTAGCACATGTGGATGAGTGAAACTTAAGTGTCCCGCCTGCGTCGCCTCATTAGCTGGCTTTTGAGGTGGCGCGATCGGCTAAGACGCTTGAGGAGGGCGGTCACGTGTGCTATTAAGGCAGAGGTCCTGAGTTCGCGCCAGTATGGGCCCGAATTGGGAGGAAGTGGTACTCACTAAGCAAGCAGCGTGACGTTCCTTTACAGTGGTGCCGTGACCCAGATCTACAGTTGCGCTCAGCTCAACGCTGGGGTCGCTGTTGAGTACGTTTGAGGGGTGAATGTAGCACGTGGATGTGTGAAACTTACTCCTCAGCTTGAAGTGTCCCCACTTGCGCCAGCGAACAGCCAGCTTTTCGTGTGGCGCCGACCGGTAAGACACTTCAGGAGGGTGATCACGTGTGCTAGCAAGGCAGAGGTCTCGGGTTTACACCAGGTATGGGCCGAATCGGGAGGAAGTGGTACTCGCTAAGCATGCAGCGTGACGTCTTTTACATTAGGTTAGTCTGACCCCCTCTTCAGCCTCTCCACAGAGGCAAGAGAGGGGAAGATTCATTATTTAACTAAGTTTCTGACAGCTGGGGCAAAGCACAGGGACAGAAATTCACTTTTTTTGTGTGTGTGTCTACGTGTGTGTGGTCATTTGCATTTGTGTGTGCTCACCCATGTGTAAATGCATGTGTGGCACAGTGGGCCGGAACAAAGGCTGACAGTAGACAGGAGGCTGGGCGGCGGTGATGCCTAGAGGAGCTGACAGCAGCCCGGACTGTCAATCACAGAACTGGCAGCCCCGGTGCCCGCTGGCTCCAAATCACCCCCCTCCTCACTCGTTAACTCTGCAGCTGGATGGACACCAGCTTCTCCTCTGATACCCTCCTCTGTTCCAGTGTCTTGGTAATGTACCTTAGCCAGTGGCCAGTGGCCAGTGACGGCAGTAGCCTCAAAGCCTATTCTAGGGATATTCTAAGGAAATATAAGGACATTTTTCGATTTTTTAACATAAAATACAATTGAACGCATTGAATTGTTCTCCTTTATCATTTTTGTCAGACAAGAAAAATATGCTAATCGTGTCAATTAATTTATGATGCCAAATATATTTGGCTATTTGGTCATTGAATTTAAATCACATTTTCAAAGAGGAAAAAAATGATTTGATGTTTATGAAAATGATGTGTTTATCACACACAAAAAACAAAGGGTTATGTATTGTTAAAATTGAGAGAAAGAGAGAAATGGAGCTCTGTTAGTCAAAGGTAATTAATCTGCTCTCGTCACCCACAAAGGACGCCTGCTAATGAGAGCTTGGCTTGTGATTGGCTGCTGAGGGTTCCGTAGGGACCCATTGCTCTTTTGTGGTGACAATATGGCCTCAATGCACCAGAGAGACAAAGTGACTGGACAAGTCATTCATCAATGCAAATGCCAGCCAAGACATGACCATAAGCATCCATTAATATCTCTCTCTCTATACTGGGAATTGTTTGAGTGAGTGCTAAGTGCGAGTGTTGTGTAGAGTTAGATATCGTGGGTTTTCTTTCGGTTTTCCTTTTCTTGGTGATATCCTTTTTTCTTCTATGCATGATTAAGGTTATTATTTCTATTTTCTTGTTGTGGTAGAATTAAGTATATTGTTTTTCGTGTCGAAATTACCCAGATTTTGGTGGGGATGGCGGCCCGAATGGGGACGCCGTCCCTGTCACTTCGGCATGGCTTTAGGTGTGTTACTGAAGCTACTGTCACAGTGGAGGAGTTTCTGGTCGCCGTAGGAGAGAAGGTAGGATATGAGAATGTTGCTTATGCGTCACGGATGAATAAAGCGGTGGTGGTATTTCTTAAAGAAGAGCGCCTTGTTGATCGTATGGTTGAGCATGGCGTACTTCTTAAAGGAACGTTTATTCAAGTTACGCCGCTTTTTTCTCAGTCAACAAGGGTAACGATTTCAAATGTACCGCCGTTTATTCCAAATGAGCTATTGGAGCGCGAGTTATTGCGCTTTGGGAAGTTTGCAAGTTCAATTAAGGTTGTCCCATTGGGTTGCAAACACCCGGCGTTGAAACAGGTTATGTCGTTTCGGCGACAGGTGTTTATGTTTTTGGACTCACCGGAGCAGACTTTGGAGTTATCGTTTAAAGTCAAGTATGACAATAGACTTATAGGCTAGGTGGTCCTCATAACGCCTGGGCCCACTGATGTAGGGAGAGGTGAGCTGACAGCGGTAGAGCAGCCACAAGCGTCTGTTGCTGAGGAACAAGTTGTCCGTGTTGAGGGCACAGAGTTGCAACTTGTACCAGAGGGAAATGTTATGCAGCAGAAAAAGATTGTTGTAGAAGGTAAGGATGGATCTAAAGGGCCATTTCCTCAGACTGGTGAGGAGGTGCCCAGTATGAGTGCTGCGGTACAGGAGAGGGTACATGTGGAGCTAATCTCCCAGGTAGTGGAGGAGATGCCCACTACAAGTAATGGGTTACGGGAGAGGGTTCATGTGGAGCTAATCTCCCAGGTAGTGGAGGAGATGCCCACTACAAGTAATGGGGTTCAGGTGGGGCTAGTCTCCCAGGTAGTGGAGGAGATGCCCACTACGAGTAATGGGGTTCAGGTGGGGCTAGTCTCCCAGGTAGTGGAGGAGATGCCTGGTACGAGTGATGGGGTGCAAGTGGGGAGTGTTGAAAGGGATGTGGTAGAGGGGAGTCAGTGGTCTGTGGCCTCAGTTGAGGAGGATCAGGAGAAGGATATTGATATCTCTCTTGATACGATATCAGCTGGTGAGGACTCAATTTACGATCTAGAGGAGGTAAATGGGTTTCTTGATCAGACTTTTGGGAAATCTGTCAAATTGGCAGATTATTTTGATGTTGATAAGTTTGTGAGGTCAGCTGTGATGTTACAGAAGACGGTGGGGTTAGACCAGTTGAGTGAGAAGAAGTGGTTTCGCTTGAGGAAATTTGTTACTGCTGTTGCAGCAGCAAAAGGTGGTGGGAAACGTGGTCAGGTTAAGAGAAAATTTAAATAATGATGATGATTATGCCTCATAGGGTGTTCTATTCTCGTTGTCTGGTTTCTCTGTGGTTTCTTCTGCTTTTCCTTTTTCTTTTCTAAATGGAGGTACTAAGGGTAGGTTCTTTCAATATTAATGGAGGGACAGGAATAAGAAGGCTTGGGTATTAGAAGTAATAAAACAGAAAAGGCTTAATGTAGTTTTCCTACAGGAGATGCATAGTGATGAGGAAAATGAGGTTGACTGGGGTATGTGGTGGGAGGGGCAGCATATACTCAGTCATGGTACTAATTTCAGTGCTGGGGTGGCAATCTTGTTTTCTTCAGGCTTAGGGGTGACTGTGGTATCTACAACAGAGATTGTCAAGGGTCAGGTTTTATTGGTCAAGGTGGATGTTATGGTAATTTTTTTTTATTTTTTTTTTATGTTTATGGTCCTAATGAGGGTACAGAGCGTATTGTTGGTTTTGATAAAATAAAGGAAACCTTAAGACAGTGTGACCAAGAGGGGTGTATGGTTTTAGGGGGGGACTGGAACTGTACAGTGGATTTTACTGTTGATCGCACCGCTGAAGAACCTCACCTGCGGTCAGCAATTTGTCTGTCTGGTCTATTAACTGAGTTTGAGCTTTCTGATGTGTGGAGAGTAAGGAATGCAAAAGTTAGGCAGTACACATGGCTAAAAGTTAATGAAGGTCATGTCAGTGCAGCAAGGTTAGACAGGTTGTATGTATCTGAGCAATACTGTAGTAGGGTTGGAAGGTGTGACATTACTCCTGTGGGTTTCTCTGATCACCATATTGTCACTGTTGATATTCACTTCCCCTGTCCACGAAGGTCATCATCTTATTGGTATTTTAATGTTAAATTGTTACATGATGTCATGTTTTGTGAAAGGTTTTTGTTGTTTTGGGAAAAATGGAGGGTTACAAAAGGGAATTTTGAGTCCTTGAGACAATGGTGGGAGGTTGGGAAGGCCCAAATACGATTATTCTGTCAACAGTATACTGCTCTGTCTCGAATTGAAGTTAAAGAGACTATCAGGGCCCTTGAACAGGACATCAAATCTATTGAATTGAAGTTGCTCACTCAGAATGACCCCGGACTAGTCAAGAACTTACAGGACAAGAAACATGAACTGAGGTCGTTTCTGCATGAAAGAGTGAAGGGTGCCTTGATTAGGTCTCGTTTCGCTTCCCTCAAGGATATGGATGCTCCTAGTGCTTTCAAAAAAAACCTAGGACAGTCGACATTGCAACGTAAACAGATGGTCTGCCTTCGTCTCCCTGATGGGAAGGTGACCACGGATGACAGTGAAATGCGTCAACATGCCGTGGATTTCTATTCTGCCCTCTATCAGGCGGATGATTGTGACTCTCTGTGTACTGAACAGTTGTTACACGGTCTTCCTCAATTGGGACCTGAGCAAAGAGTCGCATTGGACTCTGACATTACACTGCAAGAGCTGTCCACAGCAGTTATGCAGCTCTCAACAGGCCGAGCCCCTGGCATTGATGGTTTACCATCTGAGTTTTATAAGCACTTTTGGGGGTCTATTGGGGAGGATTTTTATGAAGTGGTGTGTGAATCTTTTCATGAGGGCTCTCTTCCTGTATCTTGTCAACGTGCGGTACTTTCACTGTTGCCAAAAATGTGGCTCTCATAAAAAATTGGAGACCTGTTGCTTTGCTGTGTGCAGAATATAAAATTGTTTCTAAATGTCTCTCAAACAGGTTGAAAGAGTATCTGGGATTGTTGGTCCACAAGGACCAGTCCTACTGTGTACCTGATCGCTCTATTGTTGACAACTTGTTTCTAATAAGAGATGTTTTAGACATTTGTAAACTGTCTGATATAAATGTGGGTGTACTTTCTTTGGATCAGGAGAAGGCTTTTGATCGTGTGGACCACCAGTACTTGTTTAAAACAATGAAAGCCTTTGGGTTTGGGGATGTTTTTTTGTCTTGGATGAATTTACTGTATGCTGGGGCCTCGTGTATGGTGAAGGTGGGGGGTGGTTTGAGTTGTCCCATTCCTGTCCAAATGGGCATCAGGCAGCGATTGAACCAATGCTTTGTTTTTTAAGAGCGAAGCTTATTGGTTTCTCTGTGCCAGGTGTAATGAAGGGTCCCACACGACGCTCTGTACCCTCATTAGGAGCATAAACATTCAAAAAATAAATGCAGATGACGTGACAGTTTTTATTACAGGGGTGAGAATGTTAAGGTTCTCTCAAACGCTTTAAAGGTGTATGAGGGGGCCTCCTCAGCTAGAGTCAATTGGGGAAAGAGTGAAGCGCTGTGGGCAGGCCAGCTTCAGATGGGGTCCACTCCACGGTTACCAGGGGGGCTTCAGTGGGGCAGAGATGGGATGAAGACTTTGGGGGGTTTTCTAGGCTCCGATGTCTTTCAGAAAAAGAACTGGGAGGGTGTAGTGGAGAAAGTGTGTGCCAGACTGTCAAGTTGGAAATGGGTGCTGCCCCAGCTGTCTTATAGGGGAAGGGTACTGGTAGCTAATAATCTTGCTGCCTCTACCCTGTGGCACAGACTAATGATTTTACAGCCACCAAAGGGTCTGATACAAGAGCTTCAGAGGACCCTTGTTAATTTCTTCTGGTCTGGACATTGGATTAAAGCTTCAGCCCTGTACCTGCCACTGCACAAGGGTGGGCAAGGCCTGGTGGACATTTCTTCCAGGATCATGGCTTTCCGGCTTCAAGCAGCCCAGAGACTGTTGTACAGTGATGGTTCTAGCTGGGTTGACACAGCCTACACATTGATGAGGAGAGCGGGCTGTTTGGGCTTAGACAAGCACCTTTTCCTCTTAAAGCTGGAGGGGGGTGAGTTGCCTAGCCTGACTCCATTTTATGAGTCTGTTATGCAGGCTTGGAGAGTTCTGGTCAAGTCCCGTAAGGCCTACACGCCACCAGGGATTTGGCTTTTTGAAGAGCCTCTTTTTCACAACACTGCCATCCAGTCCCGTGTTCTGGGTTCAGCTAGCCTACGTTCATGCCTGTTAGGCGTGGGGTGTACTAAGCTGGGTCATCTGATGCGGAACAGGAATAGGTCGTTGGAGGAGCTGGGAGAAAGAGCGGGATCCAATCGTCTCGCCTACTGAGGAAGGTCTTCGCTGAGGTCTGTGACTCCTTGCCAGTACTTCATCTGCAGTATGTGACTGACACTTCCAATTCTGATCGGTGGAAGGAGGGTCTGGATTATGTGTTCCCTGCACTGATTGTTAGTGCTGCGGCGGGGGCATTCGAGGAGGACGTGGGGATGCTGCTTTCCTTCGATACCCCGGAGCTGGGGGAGTTCAAGGAGGTGGGAAAGAAGGCCATGTACAGAATATGTGTAAAGGTGTCCCATGCCTCTTCCCTGGAAGGGGTAAAATCGACGAGGTGGGCGGGTGTGCTTGGTCCAGGTGCCTCCCCAAAAGGCTGTTGGCGATCATTATACAAACTGCCTATTGATAAGAGGACAGCTGACCTCCAATGGAGGATAATACATGGAGCCATAGCCACCAACATGTATCTGGTACACCTGGATCCTACTGTTGGGGAGGGATGTCCATTATGTGCTGAGTCTGAAACTCTGGCACATCTGTTTTTACAGTGTCCCAGGTTGGTCGGGATGATTGACCTGATCACTAATTGGTTCTCAGCTCTGGGAGAGGTTTTCTCTTCCCAACTGTATATATTTGGGCCAAAGTACAGGTTTAGTCAGAAAGGTGTAGTTGTGTTGCTTAATTTTGTGTTAGGGGCAGCAAAATTAGCGATACGGAAGACCCGAAAGAACAGTATTCGGGGACAGGGGTCTGTGGATGTGGTGGGAATGCTGGAGGGAATGTTGGCAGCGAGACTAAGGGTTGAGTTTGCCTATTATAAACTTGTCAACAATATTGATCTGTTTATGAGTATATGGGGTATTCAGAGGCTGTTGTGTTCAGTTACTGTGGAGGAGGAATTGGAGTTGTGTTTTTAATTGATGTGTAAATACGGTTTTGTATGAGTATTTATTGTGTGGTGGGCTCCCAGACCCAATAAAGATTATTTAAATCTCTCTATCTATCTATCTAATCTATCTCTCTCTCTCTCTCTCTCTCTCTCTCTCTCTCTCTCTCTCTCTCTCTCTCTCTCTGTCTCTCTCTCTGTCTCTCTCTCTGTCTCTCTCTCTGTCTCTCTCTCTCTCGCTCTCTCTCTCTCTCTCTCTCTCTCTCTCTCTCTCTCTCTCTCTCTCTCTCTCTCTCTCTCTCTCTCTCTCTCTCTCTCTCTCTCTCTCTCTCTCTCTCTCTCTCTCTCTCTCTCTCTCTCTCTCTCTCTCTCTCTCTCTCTCTCTCTCTCTCTCTCTCTCTCTGTCTCTCTGTCTCTCTCTCTCTCTCTCTCTCTCTCTCTCTCTCTCTCTCTCTCTCTCTCTCTCTCTCTCTCTCTCTCTCTCTCTCTCTCTCTCTCTCTCTCTCTCTCTCTCTCTCTCTCTCTCTCTCTCTCTCTCTCTCTCTCTCTCTCTCTCTCTCTCTCTCTCTCTCTCTCTCTCTCTCTCTCTCTCTCTCTCTCTCCCATACCAGGGATTTTGTGTGTGATGGACAGCCAACCTCTACCTCGAGAGGTCAGAGGCAGGTTGTGGCAGGAGAGTGCTCTGTTAGGAGAGGATAAATGTCACACCACTACATTCTCAGTCAATTCTGACGGACAAATGTTTTATTCACACTTTTTTTCCAGCCCTGATTATAATCACACACACATTCAGTGGTTCCCAGAATATTTTTATTTCCAGTACAAAATACTATAATTCCCATAATGCTCTGCTTCAAAGGCATTAATACTCGATGTAAACAGAAGTGAGAACAAAAGTCTGCGGTTTCATGGTTTCTGCTAAAATAATCTCAGATATGGAACAAAGACAGTCTTGTTATATGAATGCTTAATTTGATCTACTGTTAACGTAAGTACATATGTAAACATTTTTATATTTGTTCTTATTATTGAGTCTGCCACAGTAGTTGGTCGTTTGGAAGCTAGTCAAATCATGCTAGCCAACGCTAACGTTAGCTAGCTAGCTATCTGGCTACAATATCCACTTAAATGTTATTTAGTTACAAACGTCATATTATCATGTCATGTTTTCTAAATATTAGATTCATATAGTGAGCATTTGCGTCAATTTTAGCTGAACTGATATTTATTTTTACTGGTAGATTTTTGGTCCACCATATGTCAAGATAATCACACAGCTAACCTAGCCACATTCCTGGGTGATTGATGTTGATGTGGGTTCCATCAAAGCGACAAGTTGGTTAATCATTAGCTAGCTACATCACAACAACAACAACTAACGTTACAACAACAACGACGACGTAACAAGCTAACGTTATATCTGGCATTGCTGCAATGGCATGTTCTGTCGCTAGTTGACAGATGTTTGGGGTAGGGTTAGCTTATCTAGCTATGTCAAGAATTTGTGTAAATTGATTTTAGCTACAAAAATGATTTGAAGTCAAACATGGCTAGGGTTGGGGTAGGCCCACGGAGAGGGAAGTAGAGGAAAGATAATTTGACACACATCTGTGAAGGAACATCTAAAGCTTTGGTGTTTCAACTCAACATGAAGTATTATTTATCAAGAATAATGGAACGAAAATTAAACTTTTTGGAGGTATTATCTGGTGCTGAAGTGTTTTTATCCTATTTGCAAGGAAACTTGCTTTCATACTGGTCCCCTGTGGGAATAGAACCGACAACCCTGGCGTTTCAAGCACCATGCTCTACCAACTGAGCGACACAGGACCACATAATCAATCAGTAAGCCAGCTAGCTGGTTCATTAGAAAAGCTAAACTAAGATATGTGTTTTTGGTTGTTGGTTATTTCAAGCTAATCTTTCTAAAAAAGAAAACGTTATTTCAGAGTATTTAGACAAGTTAGCTGGCTAACTCATTGATCTTGCTTTGTAGTATACCTGTAAGTCGCTCTGGATAAGAGCGTCTGCTAAATGACTAAAATGTAAATGTAAATGTATACCCCTCTGCTTGAGCCATTTGCTACTCACCTCCAACCAAAGTGACATCATCAGGACTGGTTCTCAAGAAGAGTTAGCCCATTTTCTCCACTGTGTGGCAGAGCAGTACTGTAGCAAACATCTGTTTGGTGTGAAGAAACAGACAGCAAACCAAAAAACATACATACTGCTAAGGTAGAGAATAATACTCAAACTGTTCTAGACAAAAAAATACGATGTCAGTTTAGGGAGTGAATGTTATAATGGGGGATACATGGAGAAAATCGGACCTCTGTAATAGAAATGGATGGCCCTCCCTTAAGCAAAATATATTTTACCTAAACCCTCCCTTTAGATATGCAGTTTTAGAAATTCTTTGTCCTGTTAGCGTTACATGGCAATGCAGACATTTGTAGTGCAACAAGGGCTGCGGGCCAGAAGGTTGTGGGTTCACCGTGGACAAGAGTAGGCGCAGTGGTCTAAGGCACTGCATTGCAGTGCTAGCTGTGCCACTAGAGATCCTGGTTTGAATCCAGGCTTTGTCGTAGCCGGCCGCGACCGGGAGACCCATGGGGCGGTGCACAATTGGCCCAGCGTCGTCCATGGTAGGGGAGAGAATGGCTGGCAGGGATGTAGCTCAGTTGGTAGAGCATGGAGTTTGCAACGCCAGGGTTGTAGGTTCGATTCCCACGGGGGGTATGAAAAAAATAAAAATAATGTATGCACTCACTAACTGTAAGTCGCTCTGGATAAGAGCGTCTGCTAAATGACTCAAATATAAAAGTTAAAGATCTCCTTTATAGTAAAAACATTGTATGAATCTTATCATCTTATTTGCAGGCTTGAGAAAAAAATAGCTTTTTATAAAAATGTCATGAAATTCTACTTAATTTTAACAGATTTGTTCTAAAATACCACACAAATTACCGAAATGACAGGCTAAGAATGGACAGAGAGATAGGCCTATGTGTTCATCTTATCATATTTCTCCAATGACAAATCAGTGTGTCTTGTTTGCATCGAAACTGTCCCTGTTAATAATTAAATCTGAGACGTCAATAGGAGTCTGAGCTTGGTACATTCAAAAGTTAGCCCTACCTTTCCACCCCAGACAGAGTAGGCCTACTGACGCAGAAAAATTTAAGCTTTAACTGCTGGCTACTCTTCTTCCGTGGTTTAACCCAACGAGATAAGGTTACAAGTGTTTCCCTAAAAGCTGTCTGGGTTTAAACATCTTGTAATGTACAGAAAGTGAATATCTTAATCAATTGCTAGTGACAGAATTAGATTACTTTCCAAGCAAAGTCTAGTTTTTGTTTCCTCGGCTATAGAAGGTTGTAGCTCAGCCTCTGAATGTCAAAGAAACGAAACAAGGATATTCCCATATGCATCGGAGGCACGTCTTTCCCGGGTATTTTACGGCTTGTTTCTAGCATACAGCATTGCAGACCAAAGCGGTTTTATAGATCACTTTATATAATCAGATCCGTTTTATTTTCTTCAAAATCTTAAGATAACAAGGGGTAGGCCTCTGCTTTTGGCATACCCTCTCATACCCCCTCAATTTTAGTCTTGGATTTAACTTCACAGCCCTTCACTGACACAGAGGTAGGCTTTTTAAATAGTGCATGGTGGGTGCAGGAATTGACTGACGAATCTATGGATATAGCAGCCTATAGCCTAATTTCGTCTGTGAAACAGGTAGGCCTACCTCTTCTTTCTTAAATAGGAAGAAATAGGCTCCAACACAAAGCCCTCTTGTTCTTGGGGCGGCAGGTAGCTTAGTGGTTAATAGCGTTGTGCCAGTAACCGAAAGGTCGCTGGTTCTAATCCCCGAGCCGACAAGGTGAAAAATCTGTCGATGTGCCCTTGAGCAAGGCAATTAACCCTAATTGCTCCTGTAAGTCGCTCTGGATAAGAGCGTCTGCTAAATGACTAAAATGTAATGTACAATTTTCTTAGTAAAGTAAATTAAAATGAAGATGGTTCAAATGAATTATGCAGTTATTGATTGTGCCGCGATGCTTCTTCAAGTTTCAGCACCACAATGTAAGTTACTCGAATCTGGCTTATTGTGAGGTCAATAACTCTGATAAATACATCATGGGTAAGAAACATTGTTTTTCATATTATCAATTATAGTAATAGCAGCAAGCTACAAAGTTGATCTCCGGTCCTCCTCATCTTCGCGCTCTCCTTCTCAAACTGAACAGAACATATGCTATAGGCTAGTCCGCACGCAAGATCCACATTTTTTGGGGGAAGAAGCCGGTGACTCCTCCTGAACTGCTACCTTAGGCACAGCCATTGGTTAGACAGCACAAAAAAAGTTTTGGATCAGCAAGAGCAGAGCAGGCCGGGGCTCAGGGTTAGAATATCCATTGCCGTGTGTAATGCAGCCTAGTTTTATTTCACCATCCGAGTAGCGATCTTAGAAGTATAACTTTGCTCTGCACTTCATAGGCTATGGATAACTTAATTGAGACCACATTAAATAGCCTATAGGCGCACTTGTTATTTCCCGCCAAGCGGAGAATCAGAGATGAGGGGTGGCATCGATACATAGCCTAATAAGCAACTCCTTCTAAAACACAGAAGTATTGACATTCCATAAATTACAAATTACATGACCCTCCACTGGACTATAATACAAATATAAATACTAAACCCTCCCCTTGACCCTCCCCCATTTTCCTCCAGGTAACCATTCTGTAAATTTCTAATCCTCCCTTAGACAGATACATTTGCTTATTTGTTAGCAATTTGTGAAAGAAAAAAAGGATTGGCACAAAGTTTTACTACTATCACTCTTGAAGATCAATGGGGAAACTGTTTCTGCCTTGCTTTTCTAACTCCTCTCTTTTTGTCTCTCTCCCTAACCCACAGGTCCTGCATGTGGCTGTGTGTTGACCACGACCCCCCGAGCCAGGCAGGCTTCTGGGGCCGCTTCCCACAAGCCACACCCAGCCCACTGCTCCCCAGACCCACTGTTCCCTATGCTAACCCTTCTGAGCATGTTTTACTATATCTGTCTGCGGCGCCGGTCCAGGAGCGGAACTCGGGGTGAGGCGCTGACCAGCAGGCGGGCCGTGGAGTCAGGCCAGCGGGCCACCCTGCCCATCAGCGTGGAGGTGGAACAGTATGCCAAAGGTATGATCATTCACCTGCTATTGTGCCCTTGAGCAAGGCACTTAGTCTAACCCCTTAAAATAGCTCCAAATCAAATTGTATTTGTCACATGCGCCGAATACAACAGGTGTAGACCTTGCCGTGAAATGCTTACTTACAAGCCCTTAACCAACAATGCAGTTCAAGAAATAGAGTTGAAGAAAATATTTAGTAAAAAATAAAATAAAAAGTTACACAATAAAATAACAATAACGAGGCTGTATACAGGGGGTACCGGTACCGAGTCAATGTGCAGGGGTACAGGTTAGTCGAGGTAATTTGTACATATTTGTAGGTAGGGGTAAAGTGACTATGCATGGACCTAGACTTGGCGTTCCGGTACTTGGGTGACTGGAGTCTTTGACCATTTTATGGGCCTCCCTCTGACACTGCCTAGTATATAGGTCCTGGATGGCAGGAAACTTGGCCCTAGTGATGTACTGGGCACTACCCTCTGTAGCGCCTTACGGTCGGATGCCGAGCGGTTGCCATATCAGGCGGTGACGTAGCTGTAGAACATTTTGAGGATCTGGGGACACATGCCAAATCTTTTCAGTCTCCTGAGGGGGAAAAGGTGTTGTCGTGCCCTCTTCACGACTGTCTTAGTGTGTTTGGACCATGATAGTTTGTTGGTGATGTGGACACCAAGGAACATTAAACTCTCGACCCGCTCCACTACAGCCCCGTCGATGTGAATGCGGGTGTGTTCGGCCCTCCTTTTCCTGTAGTCCACAATCATCTCCTTTGTCTTGCTCACATTGAGGGAGAGGCTGTTGTCCTGGCACCACACTGCCAGGTCTCTGACCTCCTCCCTATAGGCTGTCTCATCGTTGTCGGTGATCAGGCCTACCACTGTTGTGTCGTCAGCAAACCTAATGATGGTGTTGGAGTCATGCTTGGCCACGCAGTCGTACAGTACAGGAGGGGACTAAGCACGCACCCCTGAGGGGCCCCCGTGTTGAGGATCAGCGTGGCAGATGTGTTGTTGCCTACCCTTACCACCTGGGGGCAGCCCGTCAGGAAGACCAGGATCCAGTTGCAGAGGGAGGTGTTTAGTCCCAGGGTCCTTAGCTTAGTGATGAGCTTTGTGGGCACTATAGTGTTGAATGCTGAGCTGTAGTCAATGAACAGCATTCTCACATAGGTGTTCCTTTTGTCCAGGTGGGAAAGGGCAGTGTGGAGTGCGATTGAGATTGCGTCATCTGTGGATCTGTTGGGGCAGTATGGGAATTAGAGTGGGTCTAGGGTTTCCGGGAGGATGGTGTTGATGTGAGCCATGACCAGCCTTTCAAAGCACTTCATGGCTACCGACGTGAGTGCTACGGGGCGGTAGTCATTTAGGCAGGTTATCTTTGCTTTCTTGGGCACAGGGACTATGGTGGTCTGTTTGACGCATGTAGGTATTACAGACTCGGTCAGGGAGAGGTTGAAAATGTCAGTGAAGACACTTGCCAGTTGGTCCGCGCATGCTCTGAGTACACGTCCTGGTAATCCATCTGGTCCCGCGGCCTTGTGAATGTTGACCTGTTTAAAGGTCTTGCTCACATCGGCTACGGAGAGCGTGATCACACAGTCGTCCGGAACAGCTGATGCGCTCATGCATGCTTCAGTGTTGCTTGCCTCGAAGTGAGCATAAAAGGCATTTAGTTCGTCTGGTAGGCTCGCGTCACTGGGCAGCTCGCGGCTGGGTTTCCCTTTGTAGTCCGTAATAGTTTGCAAGCCCTGCCACATCCGACGAGCGTTAGAGCCGGTTTAGTAGGATTCAATCTTAGTCCTGTATTGACGCTTTGCCTGTTTGATGGTTCGTCGGAGGGCATAGCAGGATTTCTTATAAGCGTCCGGATTAGTGTCCTGCTCCTTGAAAGCGGCAGCTCTAGCCTCTAGCTCGGTGCGGATGTTGCCTGTAATCCATGGCTTCTGGTTGGGATATGTACGCACGGTCACTGTGGGGACGACGTCGTCGATGCACTTATTGATGAAGCCGGTGACTGAGGTGGTATACTTCTCAATGCCATTGGATGAATCCCAGAACATATTCCAGTCTGTGCTGCACTGGAGCTGAAACGGTGTGCTCCTCCCAAAATGTGTGCTGTGTGTTTGTGTGCTATTGTCTGAGGGGGTTTGGAAGCAGATGGACTAACCTTATCCTATCCTATAGAGGTGCTGGACTTCAGCTCCCACTACGGCAGTGAGAACAGCATGTCGTACACCATGTGGAACCTGGCCGGCGTGCCCAACGTCTACCCCAGCTCTGGGGACTTCACCCAGACGGCCGTGTTCAGGGCCTACGGGACGTGGTGGGAGCAGTGTGCCAGCGCGCCGCTGCCCTTCCGCCGCACGCCCAAGGCCTTCCACAGCCAGGACTACATCGAGCTGGCCTTCGAGGAGCCCGTCTACCCCACAGCCGTGGAGGTGCTGGAGACCTACCACCCGGGGGCTATCGTCCAGATCATGGCCTGCTCCCTCAACCCCTTCTCCCAGAACCCTCCCACAGACATCAGGTAAGGACCATAGTGGTGGTGTGGGACTCGGGTTGTAGAAATGTAGTTTGCCAAATCTTCTAGCATGAAATCTCTGCTTTCCATGCATAGCCACTTTCACACCTTCCCTATAAACCGTAAAACTTAAATTAATAGCCTGGGTGTTTATTTGCTTCAATCAATGAACACATCCGGCGCGTATTATAATGAGTCAGGCTTCTATTTGAGTCAGGCGTCTATTTCCTCAATAACATTTAGGAAAGACTACCGCACTGTTTATTGTGACCAGCATAAACATTATAATTACAAGTCCATTGCAGGTCAGACTTGCAAAGACTAGGCTGCCTATCATACACCCCAATTTCGGCCATCAGCACCATGGAGAGTGGTACCGGTAATCACTGAAGTCGTGTTTTCTTTTTGGTGGCTCCATGGCTAGCATTTTTTACAAATGTTTTTAATGTACATGACCATAGGAATATCAAAGCTGTATCCATGGTAACCTCAAGCAATTCATTTAGACCCAGCGTTTATTTGAAACCGGTGTTTATGTTTTGAAATTACGACTTCAGTGATCAACTATTAAAAGGGACAGGCGGCTATTTGAGACTTGGCGTTTTAATTGAAGTTTTAGGCATCAGGATATATGATGAACAGAGCAGCAGCAGCGTGTGTGCGTGTGTAGAGTCCGTATGAATGTGTGAGCAAATTAAGGCTGTACAAGTGGTCTGAATTATTTCAAAATGTGCTGTACGGGCTGTCCGCACCACCCTCTGTAGTGCTATGCGATCGAGGGTGGTGCAGTTGTCATACCAAGCAATGATGCAGCCAGTCAAGATGCTCTCAATTGTTGAGTGGAGTTTTACTATTAATTAGTTAATAGACCAATAAGAAAGAGAGTTCCAAACGTCTCTGCCAATAACAGCTAGTTTTCAGTTTTCCCCTCCCCACTCAGACCACTCCCAGATAGTCCTAGCAAAATTATTGCTTGAGAAATTGATCTTTGCTAAGAAGCTTTTTTTTGTTGTTGACAATTTTAATTGATAACAATCACGGTAAGTTACTTAATTGTTACCCAGAAATGATTTGATATTGTGATTAAAAACGTCTGCATTGTAAAACGGCTGCATTTAAAGTAATGTGTGCGATGCAAGCGCCATGCTCTAGCAACTGAGCTACAGAGGATCACAACGAAATTAATGTTTGTACTCTATGGCCTGGTTTCCCGGACACAGATTAAGCCTAGTCTTGGACTAAGAAGCACTTTCACTTAGATTCTCCATTGAGCAAGTTTTATTTGTCCAGGACTAGGCTTAGTTTGTGAATGGGAAAACGTCCCTAAGTGATTGTCTCAGATTAAAGAGTGGTGTGTGTGTGGGTACCTCTGAGAGGTGTACCTCTGTCTCTGTCTGTCCCCAGGTGGGAGGTGTTGTGGGCTGGGGAGCCCACCAAGGTGCCGACCCCCCAGGCCAGGCAGTTCTCCCCCAGCATCAAGCAGCTGAGCTTCCCCACCAACTTAATCCGCGTGGAGGTCAACAGCTCCCTGCTAAAGTACTACACGGAACTGGACGCCGTTGTCCTGCGCGGCCAGAGGGAGAGGCCCATTCTCTCCCTTTATAAGATGCCCAGGATCGACATCTGTGACCTGAGTGATAGCGATGAGGAGCTGTCTGACCCGGGAGCTTCCTTCAGACAGGCCGGGGATGGCAAGCACATTAACCTGGGGAATGGATACTTCGACAAACTGCCCTACGAGGTGGGGAGAATACGCTATTAGACACTCATATATATTACAACACTCGTATATGGCTGCTGGCTGCATTTTCTGTCCACTAAATTTCAGTTTATGTGACTAAAACAAGCAAGTATAGTGTAGAGAATCATTGTACTATCTAAACCGCTGTGAGATATATTTTCCATAACCAAAAACAGTATTTTCAGCAGTTTGAAGCTAGTGTACAAAACTGAAAGTAAAAGACGCAGAAACGAACACTTAAGAATGGGAAGCATAGAAATAGCGCACAAAGAACAGAAATAATGCTTCTTAGACTTGCTTTCAAATAAAAATGACAGATCTATAACACATGATATAGAAGTTCTATGTGAATTTGGTCGGGTCGCCCAAAAAGTTACATATTGCAGCTTTAAGTGTAGTCTCATCTACTGAAAATGTTTATGCTTAGGGTATCTTGGGCAGTTTTTGCACTTTGCGAGGACTTAATTGGACAAAAGCGGTTTCCCATAGACCTACACATACTGGCTTGGACCCATGGAGATATTTGATACGAAGCTTACAAAAAAGTAATTTTCATGTCATAAAGACGTCATATTTTCCAAGACGAGCTTAAAAACACCAGCTGTTCTCTTGGTTTGATGTACTACTCTCAAACCGCTGCCATTCACATCCCACCTCACAACCCACGTGTGTGTGTGTGTGTGTTTGAAATACAATATAGCTATTATCTGCTAGCTGATACCCTGTTGAACACACAGCGTATTGTTTGTTCACTGCACACATACACACCTATTCTCTCTACCTCTGTCTTACTGAGAGAAGCACACGTCCATATTGCACAACCAAGCAGATTCATTGCCACACTGAAACTCGCTGCTTTGTGCGTGTTCTACATTTACAAATTTTTATGTGATTCTCCTCTGCCTGACATCATCCCTTCTGGTTACTTTTTTCTTTCTTGCTTTCCTTGTCTCTCTTTTTCTCCATTTTGCTTTATTTCTTTCTCTCTCTCTCTCTACGTCCTCTCCCACCATCCTCCATTCTCTCTTATTCTCTTTCTGTAATTCTCCCTCCCTCTCCCCATGCAGTTGATCCAGCTGATAGTCAGCCACCTGACCTTGCCCGACCTGTGTCGCCTGGCCCAGACCTGTAAGCTACTCCACCAGCACTGCTGTGACCCCCTCCAGTACATCCAGCTGAGCCTGCAGCCATACTGGGCCCGCCTCAGTGACACCTCCCTGGGGCAGCTGCAGGGTCGCTGCACCCTGCTCCAGAGGCTCAACCTCTCCTGGACTGGCAACCGCGGAGCCCTCACGCTCACTGGCTTCAGCAGGTGAGTTATTGGGGATGGGGCTGGCTGGGAGGGGGCTAGAGAGTCTGGACATTTGTGGTTCATTGGTCTCTCACTTCCGTTGATTTCAGGGTGAGGAACCATCTTTGGAAATATTGGACAATAAATTGTGCATTTCTGTATTATAATTATGCTTAAATCTTTGTTCTACTGAGCCATTTACTTTATGTTCGTATACTTACCTTTTATTATTTCTCGTTGTTGCATTGTCGACAAGGAACCTACAAGTAAGCATTTTTTTGTTGGACGGTGTAAACCATGTGTATCCCGTACATACAACTAATAAAACTTGAAACTGAAACTAACATCAAGTTGTAAAATCCTGAACTTCCCTGTTAATGTTGTGTTACCACGCCACAACACAGGTCTGACTTCCTCCCCCTCTTCCCCCTCAGCTTCATGAAGGCGTGTGGTGGGAGCCTGGTGTGTCTGGAGCTGTCGTGTTGTCACTTCCTGAGTGAACCGTGTCTGGAGGTCATCTCCCAGACGTGTCCCGGCCTGCAGGAGCTCAACTTGTCCTCGTGCGACCGCCTCCACCCCCAGGCCTTCACACACATCTCCAAGCTCACCCACCTGCGCCGGCTAGTGCTCTACCGCACAAAGATAGAGGTACAGTGCCTTCAGAAAGTACCCCTTGACTTATTCCATATTTTGTTGAGTTACAGCCTGAAATAAAAATAAAAAAATCACCCATCTACACACAATACCCCATAATGACAGTGAAAACATGTTTCTATAAATTTTTGCAAAATTATTGAAAATGAAATCACAAATATCTAATTTACATAAGTATTCACACCCCTGAGTCAATACTTTGTAGAAGCACCTTTAGCAACGATTACAGTTGTGAGTCTTCTTGGGTAAGTCTCTAAGAGCTTTCCACACCTGGATTGTGCAACATTTGCCCATTATTCTTTTCAAAATTCTTCAAGCTCTGTCAAATTGGTTGTTGGTCATTGCTAGACAACCATTTTTAGGTCTTGCCATAGTTTTTCAAGTAGATTTAAGTCAAAACTGTAACTCGGCCACTCAGGAACATTCACTGTCTTCACTGATTTTGCCTGTGCTTAGCTCCATTCCATTTCTTTTTTATCCTGAAAAACTCCACAGTCCTTAATGATTACAAGCATACCCATAACATGAAAATATGGAGAGTGGTACTCAGTAATGTGTTGTATTGAATTTGCCCTAAACACAACACTTTGTATTCAGGACAAAAAGTGAATTGCTTTGCCACATTTTTTGCAGTATTACGTTAGTACCTTGTTGCAAACAGGATGCATGTTTTAGAAAATAAAATTCTGTACAGGCTTCCTTATTTTCACTCTGTCAATTAGGTTAGTATTGTGGCGTAACTACAATGTTGTTGATCCATCCTCATTTTTCTCCTATCACAGTGTAATGAGTAATTTCACCATGCTCAAAGGGATATTCAGTGTCTGCTTTTTTAATTTATCGATCTACCAATAGCGGTGCCCTTCTTGGTGAAAACCTCCCTGGTCTTTGTGGTTGAATCTGTGTTTGAAATTCACTGCTCGACTGAGGGACCTTGTATGTTTGGGGTACAGAGATGAGGTAGTCATTCACATTTTTAATTGTGAAAGAGGCTTTATCTATGTTGGTTGGTGATACGGATTTGCACACATCCTTGCACTTTGAAAAGTGATGATGTCGAGGTGAGTGAAATAAGTAAGCATCAGATAAATGTTTGGTGTTGTTGATGTTTGATGCTGTGAAACTTGGGGAATAGCTCACAGATTAGCAAGTCCTGTCATGTCATGATAACTTGGTTGGCACAGGCGAGCACATCAGCGCCAGCGGTGGAGCTCGAATGATTGCGCTCTGTCTCATGGAAATAGTTGCAGGGTGAACTCTGTAGTTAGTCTGTCAGGCAAGAAAGCAAGAGTTGATTGGAGGAGAGCGAGAGAGCGTGTTGCTAACTGTATCACACAATGTATTATGGAAACCCCTTATTAGGAAGAGAGTATGTGAATGTTGAGATAAAGAAAGAGAGGAAGGAAGAGCGAGACAGTGTGAGAGAGAGATTATGTTCCCGACTACAATTGTATCCGATTTGTTGCTCCTCTCCTCTCCCTCTGTTACTCTGATCCTCTGGGTGGGAGCGAAGGGAGTGATGTGGAGAGTCGGGGCTCGGCAGTAAAAGGCAGGGAGGAAGAGGAGTTAGAGATGATTGGAGGGATAGAGATGTGGAGGGGAGAGAGGAAGAGGAGAGTGAAGAGGAGGGAGAGTGGAGGGGAAGAGGAGACTGAAGAGGAGGGAGAAAAGAGTGGAGGAGGAAGAGGGAGAGCACACCCGAGAGGAGAGCCTACATTTCCATGGCGTGTGTCTGCCTTAAGTTCCACAATTCACCCTTGTACCATACAGCCTGGGCCTAAAGTGACAGTGGCAGGGGTTTTGGAGCCGTTTTTTAAAAAAGTGGTAGGAACTTAAATCTGTTATAGAGCTTGTAATGGATTACAACAATAAAATGGGCGGGGTTGACCATCTTGACCAACTGAGGAGCTATTACAATGTTGGACACACAGGCAGAAAATGGTGGAAGTATGTGTTTTTTTGTGGGAGCGTACATTGTGTGGGGGACCCTGCAAAGGCCCCTTCCCAGAAACCACAGGCGCTGGTCCCTGAAGGCATTAAAAATGCAGCTTGTGAATTCACTTTGATATGGCTACGGTGGCAGGAAGAGGGGAGCCAAGAGTGTGGAACCAGGGCGTGTGGACCGAGTTGTAACTCATTTGAAAGCAGGTGAAGTTTGAAGGGCACAAGAGAGGGTGTGTGGTGTGCATCCGGAGTGGACGCAGGGCAAAGAGTGGGAGATGTGTAGAAACCTCCTTTTGGGTGCTCTACGTATTCTGTGCCACTTTGTAGGATGGGGCCGTGCTTCCAGATGTTCCATGTTGTAGGCTAAATGTAAACATTAAAGTGACAGTGTGAAATATGAATTTGTCCTACAAATCTTTTGTCTCTGAACAGTTGTTGTGTATCTTCTCTCTCGATCTGTCTCTATCTAATCTAATTGCATTCACTGAATTTTTGTCAAAGTAGGCTACTATTTCTACATTTTGTGTCAGTCTGTACTAAATCTTGAGAGAGGTTACCTACAAAAAGCTGGTAGCCTACTGGAGTGAAACGTGCTTTTATAAGCCCAGTTATTGCGTAACAAATAGCAATTCTAAATGCAATTGCATGTTAACTGTTTTGATGGCCACGATTTTAAAAAGATCTACAATTTGTATTTCTCAATCTCAACTGGTAATTAAAGCGCGCCTCCCTTTCACCATTTAAGTGCATAGGCTATAGTCAACGGTAGGCAGACTATCAGCGCGTCACCCACCACTTTACAATGTTAGCTTGAGGCAGTATGATTGTTTGAAACCTAAACGTTTTGCTTTACTTCCAATAATGAGGAAAGTCTTACCTTGCTTCAAAGTAGCCTAGCCAAAATCCAACCATAGAAATGTGGAGGCAATTATTTTATCAAGACTTCCTCATGCCATTAACCAGCATTTCTCTCCTGTTCTATTGGTTTTCATATAAACTTTCTTTCATAGTCCAGAAGCCAAAGGAACAATCCTAGTCATATTATCAACCCATCCTAGTTGGTGCTATTAGATTCTCCCCTCTTTCTAAATTTCTAACAGAGATTTTAATCTCTGTCACATATAGAACCGCTTGCATTAGGTACGCTGTTTAGAACAGTGATGCTATTGCTACTTCGGTCCAGTGTGGCTCAGTTGGTAAGAATGTGGTAAGAGCATTATTTATTTATTTATTTATTTATTTATTTATTTATTACAGGGAAGTCATACTGACACTAGGGTCTCTTTTACAGATGAGCCCTTCATAAATACATCAAACACACAATATACAAAACATATTAAGAAAAACAGACACATTTATCAACATAGGGGTCTCCGATCAATACTCTGAACTGACCAATGGGGACCAGAACATCTCATTTCAGAGAGCTCTGTAAGTTGTTCCACATAAAGGGTGCAAAAAAACTAAAAGCAGCTTTACCCAACTGTGTGGAGACCGAAGGGGCGTCCAGTGTTATCCAAGCCTTAGACCGGGTTTGGTCATTTGTAAGTCTAAATTGAATTAATGATGATGGATACATAGGAAGTTTCTGTATGAGTGCTTTGTAGATAAACACAAGAAAATGCTGCTCTCTCCTTACATACAAAAGAGGCCCAACCCACGTTTTGATACAAAACACAATGGTGAGTTCTATAACCATCCCCAGTAATAAACCTAAGGGCACAATGGAAAACAGCATCTAGTGGTTTAAGTGTAAATGCTGCTGCATGCATATTGATAATATCCCTATAATCTAAAATAGACATAAAAGTGGCCTGGACAATTTCCTTCCTATTAACAAAAGTCAGACATGCTTTGTTTCTGTTAAAGAAACCATCCTTGAACTTCAACTTATTCACCAGCTCAGTGACATGTTTTTTAAATGACAGTTTGTCATCAAGCCAGATACCAAGATATTTGTATGAAGGAACTCGCTTAATTTTTGTACCATTCAAACTATTAATTACTAATTAATTTAAATCTGGGTTAGGAGACCTAGAAAAAAAAGCATGTTTCGTTTGCATTTAGTACCAACTTTAGATCCAATAGTGACCTCCGCTGTGCTTGAAAATCAGACTTCAAATGTGAAAAGGCTTGGCCAACCAATGGAGCAATGGAATACAACACTGTATCATCTGCATACAAATGAATTATAAATTTTTTACAGCATTACCAATGTTATTTATATAGATTGTAAACAGTAGTGGGCTGAGTATCAAACGTTTCGGCACCCATTTATGTAACTCAAGCATGATGCCGACGCCAAGGTTGTGGGTTCAATTCCCATGGATCACATACACATACTAAAAATGTATGCACTCACTGCATTGAGTGTCAATTTGGTTAAAAAAACGTTTGCTAAGTAACATATATTGAGACGATGTTGTAACACGCCTTATTTTTAGCCTAATGCATATGGGTATATTGGTGGTGTATGGTAGTTGAGTGTCCTGTTCGATTACATGACCTGTGGATGGCACCATTGTGGTTTACGTAGGACTAATTCTCTACTGTCATCATTTGTAATGAACTCAGAGCTGGGGTCCTTGCGGTGCATAGCTGTTTTTGCCCAGGCCTGCTACAAAACCTTACAGAGCATTTCTGAGTGTTGTCATGTTTCAGCCTTTTCTAAGGCAGACACCATAGAGTGAGGATGAGGTCTAGGCTTACAAGTTGTTTACTGCAGGCAGACTGAGCAGGCTGTGTGTGTCTGCAGTGCTACGTGTCATCCAGCCCTGTTGTCTGTCATTAAGCTGTCACTGGTATAATTAAATAGTTCTCTGACTGTCTAAAAAGAGACCACCAAACACACACTCTCGAAACACACACAGCATACACATTTAGCCATGCTTGCTAAAGGACACGTCACCCACACTCAATTGCCATTGGGTGGCATGTTGACAGTTCGGCATTGAAATCTCACCTCTATCCCTGTCTAGCGATGGTGGATAAGCAAGTGAAGTATTTTTTTTGTTGTGTTTTTTTTTTAACGTTTTGAAATGTTATACTACCCTAATACTGTTGAGTTGTGTGTGCCAGACCAAGTCATCTTGGAGAGATATTGAATAACATGGGTAGACCTGTTATTGTAATTTTTGACGTGACACCTTTGATATACATTCCTCAGTCTCATTTTACTGTGTGTGTACAAAAAGGGGTGCAATCATATTTTGGGTCGGTTGATAGGAACTTAACTCAACTTTGTGACATTTTCTCTCTCTCTTGCTTTGTTTGTTGCTGCAGCAAACAGTCATGTTGAGCATCCTAACCTTCTGCATTGAGCTGAGACACCTCAACCTGGGGAGCTGTGTGATGGTAAGATGCCCCCCACAAACGCACTCACTATCATACACTCTTCTCTTGCGCCAGATAGACATTCTAGGATCAGCCTAAGCACTCAACTCCTAACCACAACCAAGAATCATGACATTTGATTCAGTCATTCGGTGTTAGCTAACAGCCCTAACCGAGGTCACCACCCCTGTGTTCTCCCTCCCTGCAGATAGAGGACTATGACGTGGTGGCCAGCATGCTGGCTGTCCGCTGCCGCTCACTGCGCTCCCTGGACCTGTGGCGCTGCAGAAACCTGACGGAGCGTGGCCTGGCCGAGCTGGCTGCAGGATGCAGACTACTGGAGGAGCTGGACCTGGGTTGGTGCTCCACACTGCAGAGCAGCTCGGGCTGCTTCCAGCACCTGGCCCGCAACCTGCCGTGCCTGAGGAAGCTCTTCCTCACCGCCAACCGCACCGTGTGCGACTCCGACATGGAGGAGCTGGCTGCCAACTGCCCCGCACTGCAGCACCTCGACATACTGGGTGGGTACTACCTCCCCCTTTCTTTCTTAATCTATCTCTCTTTCTCTCGGTGTCTCACACAAGTTTAAATAAAGTAATCTTATGTTCAGACCAGATATTTGAATATAGTGTTTTACTTGGAGCATTTAAAACAGTGTTCACTATTATTTGTCTGTAATTGACTATCTGATTTAATCTATGTATTTCTGAGTGGTCACATAAATGTTGCTCACTCGAGCTATGTTTGTGTTGTTGATTGACAGGCACCCGGATGGTAAGCTCCTCCTCCCTCAGGAAGCTGCTGCAGGCGTGTCCTAAGCTCCTCCTCCTGGATGTGTCCTTCTGCTCGCAGGTGGACGCCCGCATCGTCCAAGAGCTTTGCGGACTCTTCCCCAACGTGGCCATCAAGAAGAGCTTTACCCAGTGACCTCACCCAGCCTCACCCTCACACAGGGACACCGACACAGGGACACCAGGGGGAGGCGCTACTTTAGACTAGCGGGGTGGAGTAGCACTGGATGCCCTGTGGGTAGAATGAATGGGCCTGATGGCTGAGAGCACTGAGGCCTATTATGATGTGGACTGAATGGTCAGGAGTGTTGTGGTGCCCTGAGCATCAGCTGAACACCTCAACACAGTCTCCTCGTGTCGAGCCGCTGAATGTGAGAGGAAAACTGGTTGAAATCAGGGTCATGGCTGCCAAAGCCGCTAGATTTCATCATTGGTCAGCCTAGTAACTGACACATCTGGTGGCGGCTGCGTGTCATCTGTCCACCCCTCCTGTGACGCATTTGTAAAATGTTTGACCTCAATGTTGCATCTGAATCTGAAATCTCAGGGTTTTTATTTTGTTCATATTGTTTTTATTTTTTAATTTTTTTCAGAAACCAGCTGAAGAGCCTCCTTTATTCTGAGAGGAAGATTTGAGTCCTGTTTGATTTCCACTGCCACAGCTTGTTCTGAGACAACAACATTTATGGGAGTTCAGAAAAATTAACATTTGGCACTGATGCTGAGACAACAACAAAAAAGTTTGCGTATTTGATGTTGAACATTGTGCAAATTGTATGATTGTAAAATCATATCACTATCCTTAATTATTTATTGATCTTGTGATATATTATTGCACATCTCCAATGCTATGAAAGCATTTCCTTTAAACTGAGACTCAGCGATACGAGCAGCAGTGTGAAACAAAGATATTGAGGAATAAACGCTATACAAAAAGCTGTACTTGTGAGCACCCACAGTCCCATACTGAGCATCTTCGCATGTGCACGGGAGGTCGCTTCACTCTCCTGCAAATGTGATAGCTGAGGGACAACTCCTGCGGAGGAGATGAACCTCTCGCTTCACTCTCTTTGTTGTTGTGGATATCGGCCTGACATGCTGCTACTGAAATTTGTATAGCTGAGTCTACCTTTAAGCAAAACTTGAAGTTTCATTTTGAGCACATGCTAGCTGGTATGTGAAGTATTTTTGTGCCTTATATTCATGGCTGAATGTGGTGTCCATGTGTGTCAGTGACTGTAGTGCTTTGCTTCCTGCCCTCTACCAAAGTTACTAGCAAATCCCAGGTCCTTCACTATAGTTTTATTTGACCAGTGAAGAAACCCATGCAGATCTGTCATCTTGATTGACATATGCAAAGCCATATTTATTTTAAGCGGAATCTTATCTCCATCTTTCAATTCCCTTTTTATTAAGTGGCAGTTATGTGAATGTCTGCTTTTTAGATTACATTGTCTTTTATCTGTGGGAACGTGGTCTGGTCACACTAAACTCACTAAAGTAACCTGCACAGGCAAACTATTGAAAAACACATATTAATGTTAACACTCGTACAACGAACACACACAATCTGTCATCCTGCTACACCAATCTAGTGTCCCTCCTTTGGTCCGGTCACTAGCTGACCAAAGTCACCACCATTTTCACCACATTGTAATGCTACTTTTATTTAGAGGCAATTTTTGCATTGATTGACCTTTCCCAGTCAGTTTTGGATGTGTGTGTGTGTGGTCAAACTTTGTGCCATTTGTAGAACCTATAGTAATGTACCCTCAGCTAAGTGTGAATGTCAGGTGTGGTGTCCTCAAGATTCGCTGGCAGATAAACACTCTAAAGGATTTAAAAAGGTTGCACCTCTACTATGACAAAACTGGGTGCTTAAATATCACCAGATTTTAAATAAACTGAAGGTTGATGACTGAGAATACATCTTTATCCCCAACTGTATATCCATTGAAATGCCAGATTCGACTGCCTTGTGTTTATGGCTCATAGTGTACGTTGTGCTGACATTACATCACCACTCTTTAAATAGAAAGGTGCAATACAGTGTTCTCTGGCTTCCACGTAGAACCCTTTTTTCTGAGTTGCCTTATCATGCATATCTCCTAAGAGTGGTGACTCAACAGAAATAACTACATTGAAGGGTAGGGTCATCTTTGCCTGACGACTCAAACTGACTTTTTCCACTGCTCGTTCGCTACAAACCTCAGTCTCAGATTGCCATCGTTGAAGTCGTTTGTGGTGACGTCAAAATGAGGGGTGTTGTACCAAACAAAGTAATCGGTGATTTGGATCATCTCTAACCAATCAGAGTAACAAAGCCAATGACACATTTTCAAACCTCCGCTTTACCCATAGGCTTTACACGCGTGTGTTCTGGCTCTTGCCAGCCCATCGGTTTCTGGGACCAATCAGAACGGTTAGAATGTTTTTTCCGTTCTAGAAATTGTCATGGAGGTACTCCGATCCAGACTCATTGCAGAGAAGAAACTAACGTCCGTGGGGCGTAGCATAGCATTTGGCCGGAGCAAGGAGTTTAGGAAGCCAGGCAAAGGGTCATCTTGTGTTTCTGGAACAACTAGAGGCCATTAGTCAGGTTGACTGGGAGTGCAGCATTAGCCTTAACCCTCTGCCATTTTACTGCCTATTAATACTACAGGGAGAAGTGACATTCGCTTGTCTCCCTAACTGCCTTTTAATGAATTGTTTATGCCCGGTTTAATGATGTATATTGTGGCTTTGTAATGTGCCCTAATGACGGAGAACGAGGCGGCCGCCGGTGAAGTATTAATTTGGATGATTACCGCTCCTCTACCACCGCCGCTGCCTGTCCCCCCACACAAAACGTGATTCATGGAGACTTTCCGCTCAATGCAGCGGCATGATTTTTCGCTGTCATGCTCAACTATAATCCTGATGCATCCGTAGGGGGATCTTCAGCAATTAGTTTAGCTTTTATTTGTTTTGCAAGAGCCAGGCCAGATGAATCTAGAAGGAAAAGGTCTGGATGAAATTATTGCCTTTATTAAATTAAAAGTTCTTAAGTCAAATGTTTGAACCCTAAACAAGGGAGGAGCAGATGTGAACTGTTCCAACAGATGATGTTGAACTATTGTGGTTACTGCTGGTCTAGCAAGCAAATATCATGTTTTCTTCTAAGCATGGCATAATGAGAACTTTCACACTACTGAGCCGAACCAAACCAAGCATGGCCTGGTTACAGATCCATCATAGTTGCTGGAACTAGGCGGAAAAGGATCATGTGAAAATAAAATATCTGAGCCAGCACAGGTCAGCTCTTGTTGGCACGCTTGCGTGAAAAAGCAGTGCTTGGATCAGTGATGTCACTGTTGGAAATGTCCCCCTGTCCAAGCTATAGTTTATTCCTTCGATGGTGATTTTATGGTTGCCACAAAGTCAAAATGGGCTATATCTGATCGTATGGATGATTTATGATTTATAATGCATGTTTCTGTAGGTTGCCAAACCTTGTTATGTTTAGTTTTTTTCTGACACAAATTACAAACGAAATATTCAAATGAAGATTATGCAAACATTATGCAATTTTAAAACTTAATTACACAAACATAAAATAACAGTATAATCTCTTGTAGGCAGTTTCTGTGTGTAGACCAAAGAATCAGTTGGAACTAAATGGGATGAGATATCAAGCAGCAGTAGTTCTGTTTTTTTGTTATTTGGATGTTTCAGGATTGGGCGAAGGCAGTGCTTAAACTGCTTTGATTCAAGTGCTTTGCGCATGAGGGGGCTTTGGCTTTGCGAGGTTGGAGACTTTGGGCTCGATTCAATCAGATCCTCTTTAGACAAAATCCCCATAGCTGATGTTTTGACAGTGTCGGAGGTGGGACTGTGTTAGAGCTGTCAAATCCACAAGCGTCTCCCAGCATTATACCTAAAGCAGACATTGCCATTGGCTGCAACGAGTCGCTTTAAGAGAGAACCCATACAGCCAAGTTCGAACACTGGAATGTGACATTTTATCTACACCTTGATTAGCCTGATAGAAATCCTCTATCATGTTTAATGATTTTCAATTTGAGAGTCATTATTTCTATATAGCCTACACTTTCTCGTTCTGAACTTCTAACGCAAGTGGAACGGGTGTGGCTTCGTGACAATGATCACAAGAGCAGCTGCTCATCGATTTGACAGCTCCAACACAGTTCCACCTCTTACATCGCCAAAACATCAGCTATGCAGGTGTTGGCTATTGCCGGTAAGCGCTTGATCTGATTAAATCTAGGCCTTCATCTTTGCTGGAACTCTCAACTTCTAACACGTATAGGCCCAGAAGTTAATCATGCAGCTGACCAAATTACACAAGATTTTACTTCTGGGTTAATCGAGATTACATAAAGGAACAATTATTACAAATGACAACGTTGTTTACAAGGACGATCACACTTAAGCATGTCAAAGTCCAATTGTACGAATTGGAATTCGTAACATATCTCTTTTTTTTTTACAGGACGTAACATATCATATGAAATGGATGACGTTGCACATCATTGTGCAATGTCTTCGGGGACTCGTTTATACAAAACCTCTAGCATCACTTGAAGGGGAGCACTACCTGCCACAGAAGGGGATGTTCTGGGTACTGTTGTGGTGGATGAAGAACAGAAAGGGATGGCGGCTTTGAAGGTACGTATATTATGCTCTCAACATTATGCTCTCAATTATGCTCTCAATATTATGCTCTCAACATTATGCTCTCAACAAGCCGCAGCTCAGTGCGTTCCTCATTCACCTCTACAAAGGCCTTGTGCACCACCTCAGACAACTCCAGGTTGTTGTTGGGTGACATACCTGAGAAATTGCTCCTGAACCCTTCAAATGAGTCCATCATGCCCATGCTGACCAGAACGGCTTTCAGGTCGCAGATCTTCTCCATCTTCAATCTGGGCAAGTGCACATGTCCCACGTGGGCCTGGTCCATGCAACAAAGTTATCATACGCGAGCTCCCTCTCTAGTTTCTCCATCCCAGTTTGTCCTCGATCTCTTCCGAGAGCATGATGAGCATGCTCAGATTGCTCCAGAATCTGGCAGTTGACCTCAGGGATGAAGGTCAAGCAGAACATGCTCTCCTGATACATAATTTTCACTGGCTTACTTTCATTTTTTCTCACCTTGAACTGAGCTTCTCTGGTGGATCTCTCCTTGAACTCCTTTCCTCACTTGCCCTTGAAATAAATGGCATTCACCAACAAGTCATGTGAGGTTGTCGACAGCTCCCTTTTGCAACAGGTGCTGGATTTTTCCCTCTGTCTTTTTATCCACCCAGTTGTTAATGTTAACCCTAGCCACCTCCGCATTGCACTCGGAGTCGACAGACTCTAACCTGGCACCGTAGTACTTCCTAGTTTCACAGAGGAAAGCTTTTGAAAAGGCTTTGCCAGGTTCAGTGCATAGGGAGTAGTCCGTAGGTGGCCCAGACAGGAGTTTTCTGAACACCTCAGCTTTGTGGAGGGGCAGGGCCTCTAACATCCGTGCGGCAGTATGGCCCCTGGCCCCACTATTGCCCCTGGCCCCTCCATACAGGTGGTTGGCCAGGCTCCGTGCATATGGGGCTTTGCCTTTGTTCAGCTCAGACAGGAGTTTTTTCAACCCATCATGGATGTCACCCTCAGCTTTGTGGAGGTGCAGAGTCTCTGACATCTGTGCAGCAGGATTGCCCTTGGCCTCAAGGAATACCATAGCCAAAGCAGAGGAGATGCTCAGAGTAGAGATGATGTTTCCTTCGCTGATCTTCTTGAAAAGATTCAGGGAGAAGTTGTTGTTTGACACAGACAGAGATGCCATCGTAACTGTTGTGAGAGATAGGGAGGACCTGAAAGCGAACTGATGTGAAATTTATAGAGATGTATAGAGCAGGATGTGGTCTCAAAGGTGAAGAGGAAATGCATGCAGGTCTAAAGTACAAGGGTGGCAATCTTTCTTTCGAAGCAAAGCCCACCATTTTCATGTCATCGAACAAATGTAAACGCCTGGAGTTTGCTAAACAGCATTTGCACTTGGATTAGAACCGGTGCTATGGTCAGGTGACATGAAAATAGAGCTCTTTGGCCACACACACCAGTGGTGGGTTTAGTGTTGAAATAAGGAAGCATAATAAGAAAATAACCCCATACCTACTTTAAAAGACATTTTAACCAAAAACCTTGTTGCCTCTGCCAGGAGGCTGAATGTTGGCCGCAAGTTGCTCTTCCAGCAAGACCATAAACCCAAGCACACATCAAAATCCACAAAGAAATGGTTAATTGACCATAAAATGTTGCAATGGCCATCTTAGTCTCCGGACTGGAACCCCATTGAAAACCTGTGGTTTGAATTGAAGAGTCCTAGCCTAACTTCCTTTCATGAACAGTGTTAGCTAGTTAACATTAGCCTTCTATATCTAGCTACATATTGAACTTCCATCCTCTCAGGCAAGGGGCAAAATGTATGAATTTATGGTTGTATCAGAATCGCCATTATAATCATTGGCCAGTACAGAGAATTAAGTAAAACCACAAGTCCAAATCCCTATCTTCATCCATGGCTAACAATAAGATGCACAACGAGTTTCTGTTAATGGAGAATGGAGAAATGGTCTAAGATCCCTCTCAATGTGTTCTCCAATCTCATAAAGCATTTTAGAAAAATGCTAAGTGTCGTTATTCTAGCAAGGGGATAAAATAATATCATTGTTTAAAAAAAAATTGAGCATACAATATAGCTCAGCATTTGTATTATTTATTTTATATAGTCTTTTTTTGCTCATCTTTAGAGAGAGAGATTCAACCTAACCCGCCTGAGGGAGGCATCACTATGACAGTCGTCATTATGTGGCTTTGTGTCCTAGGGACTGTGGTGTAATAATGTAGACATCTGTCACTCATCCCATCTCGTTTACCCGCTTTGATTTGGAAGGAGAACAGACTGGGTGGGACAACAACGCATGTTTACGGTGTAAAGACAGACAAATTGCTAACATCATGTCTTTATTATTATTATTATATCCATTTTTAGACGTGAGAATAAAATATATAACCACCCCCTCCTTCTTTTCACCACCATATGCTTTTATCTTGACAACTAGGATCATAAGAGACATTGAACCATTAAAAGGCTGCTACTGTTTCTGTTGAGGAGACAGCCAGTGAGTGCTTCCCAAATTGCACTCTATTCGCTATATAGTGCACTACTTTTGATCAGGGCCCATAGGGCTCTGGTCAAAAGTGGCACTTGATCAAAAGTGGTGCACTATATAGGGGATAGGGTGCCATTTGGGACATAGGCAGTGAAATGAAGGCATGTGAGATGGCCATGCTGAGGGATGAGCAGTGCTTTATGCTCCGTGAACAGGGCCAGCAATTAGCCTGAATAATTACGCGCTGAAGGGGAGACATGCTTCGCCCCACTGATCAGCAAAGTTCACGCAAAGTTATAATTAAACAATAACTTGTTTACAAATGAACGCACACAAACATTTGTGTACTTAAGGGCGCACAGTGTAGTTAGCTCAGATGCGTCTGAGTAAGGTTGAAAAACAACAATGTAAAATGGTGGAATTATGGGAGCTGGTGAGTCTTTGTCACAGTTATCTATCTAAGGGAGAAGGGGAGAGGGAGAGAGATAATCATCCCACTGGGCACAAACATCTAGTTTTGATTTACATTTGGTTGCGTTGTCAACAAAGGTGAATTTAACGTGAAATCAACAAAACATTTCACCATGTCATTGGATTTAAATACTAAATTCCCTTAGGTTTATGACTTTTTTCAAATCCAATCAGTTTTCCACTTTGATTCCCACGTCATCACAATGACGTGGAAACAACGTTGATTCAACCAGTTTTTGCCCAGTGGGATGCTTGTTATCAAAGGAATAGCTACATAGACCATGGGCAACTTTAGTGTGTTAGGGTTCAAAAGGTTACTCATACTTTATGTGATATGCATATGACACTAACATCTGTTCTTTCCAGCCCACCTCTTCATTTCCTAATATGCGATTGGAATCAATCTATCCATCATTTCAACAGTAGCGGTGCGTGGGTAAAATCACCTGAGGAAGCCAAGCCAGAAAAAAAGCCATATTACAACCCTGTTGTGATAATTGCATTGTTTGCTCTATAACCTGTTACTTCATATGCCTTGTGACTGTGATATATAGGCCTAAAGGCCGAGACAATAAGAAGACACAGTGGCAGAATAAATTCAACCACACATTTGTTTCATCACAAAACCGGAGAGCAACCTCTGTCCGGTGAAGTCTACAAAGCATATTGCATGTACCGAACAGTTGGTCAAGCAAGCTAATGTTTCCGACATTTTCGGCCCACTAAACAACTGTTGATTTAGAACAATAGAGTTACCGCAAGTCACAAAGAAAACAGGTGCTGCCTCCACTATTACAGCATTATTTCAACTTCAACATGTCAACATCATCAAATCACCTATGCTTAGTCTAATACAGTGACAACTAAAATATATCAAAACAATTTAGTCCAATCAATGTAAGCTAAATATGATGTGGCTTTCCATGGTTCTGTGTGCGTGCGTGCAAGTAGGAAAAACATGTTGACTCACCCTACTTGTAGAGAAATGGCAATGCCATCCTCCTATCATTCATGTTGACGAAACTGTCTATCACTCTATCATACAGTACACACTTTTATTTGTTGTTGTCCTAGCCTAACTTCCTTTCATGACCAGCGTTAGCTAGTTAACATTAGCCTTCTATATCTAGCTACATATTGAACTTCCATCCTCTCAGGCAAGGGGCAAAATGTATGAATTTATGGTTGTATCAGAATCGCCATTATATTCATTGGCCAGTACAGAGAATTAAGTAAAACCACAAATCCAAATCCCTATCTCCATCCATTGCTAATTTAGGAAAGGGACAATTTTAGCTAGCTAGCTAGCCACCAGAGGACACCAACACAACAAGATGCACAATGAGTTTCTGTTAATGAAGTATGCTCTCGATTCTCTTGACACTTGTATGTATGCCAGGACCATTCACAGATGAGCTCACTCAGTTTAGCTCAAAGCTGATTGGCTATTATTTTTTATTTTTTTTGATAAAGGGAGGCCAAATGCTCGCTGGCTTACCTTGCAATCAATGCTACGGGCGGCGACAATATGATACTCTTTTGGACCAGACAGCATAGACAATAAACAGAGACAGAGGGGAGCTGTTTCGCTCACTCGGATGCTTTCTCCAGTGAGATACATTTAGCCTCTTGCGAATTGAAGGAAAATTATGAAACAGAGAGACAAAGGATCAATTAAGCCTGGCTTCCCTTGGCATCCATGAATACATGCCACAGCATTTCAATGACTAAAAAATGTGTTTCACTGAGATCCAACTGTATCTGTATGTCACATATATACTGTAGGCCAGGGATCATCAACTAGACTTAGGCGTGGGCTGATTTTTTCCTTGAGCGGATTGTCGGGGGGCCGGAACATAATTACAAATAGTTTGTAGACTGAAACATAATCAATTGAAACCTTTGCTTACATTTGTCTACGATCATGTATCTCTATTACACATTTCTAAAAAATGAAAATCACTTGGAGCTGATTTCCTGGTGTTTTTACAGTCTTTTATGTCCAACAATGAAAATAAAATAAAAATGTAATAAAATGTACGTTGGGGAACCCTGCTGTAGGCTATGTACCTTGGGCACACTAACTGACTAATATACACTAACTGACTAATAGAGGCTGCTGTGTTGAAGCCACCATTCCTCCATCTTGGCACTCCCCTATCATTGTAAAAAATATTTTGGAAGGTATAGAAATGCATTTATTAATGATTACATTTGTTTTTTCTATGTTATTCTATTACAGATACTTTTAAATTATACACACTACCGTTCAATTGTTTTTAAAACACCTACTCTTTCAAGGGTTTTTCTTTATTTTTACTATTTTCTACATTGTAGAATAATAGTGAAGACATCACAACTATTAAATAACACATATGGAATCATGTAGTAACCAAAAAAGTGTTAAACAAATCAAAATATATTTCATATTTGAGATTCTTCAAATAGACACCCTTTGCCTTGATGACAGCTTTGCACACTCTTGGCACTCTAAAACTTTGGACCGGTAGTGTGTGTATATACACTGCTTAAAAAAATAAAGGGAACACTTAAACAACACAATGTAACTCCAAGTCAATCACACTTCTGTGAAATCAAACTGTCCACTTAGGAAGCAACATTGATTGACAATACATTTCACATGCTGTTGTGCTAATGGAATAGACAACAGGTGGAAATTATAGGCAATTAGCAAGACACCCCCAATAAAGGACTGGTATTGCAGGTGGTGAACACAGACCACTTCTCAGTTCCTATGCTTCCTGGCTGATGTTTTGGTCACTTTTGAATGCTGGCGGTGCTTTCAGTCTAGTGGTAGCGTGAGACAGAGTCTACAACCCACACAAGTGGCTCAGGTAGTGCAGCTCATCCAGGATGGCACATCAATGCGAGCTGTGGCAAGAAGGTTTGCTGTGTCTGTCAGCGTAGTGTCCAGAGCATGGAGGCGCTACCAGGAGACAGGCCAGTACATCAGGAGACGTGGAGGACGCCGTAGGAGGGCAACAACCCAGCAGCAGGACTGCTACCTCCGCCTTTGTGCAAGGAGGAGCAGGAGGAGCACTGCCAGAGCCCTGCAAAATGACCTCCAGCAGACCACAAATGTGCATGTGTCTGCTCAAACGGTCAGAAACAGACTCCATGAGGGTGGTATGAGGGCCCGACGTCCACAGGTGGGGGTTGTGCTTACAGCCCAACACCGTGCAGGACGTTTGGCATTTGCCAGAGAACACCAAGATTGGCAAATTCGCCACTGACGCCCTGTGCTCTTCACAGATGAAAGCAGGTTCACACTGAGCACATGTGACAGACGTGACAGATATTTTCCTTAAAGTATAATTTTTTGAGATAACTAATGTTACTGTCCCCACTACAACAACAAAAATACTTAAATACATGTAATTTTGTCCTTGAAATACTGTAGAATTCCATTCATACCAATGGAGGACTGCTCCTACTGGGGAGTGCCAATATGGCTGACTGGTGGCTTCAAAGCCTCTCAATGGCCAATACATATCATCAGCAATCCAGGGTTTATATACATCATTGCATATACATAATGCCCATGCTTTGAGCTGGCCTGTGTCAGTTTTGTACTGTATTTCAACTTCTAAATGTAACCTTATTCTAAAGTATCTTTTGGCGCAGAAAGTGAAAAAAGAACACAGAGTTGAGAGAGCGAGAACTCGGTAATCCTCAGTAATCTCTGCTCACCTGATACAGTCCAGCCGATAAGATGTAATGCTAATTTAACCATTCTCCTATTTGTTTAAAATACAGTGGTAAATATGTTTTACTGTGGTAAATATGAAAATAAATGCTTCCAAATGAAACTAACCCCCACTTCTCTGTCATGGTTTAAACCATTTATTTCTAGGTGGCTGCACAAACGTCTCCCTGTCCACTGCCTGTCCACTCAGTATTTATAAAAATAGCCTTTATTCTAATGCATTAGATTTATCCGTTGATTTATCATTGTTTACTTTTGTCAGTCAGCTGTTTAGAGCGCTCATTGCTTTGTTTTTCAGATGTTCTCTGTGCCATCCGTGGCCAGAAGAAGTAGACCATTTATTTAGCTTCATTATTTTCTATCACACAATATTTGTTTTCTTTCCTGGATCAGCTGATGATGGTTGCCAATATCACTAGACAACTAGCCTACAGCTAGACACCAATGCACATCCAATCCATCCAACATTAATAACAGTAGGCCTATAGTTGACTCTTTCAGTTAGAAGCATTCGATTTTCCAATGGCATAGGCCTACATTATATTGGATTTGTGTGCCCATAAGAACTGTTTTCACGGTGAAACATAATGAAATGCTACGTCGGCATAGTTACACTTGCATTTTCCGAGATCTCCAAGATCCAGGAATTGTACAGGGTTTAAGATCAATATTCTAATTAAATTGTTAAATGCTTAGAAGTGACAAAGAACACTGTCAGAAATGCCATTAATGTAAGGAAAGAAAGGTAGTGTTTTATGTCACACGATCTGTGACGACTCCAATCATTCAACTCATAAATGATGGACAATTAATGAACTAGGGTGTAAATATGTTTTGATTCAACTTGTGTACTATGTTAAATGTAGGCTACCTGCTCTGCGTGTGTTCATGTGTGTAAAATTGCCTCGGCTGAGAAGGTAGGCTACCGTTAGTGGTGTAGGCCTAGTGGAGGGTAAATGCAACTAAACACAGATTATACACCTTTTTCAGAAAAAATGCATTGAAAGTATAGGGAGCGTTACTATTTTCACCCCGACCACCAATCAGAGTTTACCCACCAATTTTACCACTACATCACTGGCTACTGGTAGTATAAATTGACCATAAACACAAAAAGTGTGCCTAATGACATTCAACGATTGCCATTGATTAGGCCTACATTAATTGATGCGTCGTGCTGACAAATTGACCTTTTTTGTAGCCTGAAAAGTTAGGGACACCTGAAATTAGGCTGAAACTGTCACTGGAAAAACGGGATGGTCACCCTAACACTTGTTGTGTTTTGTAAACAGATATCTATATCCATTCCTCAAATGGCGCGAGTGTACATGCATTGCACTGTTTGGATTATTTTGGAGTGGACGAACATGCACAGGTAGCATATTTTTTGAAGTGATTTGTTTGACAATCAGATGAAAGCATCATGACTGGTTGTGTTCACTCTGGGAGGCAGTCTGGGGAGCATGTCAGTCAACTAGATTGGGATTTCCTGTTAGAAGAAAATAGGGTAAAATCATTCCAAACAATATCAAAATGACTTTGTAATGTTATCTACGCACTAAAAAAATCCCACAGATAATATAGACAATCATTCTGATCATCAAATTCTCCCAAGACCTTCATGGGGGTGATATTGTGTAAAAATGTAAATGTAATATTGAGGTCATTTTGACCGGCTACGGGAAAAAAATAATTGGACTTTGTGATAGAGCCACCAAATTTCACACACTGCTGGGACATGTCTAAATAAGTATTTTGGGCTATAGTGTCATTGCATATTTTGTTAATTACCCCACTGGCTGCCATTTCCAAAATGGCCACCAACCAGCTACATGGAGCCATATTGGACTAAATTCACTTGGGAATTTCTCCATAAATAATTGGCACATACAGACCAATGATAGCTCAAAATGTTTGAGGGGTCTGAAAAACACAATAAAATGGCCCAAAAATGCCATATATACATACATATCCTTTAATCTTTTAGTAGAAAAGTGTGCCAAATTACTGTTTTCATAAATGTTTTCATGGCTAATTCCAATAGTTTACATGTAAACAAAGTCATATGGTATTCCCTGAAGTCTACTGATTGCAATGATATATAATATGATATTCGGTTTTGTGTCAATTTTAAGAAAAATAAAATTACGTCATAATTTCTCAATCAAAGTTTGCACCGTAGCCTGTTGAATAATATCATTTTATGCGCATAGAACGCATCATCCAAATGCCACGTCTGCCTATGCTTACACACATTGACTTGAATAAATTTTTGTATTTTAACACCCTCAAACATCAAATTAGGCCTACCTAATTTCAAAATAGGCCATCATCACTGTCAATTGTGTATGATAATTCTTCTTGTTTTACAGGTGAAACGTCCAAGCTGCATCTGAATGCCAACCATAACCATTTGATCTCAATCGGTTTCATGAGAATATGTATTTAGATCTCTTCTTGAGTGATGTGAGTAAATACTCTTTGAGCGGATTTCAGAGCAGGTGATATTAATGAGTTCAGGGGCGCCACTTTGGTTTTAGAAGTGGGGGCGATGCTGATGGTTTCGTCGTTTGATTCAGGTCTAGTGTGATTGAGTCAAAAAGAATAGCTAACGTTAGCCAACTTTTAGCCATCTCTCTCTCTAACATCAACTGGCACCAAGTTCATTTACTTCTGAAACTTGACAAAACAAAGGCTACAAAACATTTCCGTACAAACAACAGCTGTTAAGATAGCTGGCTATTATTACTATTTGTCAGATAACTAGAGGCTAGAGCTGACCTGGCTGAGGTAGCTACTACCTAGCGTAGCTTATTCATTAACCTCAGTCGAGAGGGGATGACACATTAGCTAACATTACATGTCAGGTTACAATACTAGCTCAGCACTGCGAATAAACACTCATTTTTTTCTGTTAAGTTAAACATTAGTTACCTTGCCAGCTACATCAGTCAACTAAAGGGTAGCCAATTTCTGCTCTGCTTGCTTTTACAACTCGGTGAAAGAGCGCAACACATACACACTGAGCTATTCTCAACTCTCCAGTGCTGGTCCAGCCAGCCTTCCAGAAGCTTTGCCTTCACACAGCCTGTCAGCCCGCTCTGTGGTGTCCACAAGTGGTCATAAATCCAGCCGGCTGAACACTCCAAACAGCCTACCTGTTTGGAGTGTCCTAAAGCACACCGTTGCCGCTTTTTCTATCACATTGCAATGATATAACTGGGGGGGGGGGGAACAAAAATGCAATTTCAGAATTGCATCCCCCTGTCCCCAGTGGAAGTTGCGCACCTGAACAAGCTCCAGACTAGCCTACCTGTATTGTTTCCATCAGAGCACATTTATCGTTTGCCGCGCGCTGTTTAGTTTTGGCCGCATGAGAAAAAATGCAACCATTCAGCACAATCATCCTTAAATCTCATAAGAAATTACGTGGTGTTTTTGGTCCTACAGTAACGTTATAGTATGCTATTATATACAGGCTGTTATGCAGAATACTCATTAATAATTCATTAAGTGATGTTGTGAGACATTAATTCATTGCTCCGGTGCGCTCCGGCAACACTACACCCTTGATTATACTCAGGTTTCCAAAATGACCACCAAACCAGCTCCATAGGGCCATAATGAACAGAATTCACATGGCCATATCTCAATAATAATTGGTAGGCCTACAGTTGAAGTCAGAAGTTTACATACACCTTAGCCAAATACATTTCAACTCAGTTTTTCACAATTCCTGACATTTAATCCTAGAAAAGATTCCCTGTTTTAGGTCAGTTAGGATCACCACTTTATTTTAAGAATGTGAAATGTCAGAATAGTAGTAGCGAGAATTATTTATTTAAGCTTTTATTTATTTCATCACATTCTCAGTGGGTCAGAAGTTTACATACACTCAATTAGTATTTGGTAGCATTGTCTTTAAATTGTTTAACTTGAGTCAAACGTTTCAGGTAGCCTTCCACAAGCTTCCCACAATAAGTTGGGAGAATTTTGGCCCATTCCTCCTGACAGAGCTGGTGTAACTGAGTCAGGTTTGTAGGCCTCCTTGCTCGCACATGCTTTTTCAGTTCTGCCCACAAATGTTCTATAGGATTGAGGTCAGGGCTTTGTGATGGCCACTCCAATACCTTGACTTTGTTGTCCTTAAGCCATTTTGCCACAACTTTGGAAGTATGCTTGGGGTCATTGTCCATTTGGAAGACCCATTTGCGACCAAGCTTTAACTTCCTGACTGATGTCTTGAGATGTTGCTTCAATATATCCACATAATTTTCCTTCCTCATGATGCCATCTATTTTGTGAAGTGCACCAGTCCCTCCTGCAGCAAAGCACCCCCACAGCATGATGCTACCACCCCCGTGCTTCACGGTTGGGATGGTGTTCTTCGGCTTGCAAGCCACCCCCTTTTTCCTCCAAACATAACGATGGTCATTATGGCCAAACAGTTCTATTTTCGTTTCATCAGACCAGAGGACATTTCTCCAAAAAGTATGATCTTTATCCCCATGTGCAGTTGCAAACCGTAGTCTGGCTTTTTTATGGCGGTTTTGGAGCAGTGGCTTCTTCCTTACTGAGCGGCCTTTCAGGTGATGTCGATATTGGACTCGTTTTACTGTGGATATAGATACTTTTGTACCTGTTTCCTCCAGCATCTTCACAAGGTCCTTTGCTGTTGTTCTGGGATTGATTTGCACTTTTCGCACCAAAGTACGTTCATCTCTAGGAGACAGAACGCGTCTCCTTCCTGAGCGGTATGACGGCTGCGTGGTCCCATGGTGTTTATACTTGTGTACTATTGTTTGTCCAGATGAACGTGGTACCTTCAGGCGTTTGGAAATTGCTCCCAAGGATGAACCAGACTTGTGGAGGTCTACAATTTTTTTTCTGAGGTCTTGGCTGATTTCTTTTGATTTTTCTCATGATGTCAAGCAAAGAGGCACTGAGTTAGGCCTTGAAATACATCCACAGGTACACCTCCAATTGACTCAAATTATGTCAATTAGCCTATCAGAAGCTTCTAAAGCCATGACATCATTTTCTGGAATTTTCCAAGCTGTTTAAAGGCACAGTCAACTTAGTGTATGTAAACTTCTGACCCCACTGGAATTGTGAAACATTGAATTATAAGTGAAATAATCTGTCTGTAAACAATTGTTGGACAAATTACTTGTGTCTATGACCCCAAGAACACCATCCCCACTGTCAAACATGGAGGTGGAAACATTATGCTTTTGGGGTGTTTTTCTGCTAAGGGGACAGGACAACTTCACCGCATCAAAGGGACGATGGACGGGGCCATGTACCGTCAAATCTTGAGTGAGAACCTCCTTCCCTCAGCCAGGGCATTGAAAATGGGTCGTGGATGGGTATTCCAGCATGACAATGACCCAAAACACACGGCCGAGGCAACAAAGGAGTGGCTCAAGAAGAAGCACATTAAGGTCCTGGAGTGGCCTAGCCAGTCTCCAGACCTTAATCCCATAGAAAATCTTTGGAGGGAGCTGAAGGTTCGAGTTGCCAAACGTCAGGCTCGAAACCTTAATGACTTGGAGAAGATCTGCAAAGAGGAGTGGGACAGAATCCCTCATGAGATGTGTGCAAACCTGGTGGCCAACTACAAGAAACGTCTGACCTCTTTGATTGCCAACAAGGGTTTTGCCACCAAGTACAAAGTCATGTTTTGCAGTGGGGTCAAATACTTATTTCCCTAATTAAAATGCAAATCAATTTATAAAATTTTTGACATGCGTTTTTCTGGATTTTGTTGTTGTTATTCTGTCTCTCACTGTTCAAATAAACCTACCATTAAAATTATAGACTGATCATTTCTTTGTCAGTGGGCAAACTTACAAAATCAGCAGGGGATCAAATACTTTTTTCCCTCACTGTATATAGTACATAATATACTGTATACGTTTCCTTTATTTATTTTTTATTTTTTTTATGTTATCTTTCTTTTGCCTCTCGGGCCCCCACGGGCCTGGGCCCAGGGGCTTCAGCCCCCGTAAGCCCCTGCATTAACCCGACCCTGTGTATAAGACACTTCAAAAGGCTCCTAACACAAGGCTCCTTGTTGCTGGCGCTGTGCCCCCAACACAGGCTGACTGATGCTTCTCTTTATTTTCCCCTGATTAACCTTCAGTTTCAACAGTGGATTTTTCAAGGACATCTTCCAAGTACATTGCCAAGATCTCACAAAACATAACCATGCAGCTTTCTTGGGAGGGTGAAATATCGGTAAAAGTTAGTTAGGCTTTTATGCACGTCCCAATTGGCCTAATATTTTGACTTGTACTTAACTTAGGCCTCCTTGTAAATACTAGGCTATAGGCCTAATACTTATACATAATAATGTATTCAAATCTTTACCTAATTCATTTATTATATATATATATATATATATATATATATATATATATATATATTACGTATATACACTGTATACTGACCAAAAATATAAACACAACATGAAAAGTGTTGGTCCCATGTTTCATGAGTTGAAATAAAATACATTTTCCATATGCACAAAAAGCTTATTTCTCTCAAATGCAAAGCTGTCATTAAGGTGAAGGGTGGCTATTTGAAGAATCTCAAATATAAAAAGTATTTTGATTTGTTTAACACTTTTTTGGTCACTACATGATTCCATATGTGTTATTTCATAGTTTTGATGTCTTCACTATTATTCTACAATGTAAAAAATAGTAAAAATAAAGAAAAAACCTTGAATGAGTAGGTGTGTCCAAACTTTTCACTGGTAGTGTATATTACATCTCTCATTCCAGTGTTTGAACTTGTAAACAAGGCTGCATGGGATTTGGGATTTCCCTTAAAGTGACTCAGTGCAGCCAATGGCAATGTCTGCTTTAGGTATAATGCCAGGAGCCGCTTGTGGATTTGACAGCTCTAACACAGTTCCACCTCAAACACCACCAAAACAACCTCTATGCAGATGTCAGCTAAAGCAGATATGATTGAATAGAGCCCTAAGATTGCTTAATTTGATTATTATTATTATGAGGCCTGTAATACATTATAAATAGGCCTAGGCTACATAATCAATGTTAAGTGGCATACTGAACAGGATCCCACCATGAAAGACCAGCTATGTTGCCTGATGAGAAGGTGCCTTAAATTGTTTAGTTTGTTAATTGACCAATGATTGGAAATTATGAAAGCATGTCTTAAAAATGAAATGAGCAATAGGCAAGATGTAAACCCATGTCCCTATCCATTTAAGAGGTTCTAAGAAAGAATGTGTTCCATGTGTAGAACTAGGCTATACTAAACTGCCCCGCCTTTTAGGCTATTATTCAGCCAAGGACTCGCTAGATGGCACCAGAGGATTGACGTTGCGCGACTTGAGCTGCGTGCGGCGGATAAGCGCCAAGCAGAACCGTGCAGTGCGCGAGCTTAATGGGAAATTTCAAGCAACCTAAATAAAGAGGAAGGTGTAATTAACATGTCGCAGTATTAATTGCAACTGAACGAATGAAGTGCACAAGACCATCGTTTATTTATTTTGTATAATTAGGCGTTTCTTCTGTAAGGGTCGAGATAGATCAGAGGCCGGTGGATTTCATGCAAAACATTGAAATGGCATTGTGGTCTCCTGCACACTTTCCTTTGGAATATTTGGTCTTATTCGAATAAAACATGTTACTGGTATATGCAAAGATGCTCATTAAACAAACAAAGGCTATGTAAACAAATAATAATAATAATAATAATAAAAATGACACTTGCAATAATAATAAATGTACATAGGCCTACAAATCTGTCAAGTAGGCTAGGATAAACCATTTCCACAAGTTCCTAAAAGAAAGGCATGCATTTCTTCATTCGTAGGGAGTCTTTGAGGCAGCCTGCAGCCAAATCCATCCAAATGTAACAATCAAGTGTTAATGGTGGATTGGCACTAAGGAGTCATCTAACCATATGGTATTAGGCTATACAGCATCGCCGTACATGGAGACTGACAGAGCATTTCGTAACGAAGGCCAATCCTCTTTGCTGTTGAACGCAGATATTTGCTCTACCATTTGATGACAGTTCGTAGCCTAGGCCTACCTATCAATATCAAGACTATTGAAGTTCCATTAGATCAGGTTACATTAACACTTTCAAACCACCCTTTCACATCAAAACGGTATTGAACTTGTGAAGCATCGAGTGTTGCTATGTGTCTATAGAAAGATTGATAAGTATGATTGGCTCAGATTATCATCATATGATCGCATGTAAACAAAATGGAAAAAATAAGGGACATCCACGTGTTTTCAAGGTTTCTAAATTATGCAATATGATATGGCATTTTGCTTAGAATTATTGGATTAAATTATCCCCCAAAATGTTTCATCGGTCAAGAAAAACATTATGAAAATATTAGGCCTATTAGTTAGTCTACATAACTAATCACCGTGGAGGACATGGTGGCCTACATGAAAATCAGTAGCCTAAACAGCAAATAGCGTGGAACCAAAAATGTAAACTTGATGACAAAGTTATGGTGAGTATGCCTAAGGTTTCAATCGATTAGTCTACGTCTGTATCGTTATGAATAAGGTGAAGACAAAAGGTGAGAATTGATGGTACGAGAAATGTAGAGCCTACATCGAAAAGAAGCATCATGAGTAATTTGGCCACTGAGCGGCGAGGCCAGGGTCTCGTTTCCCAGTTGCGATTTAACGTAAGCATTACGATGATCGTACCAGATGCATCGTTATTTATGAGCCAACTTTTTACTTTTTCTCAAACAAGCACGTAGATAGAACGTTCGCGAAGTGCGTCGTTAGACCATTTGTGTCGAAAGAGAAGCAGCGCCCCACTGGGCATAATGGTTGAATAAACGTTGTTTCCATATCATTTCAATGAAATTACGTTGAACCAAGGTGGAATAGACTTTTAATTAATTTAATATTGTAATTATTCTACAATACTGACGATGGATCAGCTCCTAGAGATATTACCACCTTTGGCTGCAAATATTGAAGCGACTTACCCTATAATAATGCACTAAATCAAAGATTTGGCACATCATTCCGCACATGTTGTTACACATGAATTTTTTTTAGGCAAAACAATAGCCTAGAAGACAATAGCCTAGAATTAGCCAAATATAATTCAATTGAATGAACATCAAATTGATTTCAATGTGATTTAAATATATAGGCCTACGTAGCCTATAATGTAGCCTATCTTTTGCAGTCATCTCGGTTTTCATTTGAAGCATGCATCGTTTTTATTATTCACTTGTTTGTAACAAATGCAAGACATGAGCAACATAGGCTAGCCTATTTGTAGTCGACTGCGTTCTGAACTTATTCGCAGTCACAGAGCGACAGATGAACCTCTTGATTATGTGTTTAGCGGAGATCTTCTGTGTATAAAGTGACGCGGAACGGCAAAAAAGCATCTAACGACGCACTTAGATGTTCTACGAGTGGTTTGAGGCCGTCGGTAAATAACGAGCGTTATTTTGTGCAACTTTAGTAATGATGGTTTTGGGAAACAGCTCGGCTACCATACATCATAAGATGATTCTAAAGATGATCTTAACGCTACGAAGGCTCTGAGAAGCGAGGCCCTGGTCTGGGTTTTGACCATGGAGTTAGAAAGAGGACTCTCAAATCTTGATTATATTTAGTTAATTCTAGGCTACTGTCTGTACTTTTTGCCTCAATATATTTCATGACATCTAACAACATGTGCGGAATGATTTGCCAAATCTTGATTTAGTGCATTATTATAGGGTAGGCCTAAGCATTTCAAATAAGCCCTCTCAATATTTGCAGCCATAATATGCCATTTAGGTGGTAATATCCCTCTAGGAGCTGATCCATCATCAGTATTGTGGAATAAAAGCTTGTTTTAGCATGAGCGGGACTTTCACCATTTTGAAGTAGTCAACATGATTCCATCCGGGTCATCAGGAGGGATAAACCAATTAATTATAGTCATGAGCAAACATTGGCAGTAAATCGCCAACCTTGGCTTCATACCTGTTCAAACAACACACTACAGGTGGCAGTATGCACCCTTTCAGTTTGTTTGCCAAGTCATAAAAGTAGTAGAAGAAGAAAATGGACTACTTCAAAATGGAAGCGTCCTCAATGGGCTGCCAATAGCGCTGCCCATGCGCTAACAGACGCCATAATAGGACCGATACAATGATGCCATGTATATCGGTCTATGGTTGTGATCGATAGTTGTATTATTTTGAAACCATGTCCGAATGGATTCATTGATCCTAATCTATATGTACACAGAGCTCAATGGTGTTGTGGTCCATTTTACCTGTGGAATGGACACAGGACATAGACCTACATTTAGCCTACAAAAGACTGCATGCTGTTGAGGGTGCAGAAACCTAGGAAACGAAATAGGCCTATAGCCTATATTTTCCCTATAGCCGAGGCTCACCATCCATTTGCTCATATTACATATTTTTGTCTTGTCAGTAAATATGAACGAATGCACAGAAATGTCATAGCTCTCGTGAAACTGTAACTTGCATTAATTAGGTCTTAGCATTTGGTTGGCATAATACAATAATAAACAAACCAACTCAATGCCTCTCTTCTTGCAAAACCCAAAATTAACCAAATTCGCCATCATGACCTGATGACCACAAAAAGACCATTGATGAGAATACAATTTTAAAAAAGATGGTGGGAAATAGCCAGAAAGACCGTGTTCCATGCAGCTTTGAATAAATATACATTAGATCTCGACATTGAAAAAAGCTTTTTAATATCAACCCCATTATTTAAAAATGTGCAAGTCTTTGTTCATGTCATATCAAGTGATGAAATATGACCTAAACATATGTATATCACCACCTCTGCGTGTTTAACCCCCAGGTTTATCCAGATCAATTAAAAGTGAATGTGACAAACGTGGAAAAACAAAAAAACGAACAAAACAAAAACCAAAAATCGAATTTGTACATCCCACAGTTTGATTTTCAGAGAATTGTAAGATTGGTCGATTAATTCAAGCTACAGAAGAAATATGATCAATGCCATGACCCTTTTTCTTTTAGCGATAAAGTAAGATTAGGCAAGCTGCTTCCAAATGAGAAGAACACAAGTCCCTGGATATAATTTGCATAAAATAAAACAAAGCTACGGAGAACAAGCCATATGGTTATCAGAAAACATGTACAGGCTATGGCAATCCCGCTGAAATAAAAAATACTATCTCTCCCCCCTTATGACTAGCCTATATTCCATAAGCCTTTTCGATGCCATTTATATATCTATTGTACTTTGTGTCATCTATAAAAGTCATTATAGAATAAATTACAATCTCAATAACAAAATAATAAAATTAAAATATTTGATAATTCTTCCCAAATCGCAATGATACCAAAACAAAAGAAAATCAACATGTCTGAAAGACGGCAAGGATCAAATAAAATCCTCACCTATGATAAATAATAAAATATGTATTATTATTATTATTATTATTATTATTATGTGATGCCAGGTGACTTGTTTTTGACAAAACGCCTACGTTGTTTTTAAAGTTGATATAAAATGTAGGCTACTTAAATATCTATTTCCTTTTGTAAAGGAATTATACATCTTTTAAATAAAATATATTTCAGCGAGCATATCGCCTTCCTTTGTCAATCTGTGGGCTGATTCATTATTTAGTTGCCAATCAATTAGAACATAATTACTTAAAGCATATATTTGACTAAAAAATATAATGTCAGGTGGACATTACTGAAAGCCAATGACAGGACATGTGAAGTCAATTCTGTCAATCCAATTGAATTCACATCAATGAAATGCCTCTGATTTTAACATAAAATGCGTCTCAAACACATTACACTGCAAACAACAAGCATAATTTCAGCTACAAATAACTTTAAATAAAAATACAAGGTAGGCTATTGAAACCTAAAATTGTGTCAAAACCATTTTCGAATAAAAAAATAAACAGCTAAAACCTGTTTTTGTTTTGAAAACACCGAAAGAAAAAAAGTGCCCCAGTGAGAAGGAACTAAGCCATGACTGTTAAGTTATACAATATTTACAAAATTGATCACAATGTTCTGTGAAACTTGGTGATATATCTTGCTCTAGAAAAGTGCCAGGTTTCCATCGCCACGTAGCCCTTCCGTGACCTGACTGCTAGCTGCTGGCCGCGTGGCGTGGAGCGGAGCTCAGTGTTGGCAGCCTTTTGTGTTTAGAACCGCACGTGCTGATATCATTGAGAGAACAAGGAGGATGATGTGTTCTTGTGTGCGTCCAAACGAAATATCAAAACCATACGACATATGTGGTATCAATTATTCAATTATTCGAACTGCACTGGACAATAATAATAATAATAATAATAATAATAATAATAATAATGATAATAATAATAGGGATATAACAGGTAACAGGCAAAATAATAAAGCTTTCGCCCATAATAATTTGCCTAAACGCCTCAAAGCAATGTTGAACGTCAAAACTAACTAGAAAAAGATGACTGACAGATGATCAACCCTCACACATTGCTCAGGCGATGCTCAACCCCAGCTGCTTGTCTGGGACAGAGAAATGGCGTTTAGGCTATATTTATAGAATGCAGCTCTCATGACTTTTCTTGTCGGACGCACACGTCCAGTACAAAACAATGATGTATACGCAGCGCCATGTGTTGAATAGACTAGAAAAGTCGAGAATGTAAACCATTTTAGCTAAGAATCTCGAGGCTAGTTTTAAACGATAATTCCCTTTACGCCAAGTATTTTTCACAATAGGCCTACACCTTGAAACTGCGTCGAGTCACAGTGCTAGGCATATCCTCGAACATATGTTCTCTTAGCTCTTGAAGAAAACATTTTCCACTCCATCGCTAATGATATTCGGGTTTTCAATGGTATTCAATGTAGATATTGTGTAAGTAGCCTACTCACTGCCATAGGCCAGGCTATTATACATAAAACACCCACTATCGCTCATAGTCCAGTGAATTATATATACTTTTCAGGATAAATAAAATCAGGAAAAGTCAAATAGCGAAAGAGTGGTCCGTTATTGTTCATTGAACCGGTGTTTGGACTCCATGATGTGGCGGTGTGTCCCCGTACACATCCTCGGTTCCAGGAAGCGGTCCACCGGGAGGAGTCATCCGTTTCTCTTTTTGTCTCCTGTTACAAAACCAAACCCTCACCACCTCTTTCTCCAGCTGTAGACCGTCCGCCAGGGAAGTAATTTCCGCAGCTGCGGGTTTAGGACACTTCAAGAAATGGGTCTCCAAAGCCCCTTTTACGCTTACCTCGATAGAGGTCCGTTTTTTCCTTTTCCTCCCTTGTGCAGCGATTTTGTCCAAGCTGGTTGGGCTGCCCGAGGTGGAATCCGCTTCTTCCAACCACTTGTTCAACAAAGGCTTGAGCTTACACATGTTTTTGAAGCTGAGCTGCAGGGCCTCGAACCTGCAAATAGTGGTTTGGGAAAACACATTTCCATACAGCGTTCCCAAGGCGAGTCCGACGTCAGCCTGAGTGAAGCCCAGCTTGATCCTCCGCTGCTTAAACTGCTTGGCGAACTGCTCCAAGTCGTCCGAGGTCGGTGTATCCTCGTCCGAATGGTCGTGGTGACTCTGTTGCTGGTGCTGGGACGCCTGGTGGCCGTGGTCGCTGAGATGCGGGCTGTGGTGGTCTTCGTGTGCGTCTCTTAGGTTGTGGTGGTGCATTCCCTGCCCGCTGCCTGGAATCAGGCCGTTGACGCTGAATCCGGGCTGTGAATAAATAAGGCTCTGGCCATTGGATGTTGCCATGCTGGGTATGTGGGCTGCGGTAGTTCTCCACGCTCGGGCGTCGTGGTGGTTCCCATGCGACTGGTGCACCAGGTGGGGCGGTCGCGGCTGGTGCTGGTGCTGCAGGTTATTGGAGCTGTGCATCTCGTCTCTGGTGCCCTGCACCGCAGGTTTGATATCCTGCTCGCCGAGAGGACTGGTTGACCACGGAGCTCCCTCTCCGTGCGACAGTGCCGTTATCCACTGGTGCGCGTGGCTGAGCGGGTGACTGTTGCTCTGCAATGAGTAGTCACTCTGCAACAGGGTCTGCGCGTCCCTGTACGCCGATGCTTGCTGCATGCTCCCGGGCTCCGAGTGCACAATGGATGCGCTGGAGGTGAGGATATTATAATGATTAGACGCTGTGGTCGCCATGACTCTCGGAGCCGGACTGATCGCTCTTATTAAAGGAACCTTGCATTTGACAGTTACTGTTTTGCCACAGGCGTCTCCCAGGCACTCTGCCAAGTGGACACAGCGGCGCGCACCTGCACTCCGCCTCGTCCTGCCGTTCATTGGACAGAAACGGCTGATGGACGTGGTTGCTACTGGCAACAGCCCTTTCATTGGACGTTGGAGAGGCTCAACAAACACTACCTCTTTCTAGAGAACTGCGAGTTCTGCTGCTGCACCTCTGAAACGTGAGAGCCCGAGTGCAGCATGGAAAACGGAGAGGGAATAGGCACTGGCCGAGATTTTCAATGGAACTGTAAGGCATATATAGATTTTCTCAAATTAATACGATAATGTTTTAAACCAATATATGAATATCATGACTGCAGATCATACGAGTGATGCATGATTCAAATGCTTTTGTGAAATATCCAGTTGAATACGGTTATATATCTTCGTCTATTTATTTGGAGTAAATTGTTTTTGTATTTAATGTATTTCCATTGCTTTTTCAGACATTGAATGTTATTCAGATTTACAATAATTGTGTGGGCGTTCTCATATTTTGGGTGTTCAGTTTGTGGCGAAAACTTTTTTTCTTCAAGGATAAAGTTTTGTTTGAGGTAGTAGGCCTATAGTTGCAGTTACATTTGTTGTGTATTCATTATGTTATTAGGCATATACTATGAGATATGATATGGATTCCTTGATATTGAATAGCCTAATGAGAGTAACTGAGACTTATTGCGAGGATTAGTGCTGGTTGCATTGTTTAAATTATTGCAGGGCTTAATCCTTTTTTCTGGCCAAAAATGCATGGAATGAAAACATGTTTTACTGTGAACCTCTATAGATACATGCTTTGTACCACTGACAGTACTTTGCTTGTGTATGTGTTACGTGATCTGTTTGTATAGAATGTCGGTGATGTAACGCCATTTCCCTCTGCATTGCATATGCTCTACAATACTGGGATGTATTGTATGACAATACAAATATATAAGGCTAAGTACAATAAAGATTTAACTGAATCAAACTAGTCTTGGCGCCATGAACATATGAAGGTGGAAACCTTCAAATAATAACTTTCAATAATAGGCTACTTATGACTCAAATTGTTTACATCAGAAGCTAGACATAGCAGTCTTGTATTAAAAACACAATTTGTGATAATAGACTGTTTAGTAGTATGCATTCAAATCAGGTTTGCATAATGTCCGTCAACTATGGGCACGCGGTTCATTGGCTATGATGTCATTGTTGTTTTGTGTGTGTGTGCGTGTGAAACGCTTCCACCTCAGACCTATGAAAATCAGGTCTGAAATGGTAGGAGTTTTTATATTCGTTTGGGCACTATTTTATTTGGTTTAGTAGAAAAATTCGTTGATGTAATTTGGAAATACCAAGTTGAACATGTTTGGATTATGGAGAACTACACTAATATAAAACGTCTACGATAAAACAAAAAGTTGGACCACCATAACAATGTCAAACAATGACGGTAAGAGATTATAAAAGTTGTGCGTCACAAAGCAGATGCATAAAAGGCCTATGGAACAGAGACAGAAACATTTTTTGCGCCAATATTTCAAATATTTGAATAAGCATTGCATCTGCTTAGGTGTTTTCAGCTGTAGGCCTAACTAACTAACTAACTCTCGCCAAAGTTTGCATACGATGATTAAATTGGGCCTACTCAACACACGTTCCACAGTGGCTAAGAAGTGAACCTCATGCGTAATGCATTAAGGACAGTGCTGAATTCGGTTATATAGGCAAGACTAGTGTTGTGTTGCCTAAGTATACTTTTCAAATCGAAACCCATTTGAAAAGTATGATCTTTGGACAATTAGCTTTCAATATGGTACTTAATCGATTCAAATATAGGGAAAATAAGTAATACAAACATTAAATAATAGTACAATGAAATCAATATTTTATGTCTGAAGTAAGCCTATACACATATTGTGTCTATACAGGGTTGGGGAGTATCTGATTACATGTAGCCTAATCATGTAATCTGAATACAAAAAACGAATTGTAATCGGTTATGTTACCAGCAAAAATACTGAAATCAGATTACAGATACTTTAAAAAAATGAAATGATTACTTATTGTGCTACTTTTAAATGTAGAAGGGATGTTTGGGAAAAAATACATTATGACACCTTTCTGTTTTCTCAATGACATTCAATTCATCTTAGAAAATGGCGCAAGTTTAAGTTTGCTCCACCTGCACGAGTCTGACCTCAAGTCAGAGACCACTATGACACACCAAATGCGTTTGATGGATCATTTTTGTCTTCTTCTTATGCCTCTTAAAGGGAAAGTAACTGAAAGTAATCAGATTCTTACTGAGTTTGGGTAATCCAAAAATTGTTACTGATTACAATTTTGGACAGGTAACTGTAACGGATTACATTTAGAAAGTAACCTACCCAACAGCTGGGTAGGTCACTTTCTACTACGCCATGTTGTAGGCCTAGTCATAGCCTACATTTATGATTTGAGATTGTAGGCCTATAGGCCTACAATATGGCGTAGTAGGCCTAATAGTCTACAACAGGGCTCTCCAAACCTGTTCCTGGAGAGCTACCATCCTTTAGGTTTTCAATCCAACTCCAGTTGTAAATAACCTGATTCAGTTTATCAACCAGCTAATTACTAGAATCAGGTGTGCTAGGTTAGGTTTGGAGCGAAAACCTACAGGACGGTAGCTCTCCAGGAACAGGGTTGGAGAGCCCTTGTCTACAATCATAAAAAAATAAGTCTTTTTTTCTCTCACTTAGGCCAATATAATATAAGCCTAAAATGTTTCTTAGAGTGGGAGTCGACTGGCTGATGTTTAGTCAGTGAAGCATCAAGGACAGAAGTGCATACAAGCGGCTTAGTGAGATCACGCCTCGGTCCGTGGCGTGGTGCGCAGGTGTCAAACCCGCCACAGCTGCCGTTCTCTCTCTCCTCCTCTCTGTGCCGCTCAGGGATAGGATAGGACATTGTCCAAAGAGAGACATTCTTGTCGCAACACTGCTGGTTGCCATAGAGAAGAGTAAATGAAACAACAGAGCTCACGTCACAGCTACTTTCGCCCCCTCTTCTTGAATATCTAAAGGCCTATTTAAAGGGGCCCTCTGGTGGGACAAAGGCTGGAGGGAGAAAAGGAGGGAGTGGATGTTATAGGGAACGTTGAAGGAGAAGGGACGAGAGGGAGGGAGGGAGATGGGGAGAGAGGAGTGAGAGAGTTTCTGTGTGTGCCTGAGAGAGTAGTTATGATAGGCCTACAAACGACATAAGGGATTAAAACTGGCCCCACTTCTCCATTCTCAAACTTTTGTGCATTATCGAAGCAAATTTTCAGTCACAAATAAGGCCAAACTACTCGCTTGAATCCTCTTTAATCGGCTAGGCTACTATCAGCCTAGGGTGCAGGCCAAATACAATAGCCCTCTGAAATATCCCCAATAAATATATGAATATTTTGGAGCTTGGAATTGACCACCAGAACAAACAGGCCTACAACGTATGCAACCATAAGTATGGAAAAACCGTATGAATATTTTTTTGGGGAAAACTAAAATATTATGAAATCGAAATGAATTCAATTTAATCGAATATTAAAACAGCTAACGATCAAAATGTAGCCTATAAAAGCTCAACAAACCTTCAATTTACATAATAAAGGCATATAGGTCTATTAATATAGGTACCATTATTGGATAACATAAACAATATTTCATTTAGCGTGGAACAGTTTATTGTTAACCAATTGCCTGATTAGTTCAATACACAAAGGTTCTGGATATAACCAAAAAGCGTTATTTATATTGCTTGCTTCATGTATGGCACCCCTAAAGGTTCTATATAGAACCCCTTTGTAGGGTTCTTTGATCAGAACCCCAGGGGTTCTTCTTCACTTAACCAAAATTGGTTCCATATAGAACCCTTGGACTCCAAATAGGGTTCTATATGGAAACAATTTCGGTTCTATATAGAACCTTAAGGGGTGCCATATATGAAGCAAGCATAGAACCCTTTTCGGTTTTATCCAGAACCTTTTTTTCTAAGAGTGTAGATTAACAATCGGGGTTTAAATTGAGAGTGACTGTATGGCATTATGCACAGATGTGTGCATCCATCCATTATACCAATAGTTTGACCTGAGTATTCTCTTGACATGTCACAGCAAATAATCCTGATTAATATATATATATATATATATATATATATATATATAATATAATATGAACATAATCCAATAGACTGTGCATATGACACAGTGCAAATATGAAAGGATTAAAGTACAAGCAGAAAAGTTTCAAGGCATGGTTCACTAATTCATTTTTGTAATATCATCATTGTGGCGTAACACTGAAATCACCCAAATCAAAAGAACATTTGTGGTAATTAGGGCTGTAATTCAAGGAATTACCACATCACCACACAGGCTTAAATAGTCGTGTTGGGAGAAATGCAAAGCACATTTATTTTAATGGTGTAATATGCAAACTATGGGTCGTTCAATTACATGGCTTAACAACGCATAAATGATGCGAGTCTTGTTATTTGGACTGCGGGGTCCGTGGTAATTCATTCGGAGCGTGTAGTGTGCTTTCCCATACAGTAGAATATATTCCTGTGCTCTAAGAGCTGCTGCCAAACATTTAAGGGAATAAAAATTAACGACGGAGAATCTGAGCGTTAAATTAACAGTAATTATATGACCCGCATGCTGTAAAGTTTCAATTTTTAACGGTCTAATTAGGTAACTGTCTCCCCATACATCAACTCGTATCCCTCTGCGATTTTTTCACAAGAACTCGTTTGTGTTCAAATGCTGTGGGGAAAATAATTACATTTCATAAATGGTTCATGTAATGAAAAATCTAATGATGAGTTAGTTAAAGATGTTTTTAAAATCTTCAATTGTTCCATACACACTCCATTGATTCACGTTCAGATAGTAGGCTTCTTAATGTACACAACCACTCTTTAAACCAGGAAGACCCGTAACCTCACTTGATCTAGCCTACCATCTCACTATTTCAGTAAGCAATCTTACAAATGGTCATCGGGAAATAAAAAACGTGTAGGTAGGCAGTCTTTTTTTTCTTGTCACTTTGGAACAACCTAATTTATAGTAAGTAGGATGAAGACAGACCTGTAGGCCTCATAGAAGAATCCCTCACTTTGCATTATGTTGATGTGATGTTACCATATTAACATTCATGACATGCCTGTGACCACTTCCTGTCCCCTCCTCCAATTGTACTGAACTGGAGGAAATATGATGCTTATAATTCTCATGCAATAGGTTAGAAATTAATAGAAAGGATTTAGACTAGACAGTCATAATTTAACATGTAGGCCTACAGGTAGTCTGATATGTAAAACCACTGAAACATGTCCTTGAAAACCTTAGCTAAATCCAGACCAATATCACACTGCATTGAACCGTTGCTACCTTTCAGTGGTCAGGTTATGTCACCATATAGAGATTAATTAACTGCATATACTTACTAGCTTTTGCAAGGTAATTACATACCAGTACATTATTCAACTGGTAGTATAGGCTACTTGTGTAATGATTGGTGTCTATTAAGTTTTACCCATGTTTTCCTATTGTTCTTACTTATAGTCCCTGCTGTAATTGGTGTATGTATCAAAGGAAGCAGGATTGACAGGTTGTGTGATAATTAATAGTGTGTGCGTGTGCATGCAAGTGAGAGAGAGAGCAAGAGAGAACGAAAGAAAGACAGAAAGAAAGGAGTGACGGAAAGAGAAAGGGAGGTAGAGTAGGGAGAGCGAGAGCATGGAGAGTATTAATTGTGTGTATTGTAAAGGGCTTGGCAAAGTATGGCTCTCGAGGTGCTGGGGAGCGAACCCTCCACATGTCGGTGTGATCAGAGCCAAGCTCTCAGGCTCCTGTATTCCAATGCAATTAGGGCCCTCAAAGGCCTGCTTAAAGCTGCACCCCTCAGCAAGCAGAGCCCCAGTGGTTCTACTCTATTGTGGTGGGAGGTGTATTCTGTCCCTCTTTGAACCTGGATGAGACCACCCCAGTGAGGAGAAAAAGGGAGGATTACCCAATGTATACTGCTCTGGAAGTCCACTGATGAGCTGATCTTTAGACTAACTACCCCTGATAATAAGATGGGTTGGTCCTAGAGCTGTGGATGTAGTTTTTGGTTAGTGCCATTGGCGATTTTGTTCATTGAACTTTTGAAACTGAGGTATTTTTAGCATTGGTTGTAAAAAAATTGTTAGTAGGTATTTGTTAGTCGGTACCCTAGTAGTTCAGAAGTAGTAGTTTCCTCCTACCACAACAATCAAATAAGTCAACAAGTGATGTCTAGGCCTACCTCCTCCACATCGGCATGGGTATTACAACTATCTCGACAGCATGCTGTTTTAAAATAAAGCGTGCCATGCTTCCAGTGAGATCTCTTGGACCCATTTCATCATGTCTTATTCCCCAGAAAGCATTTAATGCAGATTACCAACCTAACACAACTCCCTTCCGAAAAGACAAAAAAAAAGCTGGCACATAAACACCTGCATCGCTCTTCAAAAGCATCAACAGATTAGGGAGGTAATCCACACAACCATGTCTTTGATTCTAGGGTTGGCAGACAGTAATGCCAAGCATAATGCCCTGTATTATTTCATACCCTCCCAGCACGCCAACCTGGCACAAAGCATTTCCTTTTCAAATCTTTTGTCGGGTGCGCTTTTGAAGAATTCTCCACACATCTGGTATGGTTCTCTCTTCCCTGTCAATGCATTATTACCCTGTTAGGTGATCCTATCAAAACGAAAGGGAGAGATGGAATCAGAGGTTGTCCCTATAGTTAATAGGGTGTCTAAACTAGAGGTTGAGGAGCCTCCCTTCTGTTCCCTCCCTTCTTTCTCTGCATAGAAACGTGTGTGTGAGACAGACAGAGTGTGTATATGTGTCTATGTGTGTGTGTCTGTATGTGTGAGAGAGTTAGTGTGCATCTTTTGTGTGTGTGTGAGATCTCGCAGTCCCATCGCTCATGTGCGGCTCGATTAGCCCCACGTGCCTCGTTCGTCAGACGTGGAGTCAGAGCAGATGGTTGGCGATGCTGTGTTACCATGCCGCTGCGTTACCATGCTGCTGTGCTATGTAACGCTATTCTAATTGAAACATCAATATTGCCGTGTCAATACGGTAGAGGTACTTCACAGCAGTGCCATGTTAAACTGGGAGAAATATCTTATGATCACACACCACATCTTGGGAAAGAAAAGTTTTGATAGTAGTTTTATGTTTTGATACTGTTGTCAAAGGTGTGAAGTTGGTTGTCTTAGACCTCATCTTAATAAAACAATGTATCTCACTCCTCTATGCCCAATGTGTGATTATATTGTCTTATATGAGTACCTAAAAAAAGTGTCCCTCCATTACAAGCGTAAATTGGGGTCCGGAAGACATTGAGGAAATGAGCCAACCAATTATTTGTTTCTCTGTCAGGGTGCATTTTTTATTAATTGATTAAAAGGTTGAGAGCGCTCAAATTGCTATTATCTGGATTATCATGTGGTTATTTGAGATCAGTCGAGGACAGAGAGAAATTAGGCAGCTGAAATGTAATTTGTTGTTTGTCCAACCCAATGAGGAATGACACAGTCAGTTAATGAGAATGTAATTCATTTCCTGAATTCACACTTTGATGAAGTAAAAACAAAAACACAAATGTAACTTTCATAAAAACCTTTACAACTTTGGCAGCAAGAGTCAAAATAGGTGGTGGTTATTGAGAATTTAGCTTTTTTATTTATTTACAAAAACGTTTGTGTGTAAGAATGTATTTTAAGCACCAACCTCATCCTCTCATCCCTCCCTTTAAGGCTATTGAGAAAATGTCTCTCTCTCGCTCTCACTCTGAGGTAAATGTAAACACACATATCCCATAGTTCTCTTTACAGTCTCTGTTGGACCAGGGCTGAGAGATGCTGTTTCAACTGTGCCCCTGCCCTCACTGCCCGGTGCCCCTCCTCTGCCCCTGCCCCTGCCCATCGTCTGCCCTAGGTGCCGGTGCTCTGCTGGTTCGGAGGAGATCCTTAAAGTGTTGCATCTGTCGGACATCCACAGCGACATCATGCAATAGCTGTGTCCTTTTCTGAGGTGGTGAGGACCTGGTGACTCCGCCCACACTGCCACGGAGTTTACGCATCAACCCAGGAGGCTCCACCCCCACCACTGGTCCCGCCCCCAGGAAGTTCCGCAGGGCAATGTCTGCCCATCGTAACTGGAAGAGACAAGCAAACAGCAAACTCAAACATGATGGCAGAAATAACACACACAATTAGTATTTTGAATACTGTATATTGTAGATAGTTAACCCAGCACACGCAGACAACTACAAATAGACTGAAGACAGCACACACACAATAAATACTGTATTATCTCTGGTAGTCAGTAGTCAGTCACCTGTGGAGACTGATTCACTGTAATGGACTTATAGAGAAACCAGTTGGTCTCCACTTTATCCCTGAGAGTGTTCCACATGAGCTTCTGGTGGGAGTGGAGGTCTGCTCCGTCAGTATCATCCAGATCCAGAGAATTGAAGGACTGCACCGGATGGTAAACCAGTTTGGAATTCTAAAAGAGAAAAAATAGAAACATCTCAAACATGAGACATGGTGGTAAATAAATGAAAGAAATTCAGAATTCAGGGCGATCTTACTGGTATGTTTCAGTAGAATAGAATCGAATCGAATATAATAAAAGTGATTAGAATAGAATAGAATGGATCTTTATTAATTCATTATAACAGAGATAATGGTTCTTCACACGCTCCCATAAACTACAAGTGCACAGAAGCATTACAGTTCCTTCTAACAGAATTAGTGAAAATAAAACCCCAGCAGGGGATATGAACAACTGCACAACTATAAAAAGAAAACCTAGAGACCTACAGTAAATGCCATCATACCTTGTTTTTGGAACACAGTAGAAAATCTGTGAGTCCAAAATAGTCTAAATAGACTTTGAGTGAGCACAGGGGGGAAATAAAACTGAACATAAAATCGTAGGAATGTTTGAACTTTAAAGTCAAGAGCATCACTCCCACCTGAAATATTAGCTTGAAGATAATCTCGTGATTTAAAAATGAAAATCTGTCGGCAATGGTTGATGAATGTGATATTTGGGTAAAACAAATATGTTGGTGAGGTGGAGGATTTGAACCGGAAAGTTCATAGTGGGTCTGTAGTGGGGAGGGGCTGAATCTGCTGATTCCACTAGTTCACATTCAGCCACATATGTTAATTCAACTAGAAATTGTTATTTTTGGCATCTTACCTAAAAACCCCACTGTGGAGCTAGTTACACACAGTGCTTTAAACATATGTTTTCAACATACAGTGAGGGAAAAAAGTATTTGATCCCCTGCTGATTTTGTACGTTTGCCCACTGACAAAGAAATGATCAGTCTATAATTTTAATGGTAGGTTTATTTGAACAGTGAGAGACAGAATAACAACAAAAAAATCCAGAAAAACACATTTCAAAAATGTTATAAATTGATTTGCATTTTAATGAGGGGAATAAGTATTTGACCCCCTCTCAATCAGATAGATTTCTGGCTCCCAGGTGTCTTTTATACAGGTAACGAGCTGAGATTAGGAGCACACTCTTAAAGGGAGTGCTCCTGATCTCAGCTTGTTACCTGTATAAAAGACACCTGTCCACAGAAGCAATCAATCAATCAGATTCCAAACTCTCCACCATGGCCAAGACCAAAGAGCTCTCCAAAGATGTCAGGGACAAGATTGTAGACCTACACAAGGCTGGAATGGGCTACAAAGACCATCGCCAAGCAGCTTGGTGAGAAGGTGACAACAGTTGGTGCGATTATTCGCAAATGGAAGAAACACAAAAGGACTGTCAATCTCCCTCGGCCTGGGGCTCCATGCAAGATCTCACCTCGTGGAGTTGCAATGATCATGAGAACGGTGAGGAATCAGCCCAGAACTACACGGGATGATCTTGTCAATGATCTCAAGGCAGCTGGGACCATAGTCACCAAGAAAACAATTGGTAACACACTACGCCGTGAAGGACTGAAATCCTGCAGTGCCCGCAAGGTCCCCCTGCTCAAGAAAGCACATATACATGCCCGTCTGAAGTTTGCCAATGAACATCTGAATGATTCAGAGGAGAACTGGGTGAAAGTGTTGTGGTCAGATGAGACCAAAATTGAGCTCTTTGGCATCAACTCAACTCGCCGTGTTTGGAGGAGGAGGAATGCTGCCTATGACCCCAAGAACACCATCCCCACTGTCAAACATGGAGGTGGAAACATTATGCTTTGGGGGTGTTTTTCTGCTAAGGGGACAGGACAACTTCACCGCATCAAAGGGACGATGGACGGGGCCATGTACCGTCAAATCTTGGGTGAGTACCTCCTTCCCTCAGCCAGGGCATTGAAAATGGGTCGTGGATGGGTATTCCAGCATGACAATGACCCAAAACACACGGCCAAGGCAACAAAGGAGTGGCTCAAGAAGAAGCACGTTAAGGGCCAGACCTTAATCCCAGACCTTAATGGAGGGAGCTGAAGGTTTGAGTTGCCAAACGTCAGGCTCGAAACCTTAATGACTTGGAGAAGATCTGCAAAGAGGAGTGGGACAAAATCCCTCCTGAGATGTGTGCAAACCTGGTGGCCAACTACAAGAAACGTCTGACCTCTGTGATTGCCAACAAGGGTTTTGCCACCAAGTGCTAAGTCATGTTTTGCAGAGGGGTCAAATACTTATTTCCCTCACTCTGTAGCTCAATTGGTAGAGCATGGCGCTTGTAACGCCAGGGTAGTGGGTTCGATCCCCGGGACCACCCATACGTAAAAATGTATGCACACATGACTGTAAGTCGCTTTGGATAAAAGCGTCTGCTAAATGGCATATTATTTATTATTATTAAAATGCAAATCAATTTATAACATTTTTGACATGCGTTTCTCTGTATTTTTTTGTTGTTATTCTGTCTCTCACTGTTCAAATAAACCTACCATTAAAATTATAGACTGATAATTTCTTTGTCAGTGGGCAAACGTACAAAATCAGCAGGGGATCAAATACTTTTTTCCCTCAATGTACATATTTTAAACACATTGACATACTGTACATGATTACATTGTGCATGTTCATTTATACAGTAATTATTATTCAACATGTCTTCACAAGGGATTTGAACTCACAACCTCTTGGTTCATGGCATTCTGATCTTCCTGCTACGCCACCATGTCTGTGTCAATCATCATTGATTTGATTTACTTATTTAAGCAATTTTAGGTATTTCTGTATAGTTGTCTAATATTGGTGGGGCATATTACTCTGTTTTAATGTTACTCCTTAATCACTATGATAAATACAATTGTTTTTCTTGAGTGTACTTTTATCAGAGCTGAGATTTACTTTGAAGTGCAAAGTGTAGCAACACAGGTTAAATCAGTTATCGACACAGACATGGTGGAGCAGGTTGATTGGAATGCTGTGACCAAGAGGTTGTGAGTTCCCCCACTAATTACTGTATAAATGAACATGCACAATGTAATTGTGTATGTAAGTTGAAAACATTGTATGTTAAAAGCACTGTGTGTGTAACTAACTATACTGAACAAAAATATAAACGCAACATGTAAAGTGTTGGTCCCATGTTTCATGAGCTGAACTAAAATGTTCCATATGCACAAAAAGCTTATTTCTCTAAAATGTTGTGCACAAATTTGTTTACATCCCTGTTAGGGAGCATTTCTCCTTTGCCAAGATAATCCATCCACCTGACAGGTGTGGCATATCAAGAAGCTGATTAAACAGCATGATCATTACACAGGTGCACCTTGTGCTGGGGACAATAAAAGGCCATTCTAAAATGTGCAGTTTTGTCACACAAACACAATGCCACAGATGACTCAAGTTTTGAGGGAGCGTGAAATTGGCATGCTGACTACAGGAATGTCCACCAGCGCTGTTGCCAGATAATTGAATGTTCATTTCTCTACCATAAGCCGCCTCCAACATCGTTTTAGAGAATTTGGCAGTACGTCCAGCCGGCCTCACAACCGCAGACCACGTGCAACCACTCCAGCCCAGGACTTCCACATCCGGCTTCTTCACCTGCAGGATAGTCTGAGACCAGCCACCCGGATAGCTGATGAAACTGTGGGTTTGCACAACCAACGAATTTCTGCACAAACTTGTCGTCCTCACCAGGGTCTTGACCTGACTGCAGTTCGGCGTCGTAACCGATTTCAGTGGGGAAATGCTCACCTTCAATGGCCACTGGCACGCTGGTCTTCACAGATTAATCCCAGTTTCAACTGTCTGGGCAGATGGCAGACAGCGAGCGTGTATGGAGTCGTGTCGGTGAGTAGTTTGCTGATGTTAACGTTGTGAACAGAGTGCCCCATGGTGGCGGTGGGGTTATGGTATGGGCTGGCATAAGCTACGGACAACGAACACAATTGCATTTTATCGATGGCAATTTGATTGCACAGAGATACCGTGACGAGATCCTGAGGCCCATTGTCGTGCCATTCATCCGCTGCCATCACGTCATGTTTCAGCATGATAATGCACGGCCCCATGTCACAAGGATCTGTACACAATTCCTGGAAGCTGAAAATGTCCCAGTTCTTCCATGGACTGCATACTCACCAGACATGTCCCCCATTGAGAATGTTTGGAATGTTCTGGATCGACGTGTATGACAGCGTGTTCCAGTTCCCACCAATATTAGGCTCCCGAGTGGCGCAGCGGTCTAAGGCACTGCATCTCAGTGCTTGAGGCGTCACTACAGACCCCCTGGTTCAATTCCAGGCTGTATCACAACTGGCCGTGATTGGGAGTCCCATAGAGCGGTGCACAATTGGCCCAGTGTCGTCCGGGTTTGGCCGGTGTAGGCCGTCATTGTAAGTAAGAATTTGTTCTTAACTGACATGCCTAGTTAAATAAAGGTAAAATAAAAATATCCAGCAACTTTGCACAGCCATTGAAGAGGAGTGTGACAACATTCCACAGGCCACAATCAACAGCCTGATCAACTTTATGCGAAGGATATGTGTTGCACTACATTAGGTAAATGGTGGTCACACCAGATACCGACTGGTTTTCTGATCCACGCCCCTACTTTTTTTTTTTTAAAGGTATCTGTGACCAACAGATGCATATCTGTATTCCCAGTCATGTGAAATCCATAGATTAGGGCCTAATTAATTCATTTCTGTGATGAATGTGATGGAAGGAGGCAGGCGCAGGAGGGTAATCACCGAATACAGAGTTTATTCCTTCATTACACAAAATACGCTGGAATAGCGACAAACGAAACAGGCACAGGGGAAACTATCTACCCTGGCAATACACTGTAATGGTATCTCCATACAATACATAGGCACAGGGGAAATATCTACCCTGGCAACAAAATGGTACGAGTAGCTCCACCGAGCTCCACTACTCTCACAATTAAACAATCACTCACAAGGACAAGGGGGCAGAGGGAACACTTATACACGGACTAATGAGGGGATTAGAACCAGGTGTGTGTGATTGACAAGACAAGACAAATGTGATGATGATAATTGGGGTGGCAGTGGTTAGTAAGCCGGTGACGACGAATGCCGAAGCCTGCCCAAACAAGGAGGGGAGGCAAATCGTTGTGACAATTTCAATTGACTGATTTCCTTATATGAACTGTAAGTCAGTAAAATCTTTGAAATTGTTGCATGTTGCGTTTATATTTTTGTTCAGTTTATTTCCACAGGCATTTATTTGGTAAAATGACAAAAAAAAACATCTAGTTGAATGAAAATATGAGACAAATTGAGCAAACACATAGTTTTATGTTTACTGAATTTTTGCCTACGTGTTTACATGTTGGAGCTAAGTTTGGGCCAACCAAAAGTTAATGCTCACTTAAATTCAGGTATCACTTTGACTGAAAAGTTGGGTAAGAAAAAAAAAGACTTGGAAGCAGATTTTCTTTTGACTGGGTTTCCAAGAATAGTTTCAAGATGCCAGTAATGCCAAAACAACCTCTCTCTCTACAAACTCTCTTTCACTCTCCCTTCAAATCCCCCCCCCCCACACACACACACACCAGCAACATATCACCACATTCGCTAATGCTATATACCCTCTTCACACTAATTTCCCCAGTGGATGAAACCTACAGCAGTGTTAGCTTGGTATCTCTCTCTCTCTCTCTCTCTCTCTCTCTCTCTCTCTCTCTCTCTCTCTCTCTCTCTCTGTCTCTGTCTCTCTCTCTGTCTCTCTCTCTCTCTCTGTCTCTCTCTCTCTCTCTCTCTCTCTCTCTCTCTCTCTCTCTCTCTCTCTCTCTCTCTCTCTCTCTATCTCTCTCTCTCTCTCTCTCTCTCTCTCTCTCTCTCTCTCTCTCTCTCTCTCTCTCTCTCTGTCTCTCTCTCTGTCTCTCTCTCTCTCTCTGTCTCTCTGTCTCTCTCTCTCTCTCTCTCTCTCTATCTCTCTCTCTCTCTCTCTCTCTCTCTCTCTCTCTCTCTCTCTCTCTCTCTCTCTCTCTCTCTCTCTCTCTCTCTCTCTCTCTCTCTATCTCTCTCTCTCTCTCTCTCTCTCTCTCTCTCTCTCTCTCTCTCTCTCTCTCTCTCTCTCTCTCTCTCTCTCTCTCTGTCCAAAGAAGAAGAGCCCTTAGAGGAAGCTGACAGAGATGTTTGTTTCTTAGAACCGTCCTTCCCCCACTGTCACCCTGGGACAGAAGAGGTCCCCTCCCTAATGGATCAAACAAAGGACATCATTTGTAGGCCAAGTCTTTTTCTGAGCCCCCTCTCCTCAGCTCCGCATACCAATCCAATACAGCCCAAGGAGAAAACCTCTGCGCTAGCGTCTGGGCCGGGGGTTAGAAGGTCTGTTTGCCTCTCCGTCAAGCATCGATTTATCCTTTTCTCCAATTTATTTCCCCTCCACGCCTCTGCGATCCATTCAGTTCTGCCTCTGGGGGGAACAGCCCCGGGAAAGACATTGTCTTCCCAAGTGAACAGGCCCACAACATAGCCTAACACTGACACAACTCATCAAGAACACAGATAGACAACACGGGCCATCTACACTGACTGACTATCTATGACATACATAAAACATACACTACCAGTCAAAAGTTTGGACACACCTACTCACTCATTCATTTTTTACATTGTAGAATAATAGTGAAGACATCAAAACTATGAAATAACACATATGGAATCATGTAGTAACCAAAAAAAGTGTTAAACAAATCAATATATATTTTATATTTGAGATTCTTCAAATAGTCACCCTTTGGCTTGATGACTGCTTTGCACACTCTTGGCATTCTCTCAACCAGCTTCATGAGGTAGTCATCTGGAATGCATTTCAAATAACAGGTGTGCCTTCTTAAAAGTTAATTTGTGGAATTTCTTTCCTTCTTAATGTGTTTGAGCCAATCAGTTGTGTTGTGACAATGTAGGAGGGTATACAGAAGATAGCCCTATTTGGTAAAAGACCAAGTCAATATTATGGCAAGAACAGCTCAAATAAGCAAAGAGAAACGACAGTCATTAAAATAGTAAAAATAAAGAAAAACCCTTGAATGAGTAGGTGTGTCCAAACCTTTGACTGGTACTGTATATCAGCTTAGACTGAAACATACAGTGTATTGGGAAAGTCTTCAGACCCCTTCACTTTTTCCAAATTTTGTTACGTTACAGCCTTATTCTAAAATTGATTAAATTGTCAATCAAATTTTTTTCAATCTACACCCAATACCCCATAATGACAAAGCAAAAACAGGTTTTTAGAAAAATGGAAATATCACATTTATATAAGTATTCAGACCCTTTACTCAGTTATTTGTTGAAGCACATTTTGGCAGCGATTACGGCCTTGATTCTTCTTGGGCATGACGCTATAAACTTGGCACACCTGTATTTGGGGAGTTTCTCCCATCCTTCTCTGCAGATCCTCTCAAACTCTGTCAGGTTGGATGGGGAGCATCGCTGCACAGCTATTTTAAGGTCTTTCTAGAGATGTTCGATCTGGTTCAAGTCCGGGCTCTGGCTGGGCCACTCAAGGACATTCAGAAGCCACACCTGCGTTGTCTTGGCTGTGTGTTCCCAGTCCCTGCCGTTGAAAAACATCCCCACAGCATGATGCTGCCAACACCATGCTTCACCGTAGGGATGGTATTGGCCAGGTGATGAGCAGTGCCTGGTTTCCTCAAGACGTGATGCTTTGCATTCAGGCCAAAGAGTTCAATCGTGGTTTCATCAGACCAGAGAATCTTGTTTCTCATGGTCTGAGAGTCCTTTAGGTGCCTTTTGGCAAACTCCAAGCTGGCTTTCATGTGCCTTTTACTTAGGAGTGGCTTCTGTCTGGCCACTCTACCATAAAGGCCTGATTGGTGGAGTGCTGCAGAGATGGTATCCTTCTGGAAGGTTCTCCCATCTCAACAGAGGAACTCTGGAGCTCTGTCAGAGTGAATATAGAGTTCTTGGTCACCTCCCTGACCAAGGCCCTTCTCCCCCGATTGGCCAGCTCTAGGAAGAGTCTTGGTGGTTCCAAACCACTGTGTTCTTGGAGACCTTCAATTCTGCAGAAATGTATTGGTACCCTTCCCCAGACCTGTGCCTCGACACAATCCTGTCTCTGAGTTCTACGGACAATTCCTTCGATCTTGAGTTTTGCTCTGACATGCACTGTCAACTGTGGGACCTTACTGTATATAGACAGGTGTGTGCCTTTCCAAATCATGTCCAATCAATTGAATTTAACACAGGTAGACTCCAATCAAGTTGTAGAAACATCTCAAGGATGATCAAGGAAACAGGATGCACCGGAGCTCAATTTCGAGTCTCATAGCAAAGGGTCTTAATACTTATGTAAATAAGGTATTTCTGTGTTTATTTTATCTGCTAAAATTTCTAAAAACCTAATTTCGCTTTGTCATTATGGGGTATTGTGTGTAGATTGAAGATGAAAAACATTCATTTTATCCTTTTTAGAATAAGGCTGTAACGTAACAAAATGTGGAAAAAGTCAAGGGGTCTGAATACTGTCCGAATGCACTGTACTTCACTAACGGAAACCTTAGGTTGTCTCCCTCTGTGACTGGTTACCTATAGAGAGGCATGAAAGACACCCGGTAAAGCGTTGGGCAAGTAACTGAAAAGTCTCTGGTTTGAATCCCCGAGCGGGCAAGGTGGAAAAAAATCTACCATTCTGCCCTTGAGCAAGGCAGTTAACCCCCAACAACTGCTCCCTGGGCGCTGATGACGTCAATTAAAGCAGCCCCCTGCACCTCTCTGATTCAGAGGCGTTGGGTTGAATGCATTCAGTTGCCTTTTAATTTTCATTGAATAATAAACAGTGCAATCAGTGGCCTCATACTATAATGTATATTTTGTAAATGATGGTAATCATGAACCACCAACATACAAAACAACATTCCCAGTGAGGTAACACTACTCCGCACACACACACACACACACACGCACACACGCTTGTCTGAAAGCCATTCTTCACTCTGTCAACGTCTGGCACTTCCTTACACCTGAAGTTGATCAATGTAGATTTGTCCAGGGGGAAATTGAAATCCATAGGAAATTAGGCGGCGCCAGTGATTTATTGTAATAGTAAATCACTGTGTGTGATGTGTATGTGTGTGTGTAGTTAACACACTTCTAGAACAGTGTGCAAACTTGTGTGTGTGTGTGTGCCCGTGGTGCAGTATACCTTGCGTTGGCGCGGGACGGGGATGTCATCAGTGCCCACCTTCCTGTCTCTCTCTAGCTCAAAGGCCCACTGGATCAGGTCCTGAGGTGGGTGACTGTCCCGAACATACAGCCCCGCCTGAGGGACAGGGTGGTACGCACCCATGGACCAAAAACTATGCAGGGGCTCTTCTAAGAGAGGGAAAAGAGAGGGGGGAGACACAGAACATCATTATAATATTGTATGTGTGTTTATATTTGTGTGCGTGAGTGCATGCATGCGTGCTTTGTGCGTGAGCGAGTGAGAGAGAGAGAGTATGTTTGTGTGCATGCCTATAAAATAGACACACAAACATACTGTACATATGTAAAATAATGTATATTATGCATACATGTATATGACTGAAGGGTACACGGTATGAGACTGACTGTCTGTATGCATTTGAATGCGACAGACGGTAGAGATTGTGTGAACTCAGTTAAAGATTTGGCCCTTGCTCTTCTCAGGTACACCGTTCCATCCTGGCTTGTTTTGTCCAGATTTAATTGCTTTTTTTATGGGGAAAAAGAAGACAACAAGGCGTTCCGACACAGTGGAGGCTGCGTCTAATGGAGGGGTGTAATTGTGAATGGAGGCATTCATTTGGAGACGTGGCCCATGAATCGCTCTGCACAATGCCCAGCGCCAGGATGCTCAGATCACCATTGCTCTCACACACACACATACACACATTCACACAAACGCGCACACACAAGCATGCACGCAGGCAGACAGACAGACACACCTGACGCAGTGCACACACACAGACACACACACAGATGCTCAGATCACCACTGTTCAGGGGAGGAGGGTAATCACACCTCCACAGAGACAGAGCGAGCAGGGAGAGGAGAGGGGGAGGAGGAGAAGAGACGGAGACAGAAGGGGAGGAGAAGAGGAAGGCAGACTGGAAGAGGAGGAGGGGGAGAAGGATAGACGAGGCTTGAGAGACAGGGAAGGAGTAGATAAGAAGAGAGTGGTGAAATTGATGTTTCCTACCATTTGATTTGGGTGAGAGAGCCCAGGAGGCATATCAGATAGAGAGCCAGTGCCTATACAAACACTCGCACGCACACACGTACACAAACACTCACACACCCAACCAAGAAAAACATAATGGCCTAAAGCCTTACAGATACAAATAAACACATAGAGTAGCCTATTATACAAACAGGTAAAGAACAACACACAGTAAAGCATTTCCTACACACACACACACACACACACACACACACAGCACACTTGTCACCAGCGCAGAGCTGCTACTCTAGAGGAACATCAGGAACAAACATCTCAATTAAACACACCGTCCCTGTTCAATTACTGCCACATAATCACAGCAATTTACTTTCACTTACAACACACACACAGCCACCAACAAGCAGCGAGAGAGAGAGAAACACACGCAGAATCACCCAGACAGCACACTCACAAAGACAATATCTAGCTTTCATCCTACACATGGAAGTATGCAGCAACATACCTGTTGCCTTAATGCAGCAGCATACTGTACAGAGGGAAAAAACATGCACGCACGCACACACACACACACACACACACACACACACACACACACACAGTACGGCTATATTGAGTGGCACTGACTAATAGTTAACTATACATAATTATGGCTGTAATGATGGCTTACTGTAGCGTCTTAACACCAGCAACCTCATCAGGTTTTGGCTTAGGTGTTGGACAGACAGGCACAGGGTTGCAGTCACACTTGGAAACCCCACAAATTGCTATGAGATCCTTTGTGATGGAATTGACCACTTCATGTTCTTTTGGTGTCTCCATGTTATCTGACACTTTATCTCTATCTCACAGTATCTGTTTAACACCCTTCTAACACACTTGTTCATCGGAGATTGGATAGAGATGTGTGTGTGTGTGTGTGTGTGTTGTTTTGTGAGTATCTGTGCCTTTGTGTGTTTGTGTGTGTGTGTATGTGTTTTTGTACGTGTGTGTTTGTGTGTGTGTGTGTTCATAAAAGTGTCTGTTCAATCTGCACGGGTTTGCGCAGGCAGATTGCTCAAGAGCGACTTCGAAATTGGAGGTCTATTCACGTCCTGGGGACATCAGGAAAAGCCTTCAAAATCACCCACTAGGGGCAACAGTGAGCGCTATTATCATCAAGTAGGCTTTGGTTTTTCTTGGGTATTGTGAACGAGGGTAGCGGATGGGCGTGTGACTGGATTGGAAGGTGGCGTGTTTGATCCCAGTGGTGGACACTCATTTTTAATTGTTTTGTTTTAACCTTGTCCCAAACCTTAACCCCTACCTTAACCATTCGGAATTACTGCCTAAACTTAATGTTTTAACCCTATCGAAAACCTTAACCCTTAACCTTCTAAATTAGACGTTTGGAGCAACTTCGAAATTTGACGTTTTGAGAAACGTGGATAAATGTCTAATTCTGCAGTGAAACTGCGAGAGCTTGCTGTGTTTGCGTTCCCAGTTCAAAGTGTGTCTTCACACGGACAGCAGATGGACTACAGCTAGATCCAGGGATGAAGAGATGGATAGAGAGAGTGAGGAGGGAGAGGAAGAGAGAGAGGGGGAACGAAAGAGGAGGTGGGCTATGAAACGGCTTGCGTGTCTCTGTCACAGCACCATCTCCTACCTCTTAAACACGGCCCCTGGCCTGCCCCGGCCTGGCGCGGGAGTGAGTGTGTGTGTGTGTGTGTGTGAGTGTGTGTGTGTGTGTGTGTGTGTGCATGTGTGTGTATGTGTGTGTCTGTACGTGTGTGAGTGTGTGTGAGTATGTGTGTGTGTGTGTGTGCGTGTGTGAGGGCACCGGGGAGCTGACATACACTGAGGAGGGGGGCGCCAGGGGTCTGCCGGGGTCACTCCATAATTACACATCAGACTTCCCCTGGTCACCACCTGCCACCGCGGCCAAGAGAAATGACTGCAGTTATCACAGAGGGGAGGAGAGGAGAGGAGGGGAGAGAAGTTGGAGAGACGGATAAGAGAGAGAGAAACATACTGTAGAACTGACTTCACTACAGTTACTGTGCAGCAGTGGTGAAACGGTAGTGGACTCACAGTGGGTACGAGGAGAGGGAGACTTTCCTGATGGGCGATATAGAGAGTGGACAGACAGACGGATGGATGGAAGAACGAACAGAAAGACAGAAAGACAGACAGAATGACACAGATACAAACACACACAGATGCCTCGTACCGTGCAGTCTCCTTTGTGGGTTGTAGGTGCCGTAGAGGAGCAGTGTGACACTGAGGAGGGTTCCCGCTGCCTCCACTGAGCTAACCCTCACACAGTGGCCCACTGTCCCCTTGGTGTCTGTCACCTGGGGGCCCGGGACACAGCACTGTTACAAACAGCACAGGCCAAACACACACCATGACTGTCAAACTAATATCAACACTTTACACACAGTTAGAAACACTTAGTTCATACAGAATTTATACTGAACAAAAATATAAAACGCAACATGCAACAATTTCAAAGTTTTACAGTTCATAGAAGGAAATCAGCCGATTGAAATAAATAAATTAGGCCCTAATCTATGGATTTTACATGACTGGGCAGGGGCGCAGACATGGGTGGGCCTGGGAAGGCATATGCCCACCCACTGGGGAGCCAGGCCCAGCCAATCAGAATGAGTTTTTCCCAGTGGAGGCTGCTGAGGGAGGACGGCTCATAATAATGGCTGGAACGGAGCAAATTGAATGGCATCAAACACATGGAAACCATGTGTTTGATGTATTTGATACCATTCGACTTAGCCCGTCCTCCCCAATTAAGGTGCCACCAACCTCCTGTGATTTTTCCCTACAAAAGGGCTTTATTACAGACAGAAATACTCCTCAGCACCCGCCCCCTCATCAGACGATCCCGCAGGTGAAGAAGCCGGATGTGCAGGTCCTGGGCTGGTGTGGTTACACATGGTCTGCGTTGTAAGGCCGGTTGGACGTACTGACAAATTCTCTGAAACGGCATTGAAGGCGGCTTATGGTAGAGAAATGAATATAAAATTATCTGGCAACAGCTCTGTTGGACATTACTGCAGTCAGCATTCCAATTGCACGCTCCTTCAAAACTTGAGACATCTGTGGCATTGTGTGACAAAACTGCACATTTTAGTGGCCTTTTATTGTCCCCAGTACAAGGTGCACCTGTGTAATGATCATGCCGTTTAATCAGCTTCTTGATATGCCACACCTGTCAGGTGGATGGATTATCTTGGCAAAGGAGAAATGCTCACTAACAGGGATGTAAACACATTTGTGCACAACATTTTAGAATAATAAGCTTTTTGTGTGTATACAGAATTTCTGGGATCTTTTATTTCGGCTGATGAAATATGGGACCAACACTTTACATGTTGCGTTAATATTTTTGTTCAGTATATACACAGCATTTCTTTACAGCATTTCGTATTATGTCTTCACAGAATTTCTACAATCTAATCTTAATAGACCTTGTTATCTACACCGTAACACTGTCAATGTGTGTATAGCATACACATGTATTGTCAGGTACTAGGCCCTAGGGCAACAATAAGTCAAACACACACAAACAGTCCAACATAGTATTGCCCAGTCCATTTGTGTGGCATTGACCACACTGGCTGTGTGTTTGTGTGTTGAGGGAGTGTGTGTGTGTGTTGAGGGAGTATGTGAGGGGAACAGAGGCCATTCCCAGCAGCCCCCAGCTGAGCGCAGCATTGATTTGTTGTTGGTAAACAAACCGTGTGATGCCACAGGTGGGTCGATAGCCGGCCGTCCATGGCTGAGAGGAGAGAGAGGAGACCATGCTCTAATGTAGGGCCGGATCGCTTTCTGACACTAATAGTCTCACAGGTGACATGGAAACCCGAATTCCAATCAATTCAATTATATTCAATTCACTCTTATTTCCCTGACGTGTGACTTTATGCTAAAATATACTATAACATCACAATCATAGATCATGTGGAGGCTACTGAGGGGAGGACGGCTCATAATAAAGGCCGGAATGGAGTTACTGGAATGGTATCAAACACGTTTTTATTTGTTTTCATGTGTTTGATACCATTCCTTTCACTCCATTCCAGCCATTATTTTGAGTTGTCCTCCCCTCAGCAGCCTCCACTGATATGGAGCTATGATTGATGATTTATAGGTGATGCTCAGTATATCTGATTGGTTGGTTTGTTTGTCTGTCTGTGTCTAACAAGAGTTTCTTTGTTGGATTTGTGTGATGGGTGAGTAGAAGGAGTCAGGCGCAGGAGGGTAAATCACAGAATAACAGGATTTATTCCGGAATACAGAGTTACGCAGTAAAGCGTCAAAACAGTCCAGTGCGCAAAACAGGCGCACTGAAACGAACAAAGCACACAGGGAAAATAACCCGGCAATACAAAATACAAGTAGCTCCACCGAGCTTACTATCCTCACAATAAACAATCACACACAAAGACAAGGGGGCAGAGGGAACACTTATACAGGTACTGATGAGGGGATATGAACCAGGTGTGTGTAATGAACAAGACAAAACCAATGGAATGATGAAATGAGGAGCGGCAGTGGCTAGAAGGCCGGTGATGACGAACGCCGAAGCCTGCCCGAACAAGGAGAGAGGGGCAGCTTCGGAGGGAGTCGTGACAATTTGCTTTAAATATCAAATGTAGCTATGTCATAATAATCCCCTGTTGTCTGTACAGATGTTCTGGGACTAGTATTTGTGTATTTTGGGAAATGTGTACTATTTGAAATTGCACGTTTAGTTGTATATGTAAGATATAAAAAATGGAAAGGGAGAGGCAATAGAAGTGACTAATACTTTGAGACAATACAGAGGTAGAAACAGGTAGGCTACATTATAAGAAACAAAAGCACCTAGGGCCAGATTCCGATTTAGGAAATGTACGCCTTTTTTATACATGCCTTTCCTACGCACTTCTCAGTAGTTGGTATTCAGACTTACCTTATGAAGGTGCGTAATGGGCTTTACAGGCGTGGTTCCGTTGCGCGCAGGGCCCTGTGTAGCTCAGTTGGTAGAGCATGGCACTTGCAACGCCAGGTTTGTGGGATCGTTTCCCACGGGGGGCCAGTATGAAAAAATATATATATTCGTATGCACTCACTAACTGTAAGTCGCTCTGGATAAGAGCGTCTGCTAAATGACTAAAATGTAAATGTAAAATGTAAATGTAATTCAACCAGTGAAAATCCTCCCACTTGCTTTATTTTCTCGTGGAGTTTTCATTCAATAGAGTTTTTGGTAAATATATCTTAAGCCACCCCTTTAAATACAGTGTACCTTTTAGTTGGAGTTTTGTCGACATACTCAATAGAATATATCGAGAGAACGGGTTCAGAATATTAGGGATCAATGAAAGAAAGCCATTTAAATATATCCATATTTGGTTAGGAAAGTATTTATGAATCATAAAAAACTGGTTTGAAGAGCCTTAACGCACGAAAGAAAGAGGTGGTTTGATTAATTCTAAAAATTGACAAATTCAGTTCTTTAACCCATGGTAATGTTGGAAGATTAGTGTACATAGAATTATAATAGGGAGAATAGTGTACAATAGTAGGCTATACCCTGTATTGCCTGCACTAACCATGGAACTGTGTGATGACACAGCCAATTATTGCGCCATGCGTCGGGTTCAAACTGTTACGGCTTGGTCTGCGCTCCATAACGATTAAATTAGCCTACATGTCTTCAAAACAAATATGATCAACTGTTACTAATGATCCTCATCAACAACCACATGGCCGTGAAGGCTTGTACAGAGGAAGCAAATGAAGGTAAACGAAACAATGTCATTAAATGGAATGATAATGTAGGCTATACCAACTGAAGGGAACTAACAGTAAATTTGCAGTTGAATATGTGTTGTTATTAGTGTCATGATTTAACTGGATAGAACCCAAATGCAGACAACTACACCAAGCCAGAGAAGGTTTAACAGGTTTATTTACAATGTTCAATAGTCCAGGTTTCCAATAGTAGGGGAAGAGCAAGTCCAGGTTACAGGGAGGGTAACAGATCCAGGTCAGGGCAGGGGTGGTACCGTAATGTCCTAGTGTCCGTGATGAGTCCAAGAGGGAGGTCCGGTAGTGGAAAGCAGGATGGTGGTGGCAGGAGTGAAGCGGAGGCAGGAGTCAGGTTCCAATAATCTGTGGCACAGGAGAAAAGTAAATAGAACAGGCCAAAAACACAAAGAGCGAAAACAAACAGGTTGAGTCGACAGCGAGACTAACATGGTCGTCTTGACTATGATCTGACGATGAGTGGCAAGTTTGACCGGGTCTTAAAGGCTGAGGTGATTATGGTGAATGAGCTGCAGCTGGAACCCTGACTCCCGCACACCAGACTTCACTCCTGCAATCAAGGACAGACAGAGGGGAGGGGGAGAGCTACCTAGCAGCAGTAGGCCTAACAGTACCCCCCCCTCTACGGACGCCACCTGGCGACCGACAGGGTTTATCAGGATGTAACCTATGAAACTCACGGACCAGAGCAGGATCCACAATGAAGCTCCTGGGCACCCAGGAACGTTCCTCAGGACCATAACCCTCCCAATCCACCAGGTACTGGAAACCACGACCCCGGCGGCGAACATCCAGAAGTCGCCGGACAGTGTAGACCGGACCCCCACCCACGATCCTGGGCGGAGGAGGGGGACGAGAGGGCGGGCACAGAGGGCTAACCGACACAGGCTTAATCTGAGAAACATGAAAGGTGGAATGAACCCATAGGGAGGCAGGAAGCTGTAGCTTAACCGCGCAGGGGTTAACAATAGACAGTATCTTGAACGGTCCTATAAAACGAGGCGCCATCTTCTTAGACTCCACTTTCAATGGAAGGTCACGTGATTTAAGCCATACCTCTTGACCAGGAGAGTAACCGGGAGCCTGGGACCGGTGACGGTTGGCTTGCCTCTGCATGTACGCCGAAGCTCGGGACAGAGCTACCCTGGCCTTCCTCCAGACCTTGAAGCAGCGGCGCATGTGGGACTGCACCGAGGGTACCGCCAGTTCCCTCTCTTGAGAAGGGAACAGGGGAGGTTGATAACCCAGAGCACACAGAAAGGGAGACAAACCAGAGGAAGCGTTAGTCAAGGTGTTATGAGCATATTCCACCCAGGGGAGCATGGAGCTCCATGACCCAGGGTTAGACCCTGTGACACAGCGGAGAGCGGTCTCCATCTCCTGGTTCGCTCTCTCGGCTTGCCCGTTGGTCTGGGGGTGATATCCAGAGGACAGGCTGGATGTAATGCCCAAAGCTTTACAGAAAGCCTTCCAAACCTGGGAGACAAACTGGGGACCCCTGTCAGAGACAATATCCGTGGGTAGACCATGAGAGCGGAACACATGTTCAACCAAAATATCAGCCGTTTCTCTGGCAGTGGGCAGTTTAGGTAGGGCCAAAAAATGAGCAAACTTAGAAAAACGATCAATCACAGTAAGAATGACAGTCTTTCCAGACGAGGGGGGAAGTCCAGTGACAAAATCCAAGGCAATGTGGGACCAGGGCCGGCTGGGTATAGGCAGAGGTCTTAGATGACCAGCGCTGGCCTGGGTGGAGTTCTTACTACGTGCACATACCGTACAAGCAGCAATGAAGGCTCGAGTGTCCGCCTCCATCCTGGGCCACCAGAACTTCCGTCGCACAAAGTCAAGGGTCCGAGTAACTCCAGGGTGACAGGTAAGGGGAGACGAGTGAGCCCACTGAAGTACCTGGGAGCGAACAGACTCAGGGACAAACAACCGGTTAGGAGGACCGCTCCCAGGGTCAGCTTGATGATGTTGAGCCTGTCTAACAATCCCTTCGATGTCACATGTAATGGCCGCAATACTGCAGGTAGGAGGCAAGATGGGTTCAGGGTTACTACCAGTATCAACAGCAGAAAAAACACGAGACAGGGCGTCAGGCTTGACGTTGCGTGACCCAGGACGGTAAGACAGAGAAAAATTGAATCTACCAAAAAATAGTGCCCACCTGGCTTGACGGGGGTTGAGCTGCTTCGCTGACTGGATGTATGCCAGATTCTTATGATCCGTCCAAACGATGAAGGGTTGTTCCGCCCCCTCCAGCCAATGCCGCCACTCTTCGAGAGCCAGCTTCACGGCGAGCAGTTCACGATTGCCAACATCATAATTCCTCTCTGCCTGAGAAAGTTTCCGTGAAAGGAAAGCACAGGGATGCAGTTTGTTATCTTCCGGTGAACGTTGTGACAACACCGCACCTACCCCAGTGTCGGATGCATCCACCTCCACGACAAACTGGCGGTCGGGGTCCGGCTGCATCAGAATGGGAGCCGAGGCGAAGCGATGTTTCAGTTCTTCAAACGCTGCTTCGGCCCCTTCATTCCAAGCGAACGGTCGTGCGATGGAGGTGAGAGCGGTGAGTGGCGCCGCAATGCGGCTGTAGTCCTTGATGAACCTCCTGTAGAAGTTCGCAAACCCCAGGAATCGTTGAAGTTGTTTGCGGGTGGAGGGGGCTGGCCAGTCCGTGACAGCAGAGATCTTAGCTGGGTCCATCCGCAACTCCCCCTGAGCTATTATGTAACCCAAAAAAGAGGTCTCAGACACATGAAATTCACATTTCTCCATCTTCACAAACAGTTTGTTCTCCAACAACCTTTGCAACACCTGGCGCACATGCAGTTCGTGTTCCTGGGAGGACTCTGAAAAAAATCAGGATATCATCCAGATAGACAAAAACAAACCGATTCAACATGTCCCGAAGGACATCATTGACTAGTGCCTGAAAAACGGCAGGGGCATTGGACAACCCAAAAGGCATAACCAGGTACTCAAAATGTCCCAAAGGTGTGTTGAAGGCAGTCTTCCATTCATCACCTTTACGAATGCGCACCAGGTGATACGCATTTCGTAGATCCAGTTTAGTGAAGATAGTTGCACCATGAAGGAGGGGAAAAGCAGAGTTAATTAAAGGCAGATAATATTTGTTCTTAATGGTGATGTTGTTAAGTCCACGGAAATCAATACAGGGTCTGAGGGTCTTATCCTTCTTAGCAACAAAAAAGAATCCCGCTCCTACAGGTGACGAGGAAGGACGAATAATACCTGCCGCCAAGGAGTCCCGAATGTAGTTCTCCATAGCCTCCGTCTCCGGGCGGGAGAGATTGTACAGGCGACTGCTGGGGAGAGGGGCTCCTGGCTGGAGGTCAATGGCGCAGTCGTAAGGCCGGTGAGGAGGAAGAGAAGTAGCTCTGTGTTTGCAGAAAACGGATGCCAGGTCATGATACACGTCAGGGACAGCAGAAAGATCCATGGACTCCAGTGGAGGTTGAGGCACAGTGCTGGCAGGGGTCTGAGCAGAACACAAACAATTCACATGACAAAATGTGCTCCATGAAACAATTCTACCGGTCACCCAATCAATGTGTGGATTGTGTCTTATGAGCCAGGGGATACCAAGGACCAGGGGGGGTCTGTGGGCAGTCAATTATATGGAATTGAATGTTCTCCTGATGATTACCCGACACTCTGAGACAAACAGGAACAGTCTGATGAGTAATACGGGTCAACAATTGTCCATTTAGACCCTTAGCCTGCAGCGGACGGTCCATAGGAACAGTCTCCAAATCCATTTGTTGAGCCAACTCTCGATCCAAAAAGCTTTCATCGGCACCAGAGTCAACCAGCGCACTAACAGAGAAATTCTGGGACTGCCACTGGAGGGATGCCTGGAGCAGAATGCGGGGAGAAGAGGAAGAATCCGCTGCTCGGCTCACCAAAACTTCTCCCAATAATGATGAGCCGGCCCTTTTCCCGGACGAACTGGGCAGGAAGGAACGAAATGACCAGCTTCTCCACAATACAGGCAGACCCGAGCCTGAATACGACGTGCACGCTCCTCTGAGGACAACCGTGCACGACCCACCTCCATGGCTTCGGGTTCAGTGCTCCTCGTATCGACTCGGGAAGACTCGGCTTTCTCCGTAGGGAAGATGCGGGGAGGAGTTTGTTGACGACAGACCAGTTGCTTGGAACTAACACTCCTCTCCCGAATCCGATTATCCAACCTGATGGTGAGTGAAATAAGATTATCCAGCGTAGGCGATACATCATATGACACCAACTCATCTTTTAAAGTCTCAGACAAAGCATTTATGAACACTCCTTGTAATGCCTCGTCATTCCAACCGCTCACTGCCGCTAAAGTCCGAAACTCCACTGCCATCTCCGCCACACTGCGAACCCCCTGCCGAAGAGACAACAACCGTTTCGCAGCCTCCTTGCCCCGTACGGGGTGGTCAAAAACCTTCCTCATCTCAGTGGAGAAGGCCACGTAAGCGTTGCAAATGTCCAACTGACTCTCCCAGACCGCGGATCCCCAGGCACGAGCGGAACCGCTAGTAGAGTTGATAAGGTAGGCAATACGGGCTCTTTCTGAGGCGTAGGTGAGGGGCTGTTGTTCAAACACTAACGAGCATTGAGTCAAAAATTCACCACAGGTTCCCATGTTAGCGCTCTGGAGCAGGAACAAAAGGCTCTCTGATCTGGGCTGGAGGGCCAGGAAAAACAGGTGGAGCAGGAGCAGGGGCAGTTTGTATGCCATGCCCGAGGGTTGCATTATTAACTTGGGTAGTAAGGGCAGACACTTGATTGGTGAGTAATTGAACCTGATTAAACAGCACCTGACTGTTCTCAGCAATAGTCTTAACCAGGGTCTCATGTTGGCCAAGTAAAATGTCCTGATTGGCTATGGCAGTCCGAATTTGAGTGCACTCTGGGGTGGTATCCGAGCTACTGTCTGCTGGGTTCATGTTGGTCAGATCATACTGTCATGATTTAACTGGATAGAACCCAAATGCAGACAACTACACCAAGCCAGAGAAGGTTTAACAGGTTTATTTACAATGTTCAATAGTCCAGGTTTCCAATAGTAGGGGAAGAGCAAGTCCAGGTTACAGGGAGGGTAACAGATCCAGGTCAGGGCAGGGGTGGTACCGTAATGTCCTAGTGTCCGTGATGAGTCCAAGAGGGAGGTCCGGTAGTGGAAAGCAGGATGGTGGTGGCAGGAGTGAAGCGGAGGCAGGAGTCAGGTTCCAATAATCTGTGGCACAGGAGAAAAGTAAATAGAACAGGCCAAAAACACAAAGAGCGAAAACAAACAGGTTGAGTCGACAGCGAGACTAACATGGTCGTCTTGACTATGATCTGACGATGAGTGGCAAGTTTGACCGGGTCTTAAAGGCTGAGGTGATTATGGTGAATGAGCTGCAGCTGGAACCCTGACTCCCGCACACCAGACTTCACTCCTGCAATCAAGGACAGACAGAGGGGAGGGGGAGAGCAGAGAGAGAGCTACCTAGCAGCAGTAGGCCTAACAATTAGGCCTACTGACGGTCGATACTGATAGTGGCTAACATTTAACATGATAGAAATACCAAACAGAGAAAGTCGGGGTAGCCTATAATTCAGACATTCGAGAGTTCCCAGCCCTGCAAGTTAAAAGGCCTTACAATTTAAATTCTGCATGATGGCACAGGATTTGTGGGAAAGTTGATATGTTGATATGCTTCAGTTTGCTGCATATGACTGATTTCACATTTGTCTCCAGTGATTATAAGGTAAAATATATTTAAAACAAGTGTAATATATATTTACAATTCCCTTATCCAAATGGATTACTCATTTACCTAGCTCTTATCAATAGCTTTTTTCAAGTTGTAAATTACAGTGCGTGTAGAATGGTGTTATTTCGATTGGAAAAAATCAAGTGGATGTTCTTTCCACTTGGAACCGGTAGGTTCGCTAGACCTTATTCATTGTTTCCTTGCGCCTAAAGGTTGTGGAATGATTAGGGAATTAAAGTCAAGGTCAGAATACGGGGTATCTGTAGACACACCTCCGCCACACCTCCATTTATTCGCTCTCCACCCAAAACTAATAGCAGGTGAATAGCACACCATTCCAAGGTCAGAATACGCACAGAGAGAAAAGTGCATAAAAAGGGTATTACATTCCATTTACGTGTGCTTAACTCAGGTCGGAATTGGGCCCATAGCGAGAGTGAGGTGGGGGGCGATTACAAAGACATAGAGAGGTATAGGGTACATAGAGAGAAGGAGATTAGAGATGAAGCATCAGAGATCATAAGAGATAGACCAAGAAGTAGTTGATTGCTGGAGATCAAGAGGAAGACAGGATGGGAAAGACTGAAAAGACAGAAAAGAAGAAGAAGCACGTGTGAGTGAAAGACAGGGTGAGAGAAAGTTTGAGTGTGAAAAAAGAGGAAGAGTAAGACAGAGAGAAAGAGAGAAATACAGTGAGGGAAAAAAAGTATTTGATCTCCTGCTGATTTTGTACGTTTGCCCACTGACAAAGAAATGATCAGTCTATAAATGTAATGGTAGGTTTATTTGAACAGTGAGAGACAGAATAACCAAATTCTCCACCTGCTTCTGGCCATCCTGGCATTGGTCGGACAGTGCGCTGTCTTAGTGGGAAGTACTGGTGGCCCACCTTAGCTCAGGACGTGAGGCTTTATGTTTCTTCCTGTTCGGTGTGCGCTCAGTGCAAGGCACCTAGACACCTGCCCAGAGGTAACTTACAACCTCTCCCCGTTCCACAGCGGCCGTGGTCACACCTATCGGTGGACTTTGTTACAGATCTTCCTCCGTCACAGGGTAACACCACGATCCTGGTCGTTGTGGATCGGTTTTCTAAGTCATGTCGTCTCATTCCTTTGCCCGGTCTCCCTACTGCCCTACAGACCGCAGAGGCCTTGTTTACACACGTCTTCCGGCACTACGGGGTGCCTGAGGATATAGTGTCTGATCAGGGTCCCTAGTTCACATCGAGGGTCTGGAAGGCGTTTATGGACCATCTGGGGGTCTCGGTCAGCCTGACCTCAGGTTTTCACCCCGAGAGTAATGGGCAGGTGGAAAGAGTAAACCAGGATGTGGGTAGGTTTCTGAGGTCGTATTGCCAGGACCGGCAGGGGGATTGGTCAGTTTACATCCCCTGGGCAGAAATGGCTCAAAATTCCCTCCGCCACTCCTCCACTGACCTGTCTCCCTTTCAGTGTGTACTAGGTTACCAGCCGGTCCTGGCACCGTGGCATCAGAGCCAGATCGAGGCTCCTGCGGTGGATGAATGGTTTCGGCGCTCGGAGGAGACATGGAACGCTGCCCATGTACGCCTGCAAAGGGCGATTAGGAGACAGAAGGCGAGTGCCGACCGCCACCGCAGTGAGGCTCCGGTTTATGCACCGGGGGACCGGGTCTGGCTCTCGACCCGAAACCTGCCCCTTCGCCTGCCCTGCCGGAAGCTGGGTCGGCGGTTTGTGGGGCCCTTTAAAGTCCTGAGGAGGTTGAACAAGGTTTGTTATAGGTTACAGCTCCCCCCTGATTACCGTATAAACCCCTCGTTCCATGTGTCTCTCCTCAGGCCGGTGGTAGCTGGTCTGCTCCAGGAGTCCGAGGTGCGGGAGGTTCCTCCGCCCCCATTGGACATTGAGGGGGCACCGGCGTACTCGGTCCGTTCCATCATGGATTCGAGGCGTCGGGTTGGAGGCCTGCAGTATCTCGTGGAGTGGGAGGGGTACGGTCCGGAGGAACGGAGCTGGGTTCCCAGGAGGGACATCCTCGATCCCTCCTTGTTAAGGGAGTTCCATCGTCGTCATCCGACTCGCCCTGCTCCGCGTCCTCCTGGCCGTCCCCGAGGCCAGAGTCGACGCACGGCTGGAGCCGCGCATCAGGGGGGGGGGTACTGTCACGGAAACGGCCGAGGCTGCCCCTCCTCCTCATTCGGGCAGGCTTCGGCGGTCGTTGTCACCGGAGTACTAGCTGCCACCGATCGATGTTTCTGTGTCTCACTAGTTCTGTCTGTATTGTTCACACCTGTTACCCATTAGGCTTATTAGTTTCCCTATATTACCTCTGTTTTCCCTCCTGAGTGTGTGCGTGATTGTTCTTGTTACGTCATCTGTTGAGCTGTTGTTTTTGCTCTTCCCTGCGTGGAGGGTTTGCTATATTTACTTGGAGTCGAGTAAAGCCATTAATTCTCAGTTCTGTGTCCTGCGCCTGATTCCGTTTCCCCACTGCACCCAGACGCTGACACCTAGCCAGTCTCCAGACCTTAATCCCATAGAAAATCTGTGGAGGAAGCAGAAGGTTCGAGTTTCCAAACATCAGCCTCGAAACCTTAATGACTTGGAGAAGATCTGCAAAGAGGAGTGGAACAAAATCCCTCCTGAGATGTGTGCAAACCTGGTGGCCAACTACAAGAAACGTCTGACCTCTGTGATTGCCAACAAGGGTTTTGCCACCAAGTACTATGTCATGTTTTGCAGAGGGGTCAAATACTTATTTCCCTCATTAAAATGCAAATAAATGTATAACATTTTTGACATGCGTTTTTCTGGATGTTTTTGTTGTTATTCTGTCTCTCACTGTTCAAATAAACCTACCATAAAAATTATAGACAGATCATGTCTTTGTCAGTGGGCAAACGTACAAAATTAGCAGGGGATCAAATACTTTATCCTTCACTGTATATATACAGAGAAAGTGTGTGATTGAGTAAAAGAGATAGCGAGAAAGAGGGAGCGAGAGAGAGAGAGAGAGTGCTGTGGAGGATGCCAGCAGAAGTCTTGCTGGGCTTACATATGTAAAGCAACGGGGGCCCAGCAGTGTGTGAGACTGGAGGTTCTGGCTGAACCTGAGCTTCTCTCTGCTCCCTCTACTGCATCAATCATCCACAACAGGGCCACGGTGGCCGCTCAGCACGCTGGGAGCCACGCACACATACGCACACACACACGCACACACGCACACGATAACAACAACACACACATACATGCCACAAACGCATACACACAAATACAGCTCAATTGGTAGAGCATGGTGCCTGTAACGCCAGGGTAGTGGGTTCGATCCCCGGGACCACCCATACGTAAAAATGTATGCACACATGACTGTAAGTCGCTTTGGATAAAAGCGTCTGCTAAATGGCATATTATTATTATTATTATTATTATTATTATTATTATTATTATTAAGTGCGAGCACATACACACACACTCAGAGGTACCCTGTGCCCACAGGGTGCCCTCAGCCCTGACCATCTGCGATGCAGTGCCAACACACACTGTGGGTGATATTCACATAGAGGGCCACTCCCCCCAAAAAAGAAAAATAACTACCCACAAAGGACGGTTGGATTGCTTGATCTCCCCAAACTCATTATACATGGAAATGCATGCAAATGCATGCACCTTTAGAAATCCACCTTGGGCCAGAGTGAGTGTTTGTGTGCTTGTGAGAATAAATGTGTATTTGAGTGTATTTTGCTATAACTGTTTATGTGTCAGTTCCCTGGGTCATTTTGGGGGCATAGAAGGAGGGAGGGAAATCCAGATGTGCCACCTGGGACTGTATTAGTATATATATCATCTGTCAGTCACAAACCATGCCAGCCACACTGCTGTAGGCTAAACACACGTATTGTATTACTCCAGCAGTTAGTTCTCTATCCAGCTCTATCCAGTCTACTGGGAATAGGGATCTCTCCTCTAAAAACTCTAAAGCCGAGCCATACTACCATGTCATCCATGTGGGCACCAGGGGCTGTGGTGTGCTGAGGGGGCAGAGAGGGGGCAGTTGTGAGCCAGAGGAGGTTGAGCAGGAGTGTGTGTGTGTTTGTCGGTCTGTGTGTGTATGTGTGTTCGATATCAGTGTGCCAGTGTGTGTGTGTGTGTGTGTGTGTGTGTGTGTGTACACGCGTGTCTCTGTGCGTGTCTCCATGCATGGGTACTAGTCTTAATTGTCATAGAAACCAACAATACACAAAGCAAGTGGGTCTAAATAGTCATACTGTATTTTATTTCCTATGTGACGTTACCTCAGTTTCACACTGCAGAAGGGCAACAGTGTTCTACTGAGCAGGGATATATTCATGTACACTAATGTTCCCACTCTAGTGTAAACAAACCAGCCAGCTTCCTCTGCTTCCTCTGGGCTATTACAGAGGAGGGTTAGAGACTGGGCAGGTTGAGAGAGAGAAAGAGAGAGAGAGAGAGAGAGCAGAAAAAAAGAGAGCTCAAAGAGAGAGAATGAGCAAAAAAGAGGGGGAGAGAAAGAGAGAGAGCGAGCGGGAACTCAGAGAGAGAAAGAGAGAGAGAGAGAGTCTACCATGTCTTACAGCGTTTACTGCCCTGCGGTGATATCCTTCAGCGTGCTGGAAAGTCACGGCGCGGAGCCTTCCTTTTTCTCTTTCAATTCCATCTGGCTCTTTCACCACCACGCTCTTTGACAATTGTCATCATGACAAATCAATAAAGACTATCTCCAGTCCTGCCAGAAACACCCCTCCAGCCCCCTCCAACCCTCCAGCCCCCTCCACCCCTCCAGCCCCCTCCAACCCTCCAGCCTCCTCCACCCCCTCCACTGTCCTTGAGTAAAACACTGATACAGGAGATAGCTGTGTTAAATCCTCTCCTAGTCTGTGTGGTAGGGCATCCCTCTCTCTGTGGCCAAGTGTGTAGTGCAAAGTGTGCATTGTATTCTATGTATTCATATTTGTGTTCATATTTACGGTAAGTGTGTGTGTGTGTGTTGTGTGTGTGCTGAGATACAGTAAGTTGTTGTGTGTGTGTGTGTATGCATACGAACAGTATGTGTTGTCTGTCGGCTGATTTACAGTAAGCTGCTGTGCGTTAAGGGTTGTGTTGTGCGCTGTGTGCGCTGATTAGCAGTGTGTTAAGCTGTGCCAAGCTGTGCCGAGCATCGTCAGCTCCCATTGTTAATGTGTGTTGAGGACTGTGACTCTAGCCATGGTAATGAGCCTGTGTGTCGCTCTGCTGTGTTCTCTGTGTCTCCACAGCGTTGGGCCTGAGTAATTGGTCACAAAGGGGACAGTAAATCTGCAGGAGGACGTGAGTGTGTGTGTGTGTAGGGAGGGGGGAGGTCCCTTTCATCTCGCCAGCTTTTTTCTATAAACCTCCAACTGTTTACAAGGCCTGATTCCCATTTGACCTACACATGCACACACACAAACATGCACGCACGCACGCAAACACACACACACACACTAAATGACCTCACCCACTTTGTCTCATTGTTGTCTGCATCGCATGACAGTGAGTCTGGAGTGTAATTGGTCATTCAGTGGAATGGACCAGGGATTCTTAATTTCTATTCCATTTAGTCCCTTCGTCAATATCAAACATCACTCAGTAAATCCATGAATGTATCACAGAGGAAAATAGAAATGGCTATAGTCGGATGAGACTTTGGGATGAACTGAGGTTAGTCTCAAAAGTGTTCATTTAACTAGATTAAAGGGATTCATATGAACTCTGTCGAAGTGATAAATGTAACACTTTCCGAGTTAAATGTACACTAGTGAATTTGCTGTGTGAGGTGAATTGAAAGTTCTCTGGGGGTGTAAACATGGTAAAGGACGGCGGCTGACCTTGAGTATCCAGACGCCGTGAGGGTGTTCCCCCCAGGACTGGACGCTCATCAGTGTCCAGTTCCTCAGGCCGGCGGCCGAGGCATCGTTGCTCCGCGTGGCCAGGAGCAGAGACACTGTGCCCGCTGGGGACACTAGGGCTATGGAGAGGTCACCACGACACACACTGCTGAGACTCACCTTCACCTGGGGTGTGTGTGAGAGTATGAAAGAAAGGGAGACAAAGACAGAGAGTATGTGATAGAAAGAGAGAGAGACAATTGTGTGTGTGTGTGTATGTTTGAGAGAGAAGGATACAGACAGCGAGAGAGGTTGGGGAGTATTAGTATTAGTGTTAGATGAATGACTTAAGTAAACAGATGACGTGTACCCCCACTCACCCCCGTTCATCTCACACAGTACATCTGGTGTGACAATGGCACATCGCAGAGTGAGCTGCTGCCGAGCTTTAAAAGACTGACAGCCTGCTCCTGTTTACAGCACATTCCCATGGCAACACATCCATCAATCACACTTGCAGCGATGCCCTGACCAATGCTTTCTGCCAGGAGAAAGCAGCCAAAGACGAACCCTTCGCAATTTACATACTGACACACACACACACACACACACAGTTAGAGGAAGTGGTGTATTGGTAATAACATTTGAACCTGTCTCTCTGACCTGTACATGCTCCAGCGTGTTGACCTCAGTGTCCGTCCCCAAGCAGCCTGCTGATTGGATGTTCACACTGACCTCTCCCCCAGAGGGCAGGATCCTTCAGAGAAACAATCACCATCACAACCATCCACACAGCTGTCAATCAAATCTCAACAACACACAAACCTGCTGCCAGACACCTCACCCGGCTGTTTTTAATCATTTTGTTTTCTTTATTATTTCTTTATTTTTAATTGGTGAAAAAAACAAAGTATAGACATCTTGTTGTTCCATATGTAAATGATTAGCCTTCCTGCCCCTTCCTCTGCACCAATATGTTTTGAAATGGATGCTATAGCATTGTGACAGCACCTGATGGGGTCAAGAGTGACTTCCTGTGTGCACTTCCTGTGAGGGCCTGCTGCACCATCAGCCCTGCATCCAGAACCCCAAACCCATACCTGAGACCAGGGCAAACACACATTATGTGCTTTAATTGATACAGCGTTATGTGGTGTGTGAATGTGCATGTTAAGGTGACTGTGAAAGCTTTTTAGAAGGTGTGTGTGTGTCCTAAGTGCATAATGAATTGCTTGTGTGTGTGGGTGCATGTGTGTGTGTGTGTGTGTGAGCATGTGTGTGTGTGTGTGCTCTAAGTGCATAAGGAAAGGCTGGTGGCTTGTGGGTGTGGGTGCACCTGCTCTAATGGTTCCATACGAGGAGGCAACAAGTAATTTCCAGGATGATGTTGTCCTCTGACACAATCAGTTCCTATTCTGTCCGGGGAGAGAGAGGACTGCTGTTTGCGCTCCTGTAATTGTGCTCGACGATTGATTCTGAACGATGTGCCGTTCATGGACTGTAATCAAGCCCCATTATTCACTCTTTACCGCCGCGATCAGGCCGCCACTACACAATGGCTTTCCCTTAAACAGCCCTGCCTTATTCCCAACCACCTCTATCTCTCTGCCTCTCTCTTCTCCCTTCCTCTTTTCCTCTACCAATCTATCCCTCTCTCCTACACCTCTCTATCCTTCTCTCCCAGACTACCTTCACACCCAACCCTCTCCCTCTCCTCCATGCATCTTTATATAATTGTTGTTTTTGTATTTGTATTTGTATTTATTAAGGCTCCCCATTAGCTGCTGCCAAGGCAGCAGCTACTCTTCCTGGGGTCCTTCAACATTAAGGCAGTTATATACAATTTAAAATATTACATGACATTATATTTCATAACACTTTACCCAATACATTTAGTGTGTTCCCTCAGGCCACTACTCCACTATCACATATTTACAATACAACATCCATGTGTATGTGTGTGTAGAGTGAGTGTCTATATGTATTTGTGGATGTACCTGTGTGTGTGTGTGTGTCTCTTCACAGTCCCCGCTGTTCCACAATGTGTATTTTTACCTGTTTTTTAAATCAGATTCTACTGCTTGCATCAGTGGAATAGAGTGATGGCTCTATGTAGTACTGTGCGCCTCTCATAGTCCGTTCTGGACTTGGGGACTGTGAAGAGACCTCTGGTGGCATGTCTTGTGGGGTATGCATGGTTGTCCGAGCTGTGTGCCAGTATTCCAAACAGACAGCTCGGTACATTCAGCTCATCAACACCTCTCACAAAAACAAGCAGTGATGAAGTCAATCTCTCTTCCACTCTGAGCCAGGAGAGACTGACATGCATGTCATCAATGTTAGCTCTCCGTGTACTTTTAAGGGCCAGCCGTGCTGCCCTGTTCTGAGCCAACTACAATTTTCCCAAGTCCCTCTTTGTGGCACCTGACCACACTACTGAACAGTAGTCTAGGTGCGACAAAACTAGGGCCTGTAGGACCTGCCTTGTTGATAGTGTTAAGAAGGCAGAGCAGCGCTTAATTATGGACATACTTCTCCCCATCTTAGCTACTGTATCAACATGCTTTGACCATGACAGTCTACAATCCAGGGTTACTCCAAGCAGTTTAGTCACCTCAACTTGCTCAATTTCCACATTATTCATTACGAGATGTAGTTGAGGTTTAGGGTTTAGTGAATGATTTGACCCAAATGTATATATAGCCTCCCTACTGTCACTTTATTTTACTTCTGCTCTTTTTTTCTCAACACTTTTTTGTTGTTGTTTTATTCTTACTTTTTTGTTTAAAATAAATGCACTGTTGGTTAAGGGCTGTAAGTAAGCATTTCACTGTAATGTCTGCACCTGTTGTATTCGGCGCATGTGACCAATAAAATTTGATTTGATTTGATTTGAAATACAATGCTTTTAGTTTTGGAAATATTCAGGACTAACTTATTCCTTGCCACCCATTCCGAAACTAACTGCAACTCTTTGTTAAGTGTTGCAGTTATTTCAGTTGCTGTAGTAGCTGAAGTGTATAGTGTTGAGTCATCCGCATACATAGACACACTGGCTTTACTCAAAGCCAGTGGCATGTCGTTAGTAAAGATGGAAAAAAGCAAGGGGCCTAGACAGCTGCCCTGGGGAATTCCTGATTCTACCTGGATTATGTTTGAGAGGCTTCCATTAAAGAACACCCTCTGTGTTCTGTTAGACAAGTAACTCTTTATCCACATTATAGCAGGGGGTGTAAAGCCATAACACATACGTTTTTCCAGGAGCAGACTATGATCGATAATGTCAAAAGCCGTACTGAAGTCTAACAAAACAGCCCCCACAATCTTTTTATCATCAATTTCTCTCAGCCAATCATCAGAAATTTGTGTAAGTGCTGTGCTTGTTGAATGTCCTTTTCTATAAGCATGCTGAAAGTTTGTTGTCAATTTGTTTACAGTAAAATACCATTGTATCTGGTCAAACACAATTTTTTCCAATAGTTTACTAAGGGTTGGTAACAGGCTAATTGGTTGGCTGTTTGAGCCAGTAAAGGGGGCTTTACTATTCTTAGGTAGCGGAATGACTTTTGCTTCCCTCCAAGCCTGGGGCACACACATTCTAGTAGGCTTAAATTGAAAATATGGCAAATAGGAGTGGCAATATCGTCCACTACTATCCTCAGTAATTTTCCATCCAAGTTGTCAGACCCCGGTGGCTTGTCATTGTTAATAGACAACAATAATTTGTTCACTTCTTCCACACTCACTTTACGGAATTCAAAATTACAATGCTTGTCTTTCATAATTTGGTAAAACATACTTGGATGTGTAGTGTCAGCAATTGTTGCTGGCATGTCATGCCTAAGTTTGCTAATCTTGCCAATGAAAAAATTATTAAAGTAATTGGCAATATCAGTTGGTTTTGTGATGAATGAGCCATCTGATTCAATGAATGATGGAGCTGAGTTTGCCTTTTTCCCCTAAATTTCATTTAAGGCACTCCAAAGCATTTTTACTATCATTCTTTATGTCATTTATCCTTGTTTCATAGTGTTGTTTCTTCTTCTTTTTATTCAGTTTAGTCACATGATTTCTCAATTTGCAATACTTTTGCTAATTGGTTGTGCAGCCAGACTTATTTGCCATTCCTTTTGCCTCATCCGTCTCAATCATACACTTTTTCAATTCCTCATCAATCCACAGGGATTTAACAGTTTTTACAGTCATTTTCATAATGGGTGCATGCTTATTATTAACTGGAATAAGCAATTTCATAAATGTGTAAAGTGCAGTGTCTGTTTGCTCCTCATTACACACCACGGACCAACATATATTCTTTACATGAACAACATAGGAATCACTACAAAACTTATTGTATGACCTCTTATACACAATATTAGGCCCAGCCTTTGGAACTTCGGTTTTCCTAGATATGGCTACTATATTGTGATCACTACATCCAATGGATTTGGATCCCGCTTTCAAACAAATCTCTGCAGCATTAGTAAAGATATGATCAATACATGTTGATGATTTAATTCCTGTACTGTTTGTAACCACCCTGGTAGGTTGACTGATAACCTGAACCAGGTTGCAGGCACTGGTTACAGTTTGAAGCTTTCTCTTGAGTGGGCAGCCTGATGACAGCCAGTCAATATTTAAATCACCCAGAAAGTATACCTCTCTATTGATATCACATACATTATCAAGCATTTCACACATGTTATCCAGATATTGACTGTTAGCACTTGGTGGTCTATAGCAGCTTCCCACCAGAATTGGCTTTAGGTGAGGCAGATGAACCTGTAGCCATATTACTTCAACAGTATTTAACATGAGATCCTCTCTAATCTTCACAGGAATTGGTTCTGTATATAAATAACAACACCTCCACCATTGGCATTTCTATATTTTCTGTAAATGTTATAACCTTGTATTGCTACCACTGTATCATCAAATGTATTATCTAAGTGAGTTTCAGAGATAGTCAGAATATGAATGTCATCTGTTACTAGCAAATTATTGACTTCATGAACCTTGTTTCTTAAGCTACATATGTTAACGTGGGCTATTTTGAGCACTTTTCTTCTGGGATGCTTACTTGTTTTTATTGCTTTACTGGGAAGCTTAGCAGCAGTATATGTGCTCATGTTCTTTATGTTAGTGCACAGTGAGCTGCACACAGTGGACTGCCTGCTCGGGTACACCGACTCAGTGCTAACAGTATAAATCTGGTTCTTAGGCACATGATTACTGCACACAATAGCTGTAGGATCAGCAGTGGCATTCAGGGCAGTTAGAGGGACATACATTAGGTTACTTATATTGTGACTACCGACACCCCTGATGTAATGTACATTTGCTGAAGCATTTTGACAACTCTGCGTCACAATGGTAGGGATTAACTGAGCTGGGCTTGGGTCATTGCTAAGTCATTGTCTCAACGCAGCCTTATAATGCTGTGAAAGGATCCAGGAACCCAAATGATTTGGGTGGATCCCATCCTCCTTATAAAACGTGTTTTGTTTCCAAAAGGTATCGAAATTGTCAATAAAAGTTACACCCATTGAGCTGCAATAATCACGTAGCCAGTTGTGAAGAGCAAGAATCCTGCTAAAGCATTCAATGCCACGATTCAGAGAGGGCACATATGATAGGTTTTTTGTTAGTGTCTAGCAGAGAGTCAATCAGCTCTTTAAAATCCAATTTCAACTGTTCAGAGCTGCCCTTCATAATGTCATTAAAACCCACATGGACTACGATAGAATCGATTTCCATGTCCTGACATAGTACATTCGGGAGCAGCTTAGTAATGTCATTTACTCTAGCTCCGGGATAGGACATTGTTTTTGCACCAGGAACGGTCACATTTCTTACCATGGAGCTGGCCAAAATCACGGCTGGGACGAGGAAATTCGCCCACTCCCACGCTTCACAGGATGCAGGCCTCCGACAGATGGAGAAGCCCCGCTCGATCCAGAGCAGGGACGGAAGGTTTCCGACGTCGACTTTGAAATCGTAGTAGTAGGCACTGCGGCCGCAGACATCCCCAGGCTCCAGTACGGCGAAGCTATTCGTTGTTTGTATCCACTCCGGGCCTCTCGTTGGGAGTGTAGACTGCTTTGCGGGAGGTCGCTGTCTTCGGCTTCCACGGCTCGTGACATGCGACCATCGTTGATTGCCTTGCTCCTCATGCTGTGCTCCTTCGACGGCGCTATCAGATGGTGGAGCTCCGGGCAACACCGGCCAGTCGGATAACAACAAACGACAAGGCGGAGATGCATCCAACAAGCGCGAACGCCGTCCAGCCACCGGCGTCGAAAATGTAAACATTCCACTCTGCATTTTCCTCTGTTTCTTACGTAGGCTGGCGACCTGCGTGATCAAGGAAGCCACCTCAAGCCTATAATCCTCGGCAAGTAAACAACTGCCGCATTGGAACTCCGAGTGAGCCGGTTTGTCCCGAAACAAAGTGTAATAGATACAGCTCTTACAGCGCTGGAACGGTTCATTTAGTTCTTCAGACAAAGAGGGCTCCATTGCAAAACTCATCAGGTACCAACTTCGTTAGCATGATGGCTAGCAGCTTCGCATCTCTGTTAAGCAGGCTTCAACCTGTCTCTTGATGGCTAGCAGCTTAGCTTTATTTCATGTTATCTAGAGCGTTGTTGACTGTAACTGTGCTGCTGGCAACAATTTAATGACGCTTTTTTGGCCGAGTTTACTAACACCGGCAATATTAATCTAGTGTTGAGCGTTCATAAATTAATCAGTTATTCTGCGCTCTGGCACACGGTTGTAAGGCCGAATGCTGCCGTAACGCTCCCACAACATTCCCAGTGGTAACCTCAGAGGGTGACAAAGAGCTTGTAGTGTAATTAACATCGCTCCATCATTAATCTGCAATAAGTGAAAGTCAGTAGTCTGGATGATGGACCTCTCTCTCTACCTCTCTCTCAGTGTTTCTCCCTTCTCTCTCTCTCTCAGTGAAGTCAGGGAGAAGGAGCTGATTTATAAGTCAATCCGTGTCCTTGCATGGGTCTCTCTCTCTCTCTCCACCACCACCATTTCCACCACTGCAAGAGACAGCAGAGAATGGGGACTGGGGCAGGGGGGTCCGGAGGTGTTACTGACTTTTAACACTCAGTGCCTGGGGGAGTTTGCGTAGGTGGTGGGCAAGGTGCTGTACACCCTCAGCATCAAGGTTAGACATATCAGGAGCTTAGTGGAAGTGAAGGGGCATCAGTGGCATGGGGAAGTGGGGTCTGAGAGCATGGCAGGGCACAGGTGGAGGGTGCTCTATAAGCTCCCAGTGCCAAAAAGGTCAGGGGACCTCTCTTTCTCTCTCTACGAAGATGTCTTATTATTGAGACAAATAGTCAAAGTCTCTCAAAGTCACCTGCTATTGATCATTCACATTTTCCTAGATAAGTCTCCTTGTATAAAGGGATGTTCACTCTGTCAGTTCATTGAGTGATAGGCCCAGTGACGGATGGTCATTTTGCTGCCCAATATTCTCTCTCTCTCTCTCTCTCGCTCTCTCAATTCATTAAATGCTTTATTGGCATGAATGGATGGTTGCCACTGTTGCCAAAGCAATATATATGAAGTATTTAATAAATAAACAATCTCTCTCTCTCTACCCCCACATCTCTCACAGCTCTGTCTATCTATCTGAGGGGGACCTTCTGTGTCCCCAAACAGCAACAACAGGCTCAATGTACAGAATCTAATTCTACACTATCACCACCACTGAGTCACCAGCCACGACTCTAATATCATTAACACTGTGGGCAATATTTATAGGATAGTACTTTTAAACAGTTAAACTTAAACTTTCAGGTTTATGACAAGTCAACAAAAAAAGGAGAAGAAATCAACATTTCAAACATTGTATCATTGATAGCAAAGACCAGTGCTATTGTAGGCCTGTCTGCTATCCATCATGTCTTAACACTACAGTGTGTGACTGTGTGGGCTTCTGCTCCTCCTCATAAAACAGAAAGTGTTAGCGACCGGGGCTTGTCACCTCTCTCCTGTTTAGTGAATAAATATACCTTCCTCCCCATTGCCCTGAACCGGGCGCTGTGCAGCTATTAAATCCCAAGCTTCAATAGATCGATCAGGGTTGGCCCCAACTCCACAGCCATAAAACTGCACAGACATATATCTGATAGAAAAAGCAGTAGGAAACAGGTTTACCCACTGTAGAACATGATGAAAATGACAGGTTTTATGTCCTGCCACGTCAATAAAATGCTACAGCTGAGCTGAGCTGAGCCTATTTCCAGTGAAACTCCCCACTCAGCCATCAGATGAGATCCCTTGACTAACAGGGGGGATATAATACACTGCACTAGCACACGGAGAAGAAGAATCACCTGACTATAACATAAAACCTGAGTAAAATGTGTTTTTCTTACCCTACATTTTATGCCAAACTTGATATACATATATTTTCACCTTTCTTGAAATAAATTATTACTCAGCAACAACAACAAAAAACATAATTCCTATTGTATAAGCATTTGCATTTATTTCATAAGACTTTTACGAAAGGGTATGAATGCAAAACAAAAATCCCAAGAGCTAATGTTAAAACTAAACTTACAAAGTACAAAATGTATTTCAAAATCAACAGATATACCATATGCAGGAAAACTAGATATCCCTAGCCTCCAATTACAAAACAGTCATGTGACCCTGTGATTCTGCCTGTGCTATATGGTCCCATATGTTCTAATCAACACCCTGGTTCCCCAGTCTGAGCCAAGCTGACGAATGAGTGACAGGCCATCTTCTGTCCACCCAGCACGGGGCATGTAAAACCCTGACCCCCTCCAGACCCCCTGCCTCCCCAGGTATCCAATCTGCAGCCTAGGATTCTCTGCATCCCCTTTCACTCCCCAGTGGCAAGTTCTGCCCTCTCACAACTCTCCTGTTCTTTTTATCTATTAGGAATCAGCCCCCCCCCCCCCCCTTACAGTCTCTCCATAGCCCCTCTTTGTAACTGTTGAGGAACCCTTTCACTTTTTGTTCCCCAGACAGTCCTATCCAGGACAGGACCATTCTCTGTTGACATTCACACCATCTGGTTGTGGCGGGGGGAGGTGCTTCCACATGCAGAATGTGAACTCGTCACGCACTTTGAGGTTCGACCTTCACTTTCTTTCTGCAGTCCTTGTCTAAGAAGCATTGATACAGAAGCCTAATATAACTCCATATATCATAACATGTAAAAACACGGAACTAATGACTGGTCAGGGATACAGTCCTCGTGGTCTCTCCCCCCTCTCTCTGCAGTGGTACGTCCTGCTAAGTCCCCAATAGAAGTGGCTCTAAAGAATCACTCAAGCCGGACAAAGCAGCTGCCTTTGAGTTAGGTCATTTTCCCAGGAGCGCGGGAGAGTGGGCATTGGCAGGACCTCAGAAAAAGGACACCATCTGTTCTCCCAGTGAAAAGGTTGGTGACACCTTCTGTGGTACCAACAACCCCTAATTAAGTGGCCAGGAATGCGCCAGCGGCAGAACATGTGATTGGTGGGTTTGGCCCTGCTTATCGCCGCAGTGACACGGCAAGCCCCCACTCCTCACCCCCCTCCTCACCCTCTCCTCACCCCCTCCCCTCCACACATCTGTCTATGTATGGCAGGTAACACTGACAAAACACTGGCAGTATTATGGGCTTGATCCGACTGCTGCACAGACTCTTTCTGATGTGGTTTACGAGCTATTAGCCTAGATTATTGTGTATTTTTGTATCTGTTTTTGTATATTTATCATGATTATCAGCAGTATGTTTTTAATGCAGGGTTGGAGGTCCTGACAAATCCCACAATTAACCATCTCTGGTTTCAAACATCTCCCCAAGCTGTGCTACACACACATACAATGATTTGATTAACATTGGACTTAAATGAAATAACAAATGGACTCAATTCCACCGATTTTCATCTCACTTACAGCCAAATCCCTCTCTCCAGAAATGTTACTAATTAGGCTTATTAAGTAATTAAGACAAGAGGTCTTAATTAAATCGGTGCCACTGGGACCTATGCAGCGCAAGGCCTTGCCATAAAACACTTTGCTCCTTTGTTGGTTTAAATGTTACTTTGTAAGACACACAATGCAATTTATTGGACTGAAATATTGATGGTTTTCACAGACTTTGTTCACATAGGTCCATAGCAGTATTTGAGACAAGAAAAGCTTTAAAAAAAAAAACTAATCAAGACAGCATTTGACACTCCTTTTAGGTTTCCTTTAAATGGCTTTTGGAGATTTATTTGACAAGTGTCCATCTGACAGTAAATTGCAGAGGCAACAATAAGTAGTGCTAAAACCCTCCTCCTGAAATGTCAAGTGAATTACCTTGCAAAGAGTTAAAAGTTTAATGAAATATCTAGCAGGAGAAAATGGGGGGGGGGGGGGGGGGGGGGTTGGCACAGGCCCTGGTACAGGAGAGAGAGAGAGAGAGAGAGAGAGAGAGAGAGAGAGAGAGAGAGAGAGAGAGAGAGAGAGAGAGAGAGAGAGAGAGAGAGAGAGAGAGAGAGAGAGAGAGAGAGAGAGAGAGAGAGAGAGAGAGAGAGAGAGAGAGAGAGAGAGAGAGAGAGAGAGAGAATGACCGTCACTGGGCCTATCACTCATAGAAACGACCGTGCAAACATCCCTTTATACAAGGACACTTATCTAGGAACATTTTAATGATCAATAGCAGGTGACCTCATTCTTAGCGTCCAACATATTTTCATTTGTCACCTGAGTGTTATTCAAACACAAATTTAAAGTGGGTTTGAAGATTACATTCTGGGGGACGCTTTTGTTGGATGCACACCAAGCCCCGGTCCCTCTGAAGGCTGGTGCCCTTGTGAGTGAGCATAGTGCTAAAAGCTTGGCAGAAGATTCCAAGTGTCCCAAGTGTTTTTCTTTTTTTTTGCTGAGCAAAGTAACTAGTCCTTGATACCATAGATTAGAACACATCTGTCATCTATAGTGTAGTACATGAGCATCAAACATAGTTGAATCTCTCCTTTTTAGTTTATTAAAGCGTCTGATACCCACAGCCATTGGTCTGATATGGAGTTGTATGTTTTTTTTATTTTTACCATGGGGCATTTGGGGTTCATTAGTCCATATAGAGATTCATATACTCTTGTTAGCAACTCTCTCCATCAGGCACCATTTTGGATTTGAAACACTCGGGACAAAGTTATTGGGTGAATTTTTCTCCCTTGGTTATTACTGGTGCAACTCCAGGGCAGCCATATATCCTCAGATTCTGTGTTGACTAATTGTGTGGTATCGCAAATTAACTCTGGATTGGGGGAAAAAAACAGGCAACCTTACTTTGAAATGTCTTGTATTTTTCTCTCCCCCTAGCAAAACATCAAAATTGCTACTTAGCATGAATTATACATTAGTGGGGGTGGAGAGCACGGGGTCCCTCTCGCCCGCGGCGCTGTGGGTTTGAGGTGCAGACGCCCGTCCGCACGCCTGCTGCACACCCCCGCCGAGAGAGAGCTCACCCCATCCGCCAACCCACACAAGATATACTAAGAATGATATGTACAGCAGTAGTATATTAGAGTTAGCTATGTCTATAGTGAGCTATAGTATATCAATAAATATGCAATGTGTATACACAGTGTAAGTAAAATGCAATGTACAGTAGTAGAAATATTAGAATGCACTAAATCGAGATTACAGTATTTAAATACACACAGTATGTACAGCAGTAGTTATATAGGATGAGTAAACATTATTAAAGTGACCAGTGTTCAACGACTCTATGTACATAGGGCAGCAGACTCTAAGGTGCAGGGTTGTGTACCGGGTGGTAGCTGGCTAGTGACAGTGTCTAAGGGGAAGGGTACTGGGCGGGGCCGGCTAGTGATGGCTGTTTAACAGTCTGATGGCCTGGCGATAGAAGCTGTTTTTAATTATCTCGGTCCCAGCTTTGATGCACCTGGACTGTCTCCACCTGCTAGATGGTAGCAGGGTGAACAGGCCGTGGCTCGGGTGGCTGAGGTCCTTGATGATCTTCTTGGCCTTCCTGTGACACCGGTGGCTGTAGATGACCTGGAGGGCAGGCAGTGTGCCCCCGATGATGCGTTGGGCTGACCACACCCCCCTCTGGAGAGCTCTGTGGGCGGTGCAGTTGCCGTACCAGGCGGTGATACAGCCCGGCAGAATGTTCTCTATGGTGCATCTGTAGGTGTTCGTGAGGGTCTTAGGGGCCACACCAAATTTCTTCAGCCTCCTGAGGTTGAAGAGGTGCTGTTGCGCCTTCTTCACCAGGGTGTCGGTGTGGTGGGACCATTTCAGATCGTCAGTGATGTACACGCCAAGGAACATGAAGCTTTTGATCATCTCCACTGTGGCCCCGTCGATGTGACACACACACACACACACACATACATACACACACACACACACACACACACACACACACACACACACATACATACACACACACTGATTCAGAGGGGTTGGGCTAAATGCGAAAGACACATTTCGGTTGAATGCATTCAGTTGTACAACTGACTAGGTATCCCCCTTTCCCTTTCCCTACTCAGCCCACTTTATCTACTGCCCCATCAATCAAACACATTCCCTCACACAAACCATGTATGTTGAATATGATCAAACACACATGTACACACTGAAGTTTTATCTCCACACTCACATAATCCATCACATCTACACAGCTACCGCAACACACCGACACAAAACAGACATATTATTTTCTCTCTTTATCCAACTACATATACTTTGGGTACACAAGCAAGAACATATATTTTCTTAGCAAAGAAGCTACATGTACATTCAGTCACATCCAATGTGAAGAAAGAAGACTAGCTGCTGAAGTTGACTGTATTAAGGATAGAAATTGGATCGGCTCTGTGTTTATCCAACACTGTCTAATTCAATATAAACACCCAATCAGGAATCAGGGTCAGAGGTCAACGTCACATCACCACACTGGCCCCCCTTCTCATCTTCCTGCTGCTCATTAAGCCTCCTAATCAACAGGAAAGCCAGTATATCACACACACGATGCACACATACACACACACACACACACACACACACACACACACACACACACACACACACACACACACAACAGGATTCCTCCTTCCTGTCTCCCTCACTAATTAAGTAACAATTACACATAGATTTTTTCATTCATAGGAAATTATATTATTTTGGATCCACTCATATATTATTACATTAAACGATCGTTCTATTAAAAGTGGGATTGTTGCTCTGTGAATGAACCATATCTTTAATTACCTTGCCTCTCTGTAGTAAAACACATACAGTTCAGAGGCTCAGAGTAATTGGCTTGGAGAAAGAAGAAAAAGGTCTCCATAATTAATACATTTATCAGGCTGGCCGTGAGAGTTAGCAGGGTAGAGCCGCCTCTGGGCCGGTTTTACAAGTCGACAAGGGAGAGCTCAGACTCTGCCCTGAGACCATGGATTCTCCATCTTCATCTGGATTCTATAGACCCCACTGAGTTGTGGTGGTATTTATAAATCGTAGAGACACCAGTCAGAGTGCAGCAGTGTGTGTGACCTTGTCTGTGTGGTGTCCTATAGGTGGGCTGCTTGCCTGTGTGTGTATGTGTGTGTGTGAATGACGCAGTGGCCAGTGGCCCTGATAATCTTTATGATAAATCATTGTGCAGCCCAGTGCAGCCTGCCTCTACAGCCATGATGACTGACAGCTCTAAATACCTGGGAGGGCAGGGTGGTTTAAAGGCCTCCAGCAGGGGAGTATCAGTCACGGCTCCAACCCGGGACCCCAGTTTCCCTGTGTAAAAGAGCAGCAGCATCCAAAGCCCGCAGTCTGAAATTGCCATTCTAGCTCAGTCTCAAGGCACCATTCTGGCTCTATCTCATGTCACCATTCTGGCAGCGGTTCAAACCTCACATTGGCTCCCATTCAGGCTTCGTGCTGGCTGGGTTTCAAGGCCCACACTGGGCTGTGCTTCAGCCTACATTGTGGTTCTATGTGGCTCTGTTTCAGGCAGGGCCCCTTCAGTTTCAGCACCCTGGGTTGCTGGCCTCCTGCCTGCGCAGATCAGTGGGAGATCTCAGCAGAGCCCTTTGTTTGGGGTGGCATTTTGCCTTTGTTTTCCTACTCCGCCTGTAATCTAAACACCTAAAGCATCTCACGCTCGACAAATCGGCCCCACAGACGAGGGAGCGGCACAAGACAAATGGCTGGATGAGGTTCAAACCTCCAGGACTGATGGCATCTGACCGGGCCTGACCTCCCAAAGGTTAAAGACTTACAAAGCAATCAATTATCGGGGCCACGTGGCCCCTTTTAACAAACGCTCCCCTCCCTCGCATCGACAGCCACACTTTTAAAACAGCAAGGCTTATTAACGAGTTATGCTACTGTGGAGACACCCCCCAATCTACAGTACAGTGTGTGTTACAGTTTCACAATTACAACACAACTCATAAATAAGCTATTTTTTGCCTTCCCTCTATTGTGTATCTGTATCTCGCTAATTCTACACTCTCTGTTTTCCTCCCTGGGCTCTCTCTCTCCATCGGTATCTTTCTCTTTCTCTGTTTCTCTCTCTCACCTGTATTTCTGTCTGTGTCTGTATTTTTTTTCTCTCTCTCTGTTTTCCTCATGGGCTCTCTCTCCATGTCTCTTGTATCTTTCTCTTTCTCTCTCTGTTCTCTCTCCCTGGTCTTTCTATCTCTGTGTCTGTAGTCTCTCCTGCTAGCTGAGTTCGGCGGGCCCCTCAGCTGTTCGGCTGTGTTAGTAATTACCATTTCATTAAGAATGACAGTTTCGGGGGTTGAAGCACCATTTCATCGAGGTCTCGTGGGAAAGGCGCTTGCCAAATTTCGTGCGTGAGCGGCAATTATCTCTCTATGTCTGCAATTCACCATTTTGTGCTTGACGACAGCGATGAAATTGAGCAAAGATGTGTATAGGATGGATAGGCATACAGCAGAGGCCATTCTTGGTTAGCTCAATAGCTTGGAGGTATTAAACTGGAAAAGCTGACTGAAGAACGGCAGAGGGTGCATCATGATCATGTGTGCAAACAGAAATGCTGTGCACCCACAGCAGTAGGTAGGCATAATCTCTTGTCACACAGCTATAACTGCATTATGCTAGAATGCAATAGCGCAGTAAGGGATGCTTCTGCATGTCTTTGTATGTGTGTTTTAAGCATGTGAATTTGCGTGATAAGTCCATGATTATGCATGTGTTATCCGTTTACATCCTCTGTGTGTGTCAGTGTGTGTGTGTTTTGTGTGTGTGTGCGTGCGTATGTGAGTGCATGTTTGTGTGTGTACCCACGTACACGTATGTGTGTGCCACTCCCTGAGAACCAGGCAGGAAAGCGCTGGGTGTGAGTTATAGTGACAGGATTCAGAGCTTGTCTGCTGGAAACTGCTTCAGCTCTTCTAATTGCATGTCTACTCTGAATGATGGGACACTTAATTCTTACACATTCCACACAATTGCGTTCCACTAACACGGAGGGAGAGGCAGGTTCCGGGGCCATATGGCGAGGGACACGGGGCCCAGTGAATAAATGGGATATCCCCAGCTCATCCCTAGATCCAGTCAGGGCGATGAAACAGCAGCCCTAATGAAACATATTCCCACCAACACCCCCAGCCTACTGCATGCACCACGAGATGGATAGCTATATGTGTGTGTGTGTGTGTGTGTGTACGTGCATGCGTGTGTGCTGCGGCCCAGCAGTGCAGGTAAGCCAGAGGAGCTGTAGGGAGCCTGCTTATTGACGTGACCCTGGAACCTCCAACCCTACCCTCAGCTCCATCCTCTATCCCACCAGTAGCAGCAGGGAAGGCAGACAAGTGCAGCCCTGCTCTGCTAATGCATTCACCAGCCAGCCCTCATCCAAGCAGGCAAAGCACTTAATTACTTCAATTGATCTTTATTAGCTTCAATTAGAGAGGGACACTGGGGGGGAAAACAAGGTCCTGATTCCTGCAGACAGATCACAAGCAGAGGTGAAGGCAGAGGTGGCTCAACCTGCCTCCAACACACATACCCTGAGCCCTAAGCAGGGGTGGAAGATAGGCAGGATACTAGATATGCATCTTCAGTGGAGCTGCAATAGGGAGTAGGGATAGGAGAAGGACCCCCCTCTCCCGCCCCGCCACGGTGCCTGTGTTTGTGTTTCTGGGGCACTGGGTGACCTTTGACCTCGGGCTAATGAGAGCGATAACGAGGATTAAAAGGGGGCGACTGGAAGGTGTCTGCGAGGGGGTTTAAACAATTACACTCGGCTGCCAACATGCCTTTTCCTCATGACTCAGGAAATTACAGTCTCTCTCTCCTTTTCTGGCCAACACAAAAGAAAAAGGCTTATGGAAAATAATAAATTATCCGGGGCCACATTAACTTGGATGTAAATCGCTGGGCAATTATGTTTTAATAGGCCTTTAAGAGAATGAGTAATTTGGGGTGATGCTGGTGAGGTTGATCATGGTAACCCATCTCTCTCCCTCTGTGCCAACAGGCCCTGGGCATTGTGTGTCGGTCGAGTGGAAGTGTGTGTATTGTGTGTGTCCAAGCAGGTGTGTATGTATAAGGGGTTGGAACCTATTATTGTTCCATTCTGAACAGAACCCCTATTTTTTATTTGTTCCGTTCCAGTGTTCCCACCAGCATTATAAAGTTCTGAACCGGTTCGAACCCAAAACAAGGAACGGTTCATACAGTTCCAACATCGTTTTTTACATTAGCTCATTCATTTACTCCACCAATTAGCATGGATAGAGCAGCTTGCTATGGAACGGGCAAACTAGTTGATTATATTTTTGATTGGTCATATACAGTGGGGAGAACAAGTATTTGATACACTGCCGATTTTGCAGGTTATCCTACTTACAAAGCATGTAGAGGTCTGTAATTTTGATCATAGGTACACTTCAACTGTGAGAGACAGAATCTAGTAATAATTTGCATTTTATTGCATGACATAAGTATTTGATACATCAGAAAAGCAGAACTTAATATTTGGTACAGAAACCTTTGTTTGCAATTACAGAGATCATACGTTTCCTGTAGGTCTTGACCAGGTTTGCACACACTGCAGCAGGGATTTTGGCCCACTCCTCCATACAGACCTTCTCCAGATCCTTCAGGTTTCGGGGCTGTCGCTGGGCAATACCGACTTTCAGCTCCCTCCAAAGATGTTCTATTGGGTTCAGGTCTGGAGACTGGCTAGGCCACT